>NW_005187436.1:3732993-3750218 GCF_000239375.1 Pundamilia nyererei | reverse complement strand
ACTCACCAATCAGTACTGTCGCTCTCTATACACAGTTCACGCGATTGCAAAGTGAAAGCAAAAAACAAGCGCAAATTCAAACGCGATTTCAATATGTCACATATTGACAGTGGCTCACCGATGCCAATGACATAATTACCCAGCTACATTTCCAAAAGAATGCAAAAGCATTGACATATATTTTTCCTTGCCCTGTGTGTTGTTGTTGTTGTTGCTGTGCGGTTGCCGCGCTGAGCAGTTAGCTAGCGGCAGTGTTCCTCTGCAGATGTCAATAAACGGCTGTGCTCCCTGGCTAGCTCACGGGAAGCAAGACCAAACGACAACTCCGTCTCCTCCTTGCCTGAGCTCGCCACATTGGTGTCAGAAGTGGGATGATGGTGGCACCCCATGTTCTGACCCGAGTGACTTTTCCCCCGCCGGTCGTGACCGGCCGGTGCGCCAAAAGAAGGCACCTGGACATTTGCAGGACTTTGTGTGGGGCAATGGGGTCGTCGGAGATGACTGACCCCTTAGGTGGGGGCTATGTAGCGGGTCAGGGCTGTTCAGGGTTCTGTTTGTACAGTTATGTTTTGTTTATGTTGCCATAGTGACGGGTGACGCCCTCTCGCTGCGACGGTGTGTCCTTCCGGGGTCAGAGGGCACCCTGTGTGTTGTTGTTGTTGTTGCTGTGCTGTTGCCGCACTGAGCAGTTAGCTAGCGGCAGTGTTCTTCTGCAGATGTCAATAAACGGCTGTGCTCCCTGGCTAGCTCACGGGAAGCAAGACCAAACGACACCTCTGTCTCCACCTTGTCTGAGCTCGCCACAATATTAAACATAAATCATGTGCTAACGGCTGTCTAAATGACTCGAGTAAAGTTTGTAGCATGCAGAGCTTAACTTCTGTCTCGCTAGCTTGTCCTGCGCTCTTCCTTCTGGCAATGCTGTCTGTGTTGAAGCTCAGTGGATCTGCGCTCGACAGGGCAGCCTAGGCGGAGTAGTCGAACGCAGATTCACTGAGCGCTCAACACAGACAGCATTGTCAGAAGGAAAGTTGATAAAATAAATTACAAATTTTGTATTGTTCGATACATATGCGTACCGAACCGAAAGCACTGTATCAAACGGTTCAATATCGATATGAGTATCATTGCACCCCTATTTTTTAACATGACCAGTTAAAAGGCAAACCTTTGCAGTAAGCTCATACTTTTTACTCTACTTACTGTGGGTGCTTTAAAATCAGTCATGGATGCCAGAAAATTGTGGTGCGCTTAGTTTCACAGTTTTGACATTTTGGTACATAATAATTTCCTGCTGGTTAAGTTCATTCTAGGTGCAAGCACCTCAGGCAAGCACTTGACCACTCTAAATGCTCACAACCCCTTTCTCTCCACGCCACATTAGAGGAGGTGATGAAAGTACAGCACAATGCAGGCTGGCTGCAATACAGAATCACTGAGTCACTCTATCCCCAACAGATAGCAACACAGCTGTTATTCTGTAAAGTCTACTGTCTATGAACCCACTGACAACTTGAACCACAATCCAAACAGTGGCCCACGCCCTCCCAAGAGCCCAGAGCACATTCCGAACAACTGAGAAAAAGGTTTTAATGTAGGTTACCACCCATGCTTTGACATCCACACTTACTGTGATGGGAGACTCCCAGTTTTGTTAGCAATCAGGCCTACAAGCTGCCTTTTAGGGCTTGGAAAAAATTTCTGGAGGCTTGTTAAGGTCACTGAAGCTCCTTTTGTACTAATTATTAAGAGGAAAAAAAGGTGTGGAACAGCCCTATTTGTTTTATGTGGGAACAAAAGCTAAAGAAACAAAGAATCTTTTTAAATAGCAGGCTTTGTTATACCAATGTCTTTACTGTCATTGCTATACCTGTAGCAACAACCTGGCATAATATAGCAGTTTATCACATTCCATGTTCCAGTTGGACAACACGCTTATATATTTACCAACTCCCCAATTTGTCAATCAGCATTATCCTTCGTTCTTACTGGTAGCTGCTTCAATGGGCTCGCCTCCAACTTGAAAAAGGTTCAACTCTGACCAACCACTTTGTACTGCTAACCTTTAGAATCAACTTTCACTCTTATATTTGTCTGAATTTTACTGACATTCCACAGAGACCCCCACTAAATTTATGCCAGTCTCTTCCTGTGAGGACAACCCTTAAGTCCCTGGGCCTCTACTGGACGGGACACCATTCTTAAAATGCTACATCTTGTTTTGGTGTTTTGATTGTGGCACTGGAGACCTGAATTGATTTGAAAGACATAGCTTATGAGTTACACCACTCTGACACTCATCAAACCATTTACTAATCACTCATGCCAACAGGGAAACACTCATTCTGGAATTGAATACTGCCATTTTGAAATGTTTTATCATAAGATAAAGTGATCATTAAAACCAACTTTGTATTGACTTGTATAACCTTTCACTTTAAAGGGATAAGGTGACCCAAAGCATGCCAGCAAAACGCCACCATAAAATAAGTAGGGGCTTAAGGTCCAAATTTTTTCTGTGACTGTCACAGGTCTCAAGGTCATGGTAACAACATTCATTATGTTAACTCCTTACCCACAGAAAGCTGACAAGGAGTAACCCTTTAATCGCTTTTATGAACTGAGTGGTTCTTTCATATTTCAGGCCTGCTTATAGAACAAAATGATTGGGCGTGCATCAGAGATTAATGGGAATGGTCTCTGCCTATGCAGCTACACTTGGAACCCAATAGTCACAAAACCAGGTCTGTTTGGATATACTGAGGTGTCAAACCTAGTCATTAAGGGGAGATCTTTATAAGGGAAAGGGGCTACTTTTTGTGTCCTTTGATTGAAGACTGTATACAATAAGTAAACACATTTACTTATGAGTAAACATATTTAACTGCACACATGCACTGAGTTGTCTTAACGCTTAAAAACACCTTCCTAATATTGGGTAGGACCCAGCATACAGACAAAACAGTTTTGGGAAACCTCTGGGGATGTCCAGGACTGTCTGGCACCAGGACACTGACAGGAGACCCTTTAGGCTGGAATAAAGTCTTCCTTCATCAGGCCTGTTCTTGCCCACTGATGCTTGATTAGATTGGAAAGAATCCAGGGAGTGTGATGCCAGGTTGAGACATTTGTGAACTGCTTTTTTATGTTGTGGAGTGTGTCCCTGCTTAGGGATTCCACTGCCACCAGATGAGTGAGAAGTAATCATGTTTAAGATGGTGTTACATGTCAAAGTGCTGTCCGCATGAATCCCAGCAACCACCAAAACACTGCAGTCTGACAAAATGATCAGAGTTAAGTATTTCACTAAGGATTTTTATGTTGTGCCTAATCAGTCTACTTCTGTGCACTGATTCAAAGCACCGGTAATACAACTATGTGGCTCCAATGTGATGTGTCACACCCAGTGAGTCCACCTCATATGTCTGACAAATGGTGCAGGTCTAATACAGATGGGTATCCCATATGGGGAATCCCAAACTGGACTCTTATTATAACTTTCCCAGAGCACAGACACACACAGTCTAAACATCCTCTATGAGTCAAGCTCCAGCTTAGCCAAACCACTCCCTCTCAGTTTATCACATGTGTGAACTGTGGACATATTTATGCAGCACTAGTTACCATGTCAGCAGGTGAAGCTAGCTCTGAGATAAACACTCACTACTACAGCATTGCCTCACAATTACATGCTGCACAGCTGGTCTTACTACAGATCATATCGTTGCGCAAACTAATGCTGGAAAATAACATAACAGACTCTAATATATGGGTTGAAACACACCATATTATTCCTTTAACGCTACCAGGCAATTTTATATATATATATATTTTTTTTTTCTTTTTTTTTCTAAGACCGATGAGTACCAATTGTGTGCTCCCTATCTGCAGAACAAAATTGTATCTATTTAACACGGGTTAAGATGATAAGATGATAGAGCTAATGTTAGCTCTAAATACAATGCACGATTGGTTTTATTCTGGCGGCAGGTCCAATCAAAATCCATGTCATAACATCAAAGGCTTTATGTTGTCTTTGATGTGGCAATTCGCCAGTTTGACTTTGCTCTCTATAAAATAGAGCTGCTTTAAATACAAACATCTGCTAATATCAACTCAAGCTAACTACCTAGCTGCTTGGGCTAACGCTAGCTGTCACCAGCATTAGCTTGCTAGCTCACTTATTCAGAGGCAGTCAGTCAGCGCTCTGTCTTTGTCTTTACCTGGGTATAGTTAGGCATTTTGTGTTGACATTCTGTGTTGTGATGGCCTTCTCCAGCTCGTCCAGCTGTCCCGTCCGTTTTAACTTCTTCACCAGACTTTTGACAGCTTTTTCACACCATTTTTCCTCCTGTCCGTTCTGCTCTCCTTTCTTCCAGCCAAGAAGCCTCTTCACAACTGGAGGGGTGAACGGTAAGATAGACATTTTAACCTGCAACTGCAACAACTAGTTACAGCTCCTATCTTTAATTTATTACTGTAGACACTTTGTTTTTTCAGACTTTCAACTATTTAGCCTGCTAGCTAAACTCCTAGACAGGTGAATGTCTGATGGCTGCCGGGGGCTCAGAACCAGCAGCAGCGGTGCGCGTCGCAGCTTCCCTCCGTTCAAGTGTGCTCAGTGTCGGCGTGCAGCAGGACCTCGGCCAGCCTGCCTGCCTGCCTGCCCCTCCTCCTGCTCCTCAGTCAGCTGGTCTGTCCTACTGCACCTGTATCACACAACTTTCTTACACATTACACGGCCACTAAATGCTACTTAGTATATAGAACAAAAAAAAACAGTGACATAAAATACACGCTTCTTTCTTAGACGATTAAAAATATAAAGCTAAACAAATTAATTAAAATAAAAATCTTCTTAAATGTATGTGATGTTCAATCTTAAACTTATGAAACTTTAATATATAATTTCTCAGTGTTTATTTAGTAATCAGTGAAGAAGGAGTATTGGCGACTAAAAACCTGCACGAGAAACGGGGGAGGGGGAGGAGGACAAAAAAGTATATGAGCACTGAAAAGTGATCCAACTTTTGCATTTACTGTGTCCGAGAATAGAAGACCCTTGGGAGTAATCCCTTTGATCCCCTCATAAAAGTGATTTAATTTCACTTCAGATGCATCTTTCCAGAAATGTATGAGGGGGGGTCACTGTGCATTCAGTGGTATTTCAGGGTTTATGGTTTTATTGATAAGTGCACTGCCTCCCGTAAACAGCTGTGTGCCTGCGCTATAAATACCCCCATCCAGGACAAGCCCCTCTTCCCTCTCTTTATTTATAGCTTCTATCAATGACTCCTGTCTATTTTTAAGTAAGTATTTGGCATAGCTCCTTACTTCCTTCATCCTAAATAAATATTATAGCTGTCTTGGCAATGTCACAAGGACACCTTCATGACTCTCTGTTCACCAGCCAGCTGAGTGCTGCATGTATCTGAAAGTATTCCAGTGTTCAGTGCATTTATCTCAAAAACACCCAAGGGCTTATAATGGAAGTATGATTACAATTATATATTATTACAGATTTTCTTCAGATGTCACTCATTAAAGGGGGACCTATTGCGTGCTTCCTCATTATTTTATCTTATATATTGTTCCAATACTGGGTTGAAATAATGGTGACGCTGTGTGCAGGTTATCCCTACGAGCCAAAGGCTCAGGCTTCAAACTGCTGCACACACTCGTTTTAGAACAACGCATACATGCTCATCTCAGGCACACAGCTCTGGCCCTGAGCAGACACTGCCCATCCAGTTGCAATTCAAACCTTCTACTTGCAGGGGTGAGCCAATCAGAAGAAAGATGCCATAAAGGGAGGGGGAATGGAGCTAAAAGGGCTTGTTTCAGACAAAAGATGAACTAGAGTGCTGCATCAAGGTGCATTACAAGATAACTGAGGAATTGGTTTTGACATTTAAGTAGTAGAGTCTATAGGGGAAAAAAGCTGCAACTCATGTTGTCTATAAACAATGACATCATTTATAGAATGACAGAAAATAATTTAATAATAATAATTTATTCATAATAACAATTGATCTTAGTTTGGTGATCCCTTGGTGAATTAAGAAGCAGCTGAAGTGGCTTAACAATGTTTATAAGTGTGTCTACAGTGTAGCATCCTGGCTGTTCCATACAGATATCTAGGTTCAGACAGATCTGACTTTAAAAGACTCAATTTAAGTAAAATGAAATTTGGAAAAGTCTTACTCTGTGTTTTAAAACATTTCTGCCACTGATAAGCACAACAGGAGAGTGATGAGTGCTGCTTTTTTTTCTACTTGGATTGTTTGTTGCAGGGCCACCTCCCTTTACTGCCACAGGAGCATAAGCTGGACAGCCAGCGTGGAGAGTTTTTGTCAGTGTGTGTGTGTGTGTGTGTGGTAGAGAGAGAGAGAACTAGAGCATTTGGGCAAAATGTGTCAGATGGGGGGTCAACGGGCCACAGCTGGCATTAGAAGGTCTTCTGGACAAAGTAAAGAATGATTTTGGACAAAAGACATGACAGCTGGTTGAATAAGTAATGACTGCTGGCAATCTGATAGATAACAATGGCACTCTGATGGGCCACTCATGGCTATGTGGGAAATAAGCAGCATGTGTTGGAGGGGCCCAATCAGCTGGGCTGCTGGCATAACATTACTTATACAGAAGGAAAGCAATTAGAGTAATGTCTGTGTGTGTGTGTGCGTCTGTGTGGAGGGGCAGCTGCAGAGACATTTAAAGTTTTAAAAATACCACTAAGACTTTAAAATGACTAACATTTTTCTTGTGATCGCAGTTCTGCTGTAAACACAAATTCTGTGGCTCGAGCGATGAACATCATGCTTATTGTATGATTAAAAAAATAAGAGCATGTCACATTTACCCTCCACAAACCTGTAATTGCCTCGGCAGCTAATTGCAGTGTGTTAGAGCTGGATGTGGCTGTTCAGCGCAGTCCCATATGGGTGGGGTTCAGTTCCCCCTGCAATTTCTGCCTCCTTTTATAATCTCTCTTCACACTGTAAGCTGTTATCTGTTGCTCGCAGCCATCATTCTCTCCCCAGTGACAACTACAAATCTGGGGCAGGAGTGACCTCCCTCTATTCTCCCTCCCTCTGGCCTGAACCAATGCACCCTCAGATCCTCCTCCTCTGGCTTCAAATGCTTTAAAATAATAGACGGCCATAGATGGTGCGTGTGGGATCACTTATGCTTCTGACATGCAGATACAGTTTAGTCCATAAAATTTTGAAGATTTATACTTTTTTTTGTAATTTTGTGTCTGTACACCACCACAATGTAATCAAGATGTGACTAAAGTGCAGAGTTCCAGCTTTAATTTAAGGGGGTTTACAAAAGTATGAAATTAACTGTTTAGGAACAACAGCCATTTTTATACACATTCCCCCATTTTCACATTTTCACAAGCTCAAATCCTGGACAATTTACTGAAGTGCATTTTCACGGACAGGTGAGGACTGTTTTCTCATTATTTGATGACAGAATAAGGAGATAAAATATCTGCACAAATGTTCAACTTATAAACAGGTCCAGTATGAACTCCAAAGAGATGTCAGGACAAGTCAAGTGAGGGATTTAGGTTTTTTTATTGGCTGGAAAACCAAAATATCACAGAGATTACGGTACCAAAACATTAGAAAAGCCTATGTCAGCGGTCTGGTACATTCTTAAAAATAAAGAATACACTGGCCACCTCAGTAAGACAGAAAGACCCGAAAGACTACAGACAATAACAGCTAAAGTGGATGATGAGTTCTTTCCTTGGTTAAGAGTAAGTTCTCACAATATCTGAGTCAAGAAAACTCTTGAGGAGGCAATGACCATGTCAGTTTTCTGATCTCAGCCCAACAGAGCATGCTTTTTAGTTACTGAAGACAAACTGAAGTGAGAGAGAGAGCCACAAACAAGCAGCAACTGAAAGCTGCAGTAAAGGTTTGGCAGAGGATCTCACGTGAGAAAACATCGCATTTGGTGATGTCCATGGCCTCTAGACTTTGGGCATTCATTGACTGTCAGAGATTTTCATCCAAATATTAAAAGTCAGTCTTTATATTTAAAACAATGTTATTTTGTACATTTAATATGACACACAAAGTATAAAACAGTTCTGCACCTGTTTACATTCATTGATACCTTGTCATAGAATTTTCTAGGGAATTTTCTGAAGTTCTTAGTACATCTGAGGCAAATAGCTTTGATGTATCCACTGAAAAATTGGGACGCTAACTGCAATAAAATTTACTGCAAAGAAAACAGATAACATATCCCCACCTAGTGGCTTACATTTGGTGCTACAACACTTAATGTTGAACACCCCAAGCCACCAAGCACTGCTGCTTTCTGTGGATTTAAGGTGAATATATTGTGTTGTATAGATACTTTGAAAGGCAAGTGCCCCATCCTGCAATTTAAAAGGAAGCGGTGTGGATTTTAACCAAATTTTACCGAGTTTTCCTTTTGGATTTGCTCAACCGCTCCCAAAAGTTTCATGAAAATTGGCCTGTTAATTTATGTATGTCTCTTGTTCTGCGAGATCAAACAGCATTCCCCGCTTCGGTAGGGGAATGATGGCTGATTTCTGACATTCGTAACTGAACAGTTTCTGTGAATGATACTGGAAAACACCTCTGTTTTTTCTGTCTAACAAGTAAAAATGCTTGCTTTTGTGAAGTCGTTTTTTCTTTCCTTTTTCTTTCTGTTTTGACACACTGTGATTATAATTTATTTGTGAATCAGTGCCATTAACTCGTTGACTTATACAGTATTCCATAAACACAATTTACATGTTTATTGTGAACAATGGCCCATAACAGCATTAGGTTGTTTCAGAGGCTTTGCAAAATATCTCCTCATCCTACATATGGAAAGAATGCAGCACTTGGCCATGATTCATTAACTTCACCTTCGGGCAAAAAGGCTTTTGGTTTGGCCTGAATCTCAAGCTCTATACCCTATATTTATGAAGGGCCTCTCACTCGATGGCAAAAACAACACTTTCATAAATATTACATTACGTGACAAAGCTAGATAATTAATACTGTTATTTTGTTTGTCCTTTTTTGCATTTGCAAAGGAAAATTTCCTCTAACCAACAAGTCCAGTGTCACTGTTGTCTCCGAACAGCTTAGAGCTTCTTGTAGCTCAGGCTTTCATGTTTATAGATTCCTACACAAAGCTTGTGGAAATTGTCATTTTCCAAAATCTAGTAAATACACTCTGTCACTCACAGCACCACCAAAACTAATGATTGTGAAATTAGTTTCAGAGCAATCAGGAGCTCCCCTGCTAAGACCCACTGTATCCATATGCATGAAATTGCTTGTGTTAATACATGCTATGAATCGTGGGTAATGCAGTGAATAATTCTGACTGCATGTAATAATGCCATCTTCTATTAGACTGGGGACTGTTGTGAAGCTGGAGCCCTGTGGCAATATGCTTGTAAATGGCCATGTATGGATAATTAAGCATTACTCTTGAACATTAAAACTTGCTTATTTCAGAGAGCTGCAGGCAGTGAAGAGCTCTTATTGGACTCATCACTATTTTTGGTGTTTCCTTGTAATGTGTTCTCATTAGTATTAGTATGCAAGAAAATGTGAACTTTTGGATCCCTTTTTACTGTATCCTGAAAATGGCTTTCATTAGTGTCGGTGTATGACCAAATGTTGGCTTTGTAAAACATTTTTAAAAATGCACTTTCTAGTTGTAGTTCTGGGAAACCTGCCTGTTTGTGAAGTGATATGTAAATCTGTGTGAAAAATGCTCTGGTGTGTAAGACTTATGGCTTAATATGTTGTCTTTTTAAAAAATCTATTTTATCTTACAGTGAGTAAAAAAAATATTTAAACATACATGTCTTTTAAAAGGGGAGCTATTATGCTCATTTCTGAATCTGTAGTTGTATTCTTGGACCCTGCTAGAGTAGCTTTGCATGATTCACTGTTTTAATGATAAATTAATCCTTAGAAAGGTTATGCTGGGCCTCGGTGTAGCGCCTCACTTTGTCCACTTTCTGAAATGAGCCGTTTTAGTTTCTCTCCCTTTAATTCAGTTTTCTTTTGATTGGCTCCCCCTGGCAAGAAAGATTTAAACAGCAGTGTGCATGACATGACCGTTCTAGTCTCACTGACATCAGTGTGAAACTCAGTGTGAAGTTTGAGATTTTGGTTCGCAGGGATAATTTGTACATGTAGTGGCCTTTTATTAGAAACTTTAGCATGTTTATGAGCATTCTCCCCCAATGTAACACTATATATACTCACGGACCACTTTGTTAGGTACACCTGTGGAGAAGAAAAGTGATTTATGTGACTTTGAATGTGGCATGGTCATTTGTGCCAGATAGTCTCATCTCGATATTTTAGAAACTGCTGATCTGCAGGGATTTTCCCTCACAGTCATCTCTCGGGTTTGCAGAGAATGGTCTAAAACAGGGGTGCCCAATCCCAGTCCTCGAGATCTACTATCCTGCAGCTTTTAGATGCATCCCTACTCCAACACAGCTGAATCAAATGGTGTGATTACCTCTTCAGCATGCCATCAAGTTTGGCAAAGGCCTGATAACAAGCCATTCAGTTGATTCAGGTGTGTCAGAAGAAGGGTGTGTCTAAAAGCTGCAGGACGGTAGCTCTCGAGGACTGGGATTGGGCACCCCTGATCTAAAATATCCAGTAAGCATCACTTCTCTGGGTGAAAATACTTTCTTGATGTCAGGGGTCAGAGGAGAATGGCCAGACTCCGTCGAGCTGATTGAAAGGCAACACTGACTCAAATAATAACTTATTAGAATCAAGCGTATGTAGAAAAGCATGTCTGAATACATAACACGTCATACCTTGAAGCAGAAGACCACACCGGACACCATTTCTGTCAGCTTAACACAAACGCGGTTTATTTCAAACCTCACGCAAACACGGGGAGAACATGCAAACTCCACACAGAAAGACCACGGCCTGATGGTGGAATTGAACTCAGGACCTTCTTGCTGTGCGGCAACAGTGCTAACCACCGTGCAACCGTTTGTCTGTGATTTGAACCAGGGGAACAAATTGTGGTCAGCCTGATATTATTTGTATCCCACTGTACCTTTACTGTAGAAAGAGCTAACATTTCCAAAATGTCAGGAGTAGTTAGTCATTACAAGAAGTGTTCGTGAACTAAAAATCAAAAATGTGGGATACTGTTTGTCCGTGATTTGGAGAGCCCAGCGTGTGCTCCCGACGCAGGGGAAACTAATTCTGTCGGGGAGACCTACCTTGGCACAGGGAAGATATGCTTCACCATATTTTCTAGTCTTTGGCTTGGAAGGAAGTTGGTTTGGAAACATATTTGGTGATGCTTCATCTCCTGCTTTGCGTTTGTGTGGGAGCCCCGTGAAAATGCAACATTGGGGGTGATAGGGTCAGGATTTGGTGTAAACAACATGAAAGCATTTATCCATCCTGCCTTGCATTAAAAGTTCAGGCAGCTGCTGCTGATATAATGACGTGAGGGATGTTTTCTCTTTAATATTTGCACTCCTTAGTACTAACTGAGCATCATATGAATGCCGCAGCCTACCCAAGTGTTGCTGCTGACCGTGTCCAGCCCTGAGTTCATCATTCTCGAATGGCCTGCACAGTAACCAGATCTCATTCCAATAGAACACTTTTGGGTTGTAGTGCTGAAGGCGAAAAGGGAGTTTATTCTGAGATACAAGATAAAATATTTGGGAAATCATTTTGTACATTTCGAACAACAAAAACAACAACAACAGCACTGCCCTTGTTCTGGGAGGACTGGGTGTATTTGGGTTTCTTTCCCGCTGTCAGTATTTCTCATCTACAGATTCTGCATTTGTTTCTTATCAGATAAGAATTTTTGTGCATCATATCAGGAAGCGTGGACTCATGTTCAGTTGGTATTTCCCTTTCTCCAGTATGGTGATGTTGGTCTTCTGATATGTTGGCTGTTTTCCCAGTGGAAAGCCTTGTGTTGCTTCCTGATCCAGAGAGCTTTCCCAAGGTTAATTGTTTTCATCTAGAGAAATCCCCCCCCCATTTGAGACAAGACTTTTTCAGTGGCTTTTTGCTCAGTTTGGGAAGCCTGAATTTCTTTCAGTTCAGTGTTTTTCATTTCTTTCTGTTTTAACTAGGGACTGACAACAGGCTGGTGTAGTGCAATTCTTGGGGCAGTTTTATTTTAAAACTTAACATTAAGGGACGGTGTTTCATGAGTGGAAAGGGCCACAGCATTGTCTTTTAGCGTTATATGTGGCGACAGACTCTAACTAAGTAAACACAGCTTTTACTGAATATGTGATAGGGTTTGAAAGCTGCAGCTAAGTCGGTGTTTAAATGTTTAACCTAGTCTTTTTTTTGTTTCTTTGTTAGATCTGTGTGTGAACCGCTTCTTCCATTTCAAAGTAGATGCTTAATGAAGGTCACTTATGTTGGGATGGAAGGAGATTAAATCTGAGGTTAATTTTTCCTTAATTTTGTGTCACATAAAAATACGTTTTACATCACCTTTTGCTGTTTTAATTTATAGCACACAGTGAAGATGTCTACAAACCTGAGAGGCATCTTTACAGCATTATTTGCAACATCAGGAGATGAAGTTGTTTTGCGGCCCATTTTCTCTGTCAGTTTCTTTTGTTTTAAAATTTTTAATTACAATAATATTTGTATCTATTGTTATTGTAGCAGTACTTTGACTTCCATATAAATACTGTTCCTACTTTCCTAATCTTCCTCTGTTTTACATGTAGATGAAGCAGCTGAATGAACCTGAAAAGTCCTCTGTCAGGAACTACCCATCACTCATTAAAATGACAATCCTATTAGGTTTGTAATGGGAACAGAGTTTAATGTGGCTTAGAAGATGATTTAATGTGACTTAAGGAAAAGAAAGCAATCAGGCATGTTGTAGTGTTCAGCGACAGTCTGCATTTATCTATTATGCATTATCATTACGCATAGCCTGTGGCCAGCTCGTGTGTTTGTTGAACTTGAGGAGAGCGACCGAGTAGATCTCAAATTATTCGTTTTAGTGCTGGTAGCAGAGGAGAAGTGAGATGTTAGACCACAGTTAAACATAAGAGGGTTAAAAAAGAGAAAATATCAATAAAACATCAAATAGAAAGAATAGTGTTACTTTTCTACTTCTTGTAGGCATTTTTAAAGTGCATTTTCATACTGTAAAATACCCAATAGATGAATGTTGTTTGTGTAAATAACATGCTAGATAAAACTGACATGAGTTTGAGAGGAGGAGGAGGAGCTGTAGAGCAGCAGGGGAGAGATGTGTGCACCAGAATTACTTTGCTTCATTGAATACACAACATAGCTGTGATGCCTGTGCTCTTTCAAATCCATATGTAAACCATTTCCCTCCTCCTTTCCTCCCTCTTAAAACCTCCGGCTCATTAGTGTTGCCTTTATGACATAGCTTTACCTAAATGCCGTGGATTTTTCCAGTCTTTTTCTCACCCGTTCTCATGCTCACACTCAGGTCGGTGGCCGTTTCAGCGGCATTTCTCTGCAGAGATAGCTTCTTCATTAACACACACACACACACCACAGCAGAGTGATTTAGCTATGGTAGATGCCATAGACCTTTGATCTTTGTTGTAAATGAGCCTCAAAGTTCACACACAATCAGTTATCATGGAAACGCCAGAATACAAGTACTGTAGATACATGTTCAATTTGAAATACCTTAACAGCAAACTTGTTGAAAGATTATGAAAACAGTGAAGAGACAAATAGCTTCCAGTAGTCCTGTTACACCACAGAGCTACTTTTCCCTCCCAATAAGAACATTCTTAAGTGACAGAAAATCCATTTACTTAAGTACCCTGTTGAGGTACAACTTTAGTAAGTATTTCAAGGTGCCTAATACGTTCTCTTCTTCCAATTCCCTCAACAGTAGAGGTAATTGTTATACTAAAGACAACATAAAAATACTGCTTATGCACACTAATGCATACCCATGAGCAATCTAATACGAAAATATGTGATTCTAGTCATTACAGACACCATTTTTCATTTACTCTGATGCACTTTGCTGAAACCACATCTGTGTTTTATGTAGGATTTTTACTGTGAGACTTTTACAGGCTACCTCCGAGTCCACACATGTATAAAGAAGACACACAAGGGCTGTACACACACTTCACTGTATGTTTGCTTGTTCCAAAGTTTTAGCGTAATAAATGTTTTATTTTGAAAGTACAATCTAATGCCTTCTAAACAATAAAAAGAGAGTCCACAAGGGGGCAATGTAGCTACTGATAAAGTCCCTGTCCAAACAGGACATTTAAAGTAATAATGTCATGCCTTCACCTTTGTCACATATAAACACTGATATGATGAGGCAAGTTCAAGTTGTTGCATTTCATTTTATGCATTTGTATATATCTGCAATTATCCCTGATCATCTAAAATAAATATATACAATTTAATAAATTGAATTAATGTCATTTTTCTCATTGTATAATAAGCCAAACACATACGGGACGCGTCATTTAGCCCGAGAAGGCAGGAGAATCACACATCGACTAAAATCTTGAAGAGTAGTGGCTGAACGCTGTGATGGGGTGGGGCGTGGGGGGTGATGCTTTCAGTCTTCCAACTGGCTCCTGCATTTTACAGAGAGTACTTTAGGGTGGGAAGTTTTTCCTGTTTATCCGTTCAGTGGAAAATAATATCCTGCAAAAAAACCCAATAAGATTCTGTCTTTGAACTCACTAAGAGTTTTTCTTCCCCACTGGCTCGGGCTCTTTGGGAGGAATGAGGGTGAGCAGCTTGACGAAGGACTTCCCATCAGCCGCCTCCAAACCTCCACACATGTTTCTGATAGACCTCCACAAACCCCAGTAATCTGAGGGCAGCTCATTCAGAGAAAGAGGGAGTGATAAAAAAAAAGGGGGGGGGGGGTGAGGAGAAGAGTAGGAGATATAAGAGGGAAAGATGGACCAAAAAGCAAAGTGGGAGCAGGCCAAAGGGGAGGGAGGATGAAAGGAAACGTTTGAGTATGTAGCGGTTATTTGGCTTCTCTAGAGGCGGCATTGTAGGCTTCTCAATTTAAAATGGCAGGCTTGTGTTTTTTTCCTTCTGAGCCAAATCCTTTAAGTTAACTTCATCCAGTCTACGCAGTATTTTGTGTATCTAATATTGACGTTATTAGACTCCTGTGTTGCTTCATGTATTATCCCCAGCTGTTTTTGCTTTGAGGAAAATGAAGGATAAGGGACGGGCAGCCCAAATCCAGATTGACAAATCCAGACCACTCAATTAAACGCAGCCCTTTTTTTCAGTGTGTGAATCTTGATATTAAAAATCAACAAAACATGCTGGTAAAGTATTTCTCTGTGTTATTTTGCACTTCCTTTTTATGAATGCCTCTCTGTGTTCATACATCTGTGAAAAATGCTTTATAGTTGTTAAAGCTGTCTATCAGAGACGCCACATTTGCAGACCGACAGTCTCTTGGGAGGAACACCACACACGCAGGTCTTGCCGGTGTCTTAAACACAATATAATCCTTCACACCTATTTTCTTCTTGTCCCTCATAAATCAACGTGAAACCTGTGCAGACAGACAGGCAAGTGTAAACACCTGTTGTGGTGCTTGTTGCTGTTTTCCCATGAGATGAGTGAGTAGAGGTGTATAGTATAGGGGTGGCAATAGGGGAAGGAGGAGGTGTTTTGAGATTCTCGCTGGGAGAGAGGAGCCGGAACAGACTGTGAAATCAAAAGCAGCAGGCTACCAAGGAAGCCTCAGCTGGAATGAGTCACTCACAAAAAGTTACTCTCCTGAGCGCAGACAGGTTGGTGCATCCCCAACGCAGGAGACCAGAGTCGCTCACCGGGCCTCCTCTAACCTCTGTCTATCCCTTCACAAAGGAGACTAAGACTGCCATAAAATAGCTGCAACAGATTTGCCTTTTTGTCCCCTTTTAACTGGCACTGACAAAAAGTCAGCTTGCATAAATGCCACAAACACACACAACTTTTTTTTTCAGCAAAATGAAGACAATAGCCAAGAATTTCAGAACATGAATGTTAAAATTGTTGTCTAAAGCACGTAGATTGTGTCAGTTTGATAAAATCCAATAAAAATTGTGGAGTCCTGGGTTCAAATACGTGGCTCAAAATGAAATCACTGTATAATGTCAATAAAGAGCTGCAGAAAACTAATTAAAAATAACAGTTACATGTAAAGGAAACAAAGGAACGTAACTATGTTAGGAAATATGACAGTAGGATAAAACATAAAGGATTAGTAGCTGACATTTTAATATTTCAGTGTGTATTGAGCAAATTGTGGCTCTGAATAGGATTATCTAATGGAAACAGCTGATTTCTTTGTGGTTAAATATATTTTTGCGTCAGTCTTTTAAAGGCCCTTCATAATGCCAGCTATTTAATTTACATGATTAGACACACATTCCTAAAACACAGATCTGGTTACTTTATTTAAATTCATCCTAACTAATCTTCCGGAAAAATAAATATTTCAAGATACACTCTGTTCCTCATAAACTCACATTCGGCACATGAGGTTAAGAACAGGAGACAGAGGATGAAAATTGCACAGGGATTTTAGAGAGATGAGTTTCTATAATTTTATATAATATTCTATACACGGTGGAGAATTATTACAGATACATTCCTGTGTACAAGTTTAGTTAAAGCTGCAGCACAGTATCACATCATCACAGATTAACTGGTAAATATTCCAACTTTCTGGTGACACAGTGTTAACTACACAAGAGTAATAATGTATAGTCATGCTGTTGTTAAAGAGTTATGGAATCCAAAGTATGCTGAAGTTGGCACGGAGCGTAGGTCAGCTGGCTACCCGTCTTCTGAGTTTGAGAAGGAGAGTGAGGTCAACTAGCTGCAGGACACAGTGACACTGCAAACACAGACACAGAAAACATAAACAGGAGACTGACAGTTTTGCCTAAGGTAGGGGGGGGAAGTAAGTCTGAGTGTGTTCAGATGTGTGCACATGGCTGTGTTTAGGGCCTTAAGGCTTGTTTAGCTGACCTCAGTGAAAGCAAACCTCATGACAGAAGGTCTGGCATTGTCTGTGTGCCCGGGCTGCGCTGGAGCCAGACGGTCTGCCGGCCACCAGCTTTGCTTGCTTATAACGGCTGAGAACATCCGATCCCCTTGGGGAGGACAGGAGGGGAGGAGGGAGAGGAGGAGGAGGTGGTGGTGGAGGTGGGGGAG
>NW_005187436.1:3729548-3732973 GCF_000239375.1 Pundamilia nyererei | reverse complement strand
GGGGTCTACTGCACCACTCGCCACTTCGCTCTCTGTCTTTATCTTTGCTCTTTAGACAAGGAACAAGCATTAGCCAGGTCCTCAACTAGTATGTTTATTATGCATGTGCGTGAGTGTGCGTGAGTGTGCGTGCATGTGTGTGCAGGAAAAAGAAAACAGTAAGGGATGTAGAGTGAAAGGAGGAGAAGTTGGGATACATGGAACGGAAAATTGTGTCCATGAGAATAGCACGCATACACACACAGTCAGAAAAACGAGCTGAATTTTCTTCAACTTGATTTGGCCTTTCGTAGAAAAAAGTTTCCAACACAGGCAATCACATTAAGTCTCAGTGTCAAAGTATTTAACTGATGAGTGTGTGTATGTGTGTGTCCCCTTTTATCCTGTCCAATTCACTTCCATTAATTCATCAATCACACACAGAGAAGGCTGGAGCCTTGTTCCCTGACAGAAACAAATGGTCTCTAATCACCTCCAGACGCCCATGTCCAACCATGACAGAACACTTCCACTCCTCCTGAGCTGCGTATTCACAGTGCCCGTCCAGCAAAACTTTTTAACGGACTCCCCACGTGGACCTGTTCTTGAAAAGCCCATGAAATAAATATGGAACATTTTTAATGTTTATAGATTGCATAACTTCTGGGTGGAGTATTTTCCCCTCTTAAGCGTCTCAAAATAGTAAGATGTCATTCTCCGTGTGCGCGGCACGGTCAAAAGCAAACATTTTGGTGGAAGGGTAGACGAATGTTACCTCTGCTGCTTCAACTTTCTGTTCATAAGTCAGCGTGGGAACAGGCAGCCAGCTCAGTGACTCCATGGAAAACTGAGGCAAGAGGAGGACATACTCTTCCAGAGCACAGATCCGTGTGGTGGGAAACGCCAACCTGAAAATAATGAAGGAGGAGATATATAAAGCAGAAAGGCTTTGGCTCAGTGTGATATATATATCACCTATACACCCACAATCACAGTTGATGCAGTGAGGATTTTTATAATAATGCGTTCTTAATGAGTTGGGTGGATATACAGAAAAAGAACAAGCATAACAATGACTACAAACGTATTACACAATTAGAGATTAATTTCTTTTTGATGAGAACAGAATGTGAAAGGTCTACACGCTGTTGGTTATTTGGAAAACTGCAGACAAGCATGTCTGTGTTGGTTGCATACTCAAAATCCTTCACTCTGAATAGCTAAGACATACACAAACTGATACAAACACAATATCAGGAAATATGTTCTGCAAAGTAGTGCATACTTTTTTTTTTAAGTTGCTGGATTTACTTTCACTTGGTTATGTTTTCAAATGGGAAATATTTCCTCATTCTCCTGGTCCGTTTGTTGTAACAAAACGTTTTAAACCCCTGACATTTTTAGAGCATTTCCCCATCGCCCAACTCCTTACAGCACGGTGGAACATATCCAATAATATTACAGTGTCTGTGCCCACATAAAAAGTGGAAAGTTGTTACATTGTTGAGCTATTGTTTTTTCAGGGTGATAATAAATGTCTGTGAGCTCTACTTCAGATGTTAAGCAAACACCTGCGAGATAAGCGCGGCAAGCTCCACCACACTGAGGCCCATCGAAGAGGAGAATGACCTTGATGCTGCAGCTCTGAAGCAGCAGTCACCAGCTTTTTGCTAAAGCTATCACTCCAGGAGAATAACAAGCTTGTTGCTGGTTATTTCTGGAGGAAATTCTACTAGTATCTACATATTTTGCAATTAGGTAATGTAAGCATGTTTAAATGTAAATGCAGACGAGGCGTATCCAAATATTGCTTACCAAATAATGCTGGTACTGGTATCAAATCAATACTAATATACGCGATAGGATTGATATCCTTAAAGGTCATTATGTAGCTCACTGAATTGTGTTACATATTTTTCTTGTTTGTTCTTGTATGAACCTTTTTGTGTTCACTGTTGCGTCTATTTTATTTAAAGCCTATTATGTTTAAACAACAGAAGCTGACCCCAAAGTGCTTTTCAGACAGACACATTTACCTTCCAGGTCTCCAGAAACACAAGTGCTTTGCTGTCTTAACTAATCACAGTAATTTAGCTGTCATTAAAATGGGTCCAGATCTTGCAAATTGATGATGATTCATCTCATAAATCAAAACACACTTCTCTCCCGTAGATGAGCTACCTTTGTAGGTTAAAACTATGGATGTCAGTATTGGCATTGGCAGTACTGACCCTGTAGTTACTTGGTATGGGATTGATGCCAAAATTTGCAGTATTGACTGTCTCAAATTTCCCCAACTCTTGTTGCTGTGTTACTTCTTTCTGTGTCACTAACTGAAGATTTCTCTTTCATATTGTTTTTGTTTTAAACCCTAAATACCCTGCAGCTTATCTGCACTGGAAACAGCGAGCAGTCATCTGCTGCCCAGATCTCAGTGTGTGTGTGTCCGGTAGCCGGCTCCTCACTACACAATTACACCACAGAACAAGGCCCAAACAACTGTACATCTGGGGCCCGAGCTGGCTTCCAGCCACGAGTTCTCTTTTCTTCCTCTCCCCCATGTGTACATTACAGCTCGCTGTAAACGAACATTTTCATTCTAGCAGCCTGAAATGCTGCTTATAAGGACATTCTTTGTAGACTGATGTCAAACAAAGTTTAGCATGCTGGAGCATTTTTCTTCTGGGCAAATGCTGGGTTTTTTTGTTTGTCTTTTTTGGGAGGAGTGTGCTTTAAGCAAGAAAAGCAAGAATATCCAGCACGTCTCTGTCACAGCTACCATGCTGCTTACATGAACACAAAAAGTCAATTCAGGGGTGACATGATTGACCTGGCGTTTTCCAGGTCAGTGATGCATAAATGCATAAATGCATCACAGATATTTTTCTTAAAGTTCCAGATCTAATGCTTGCTCTTTCATCTCTGCCATTTAAAACTGTGAAACAAACTGAATATTGTGTCTCCAATCAGCATGGCAATCTTTCTGATTTCAGATCTCACATCAACGGTACAATTGTAAGCAGGCAAATACTTTGGTTTGTCACGAGAGATGAGGTCATGACGTGTTTTCTTTTTTCCAGTGACGTTTTCAAGTGAATTCCTAACATTTATGATGATAGTGGCTTTATCACGCCAACATTACATCTGTAGGGATACGGTGAAGATTACTATTTTGTGATTATATTGGACTGTAGTAGAGTAGCTTTGCATGATTCAAAATTTAAAATTACTTATTACTTAATTATTTTACCCTTTACTTATATTATACTTATTATCATTCAGCCTGTATATGAAAATAAGTTGTTCTAGCTCAGCTTTCATCTGATTAGCTGTCCTTTGCAAACAGATACAGGGAGTGCAGAATTATTAGGCAAATGAGTATTTTGTCCACATCATCCTCTTCATGCATGTTGTCTTACTCCAAGCTGTATAGGCTCGAAAGCCTA
>NW_005187436.1:3720082-3728214 GCF_000239375.1 Pundamilia nyererei | reverse complement strand
GAACATGGTTGTTGTTCAATAATAAAATTATCCCTCAAAAATACAACTTGCCTAATAATTCTGCACTCCCTGTAGTTTGAACAGTCAGATTTAGCTTTTGTGCTACACTGTGCACATGAAATGATAATATTTGCATACCAGCTCCCACTGACATCACAAAGATTAAAGAGCAGAAAAACACTGACCTCATTGTCTTACATTTTAGCCGCGTTTAATATGTGCAACTATCATTGTAACAGTATGTATTTAATGGAATGAGTGTAGATAAAAGGCAAACTGTACGTGTGTTATTTTTTCCCCTGGCTGTGGTCGTGTTTCTATTTTCTGGCAAAGTCATAACAGTCTTCCCATTCTCCCACAGACAGAAACAGAGACACTGTTGTCTCTGTTATATGATGATATTGAATATATGGGGAATCTGAAAAATGAATAGTGTTTTCATATCTACAGTATGTCTGTGCCTTCATAAACTGAAATTAAGTTATTTAGTTTCATACCCACTGCCAGACACCTAAATAATCTCTTTTGTATGTTGCAGAAGAGCCAATTCTGTCCCGGCCCTTTTCCCCCCGTCTCTTCATCTTCCTTTCGTACTGAACAAGGGTTGACAAGTTCTTGTCGCTCCTGGCCGGTTGGAGGGAGCCCCCAACAAAAGAGCCCTTGTTTGAGACTTACCCCTGTCAGACTGCACACTTTGATATTAAAAACTCTGCTGGGGGGCTGTGAAGGGAAGATGAAAAGGATGAAAACAAACTCCTACTGCCTCCTCAGCCCGTGTCTGTAGGTGTAACCTCATAATGGACTCACAAATATTTGTCCAGTCAAAACAAAATAAAACGGCTCTTTGACTCTTCGTGTAGTAAGCCTGATCAGCCTCCACCAGCGTGTCTCTAGCTGTAACAACCGACTGCCTATTCTGGTCTATTCTCACACAGTGATCACACTGACACAGGGGGCCTCTCTTTAGATCTGAACAGGCCTCTTAGGTTGGAGTGGAGCCATCGCCAGAGGGAAGAAATCCCCTGATACTGTACCTCACTGACTGTGGCTGTGCCAGGGACCTGAAGTGCAGTACTAGCAGTTGCCTGGTTGTGCCCAAAAATTAGCACGTGCCAGCAAAAATAAACCAACGCCGTGGACCAAAGTTACCTTGCTCTCAGTTTAAACCTACACTCTGGACTGAACGCTTGGCAGAAGAGCTCATGACCGAAGCTTGGATTCCTGGAGAAGAACTGAACTTTCACACCACAGCGCCGTGGGACATTTCATTACATCAATCTCACGCACATAACGTAGCCAGATTCAAGCCTCCTCTTTCGATTTAGAGCCCATTCAGGAATGAGGGGCAGTGATATAGATGAGTCTGTACACTTTGCGAGCTGAAATGGCAAGCCGCAGCATGTCGTCCGTTCAGGAAGAATGCAGGAGCAAGTGTAATGAGGATTTTCTTTTTCTTTCTGCTTGCGAGGCGCCTGCTATTATCATGATTTTGAGTAGCCCCGAGGGCAGTTATTATAGCATTTATATTAATTCCCCTGGATTGCTTCATTTTGTTCATACAGGCCAAAGAAAAAAAGACTCAAGCAATTAGAGGAATGCAGATGAGATGGGCTGAGTGATGGCACAGGGACTGCACTGATCTGTGTGCTGCCTTATGCTAAGCATTGTTATCCTCCTAGCGACAGTCGCGGGTTGTCTGATGCATGAGATTCCAATGTACTGAAGATGACCCTGCCTGCGTAGCTGGAGGCTCATTCCTGTTAGCAATTGCTTGCTGTGTTAATAGCTGTAAGAACATCATCAGGCCCCTAGGCTCTGACAGGCTGCCGCCACTTGTACCTGCTGCCACAGGTGAGGGGATGGGCGTTCACATAAATCTGCCATGGAATCTGTGAGAACTACACCATCTTGCACAGCAACAAGCTGACAAGAGCGGCACAGATAGAGTAATTGTACCTAACGCGCTTTGCCTTAACAGGCACAAGTCAGGGAGATGACGGCACAGAGGGAAGAGTTATCAGAAAATGAGCGCATGCTGTACACTCAGGTATATACGATAAAGTGCGAAGAAAGAGAAAAAATATCCAAAAAAGGGGAGATGGAGGGGTAGCTACTGTAGCGATGACTACAGAAAAAGATGCACTGTTTGGAAAAAGGCCAAGACTTCAGTTTGTTACATTTGCTTTTAATTATTTCTTTCTTCATTTGTTTTTACATTTAGCCCTCATCTACTATTTAGTCTAAATGCAGATGGGAGGTGCTAAATAAGATGGACTGGACATATTTAATCCTAAATATCAAAATATCAATATGAAAAAAAGACCTACTCAAGTCTTTGCATGAAAGAAAACTGCAGGGGAAAGCTAAAAATTGATTTAACCTGCCATACAGCCCACAATTCTCTCCCTATAAGTGCCTTATTCTATTTAGTTATTTATTTTGTTTTTCCTCAGAAATAGGAAAATCCTGAGCCCTCTTACCATGTAACTCAAGCTACCAGACACCAAGAACACAAATGTGTGTGAAAAAGTCTCATGGTAGTAAAACCTTGGCCTGAATAGCAAGAGGTTGAGGGTTGTGCTGATGGACATTTGGTAATTAGAAGCTTCTCTGCTCTATACCGTATTGAAAACACATACAGAACACAGAGATTTATACATATTTCATTCATAAGTTAAGATCCATTCACATAGTCATGTTAAGATCACCTCAGAAGAAAAATACATGGGCTTACATCATTTCCTGCAAGAGCAAGTAGTAGTTATATTTCAGACTAAGATTTCATTTAAACTCATTTAATTTAATTTAATTATTTGGCATTCTTTTTAGATTCATTTTTAAACTCCTGTTTTTGAAAATAGCAGCCAAATTACCTTCATACAACAGTATTCCGCATCTGTACTGAGACTGTAATCACAGAATTAAACTCAGAGGAAGCACATTATCGTAGGATGTCGTGCTTTTAAGAAGCGAGTAAGTAAGAAAATAGAAATTGTGTCTGAATACTTGCTCCACCACTGAGCAAATATTTTCTGCACTCCGCTCTTCTTTCCTAAATCTTCCCCGTCTCTCTTCTGTCTGCTCCTCTGCCTCTCTCCACCTCTGCCCCCCTCTCTCTTACAGCAAGGTGCTGACAGAAGTTAGCATTCACAATCTTTCTGTTAAGGCTTTAACAGGAGCCAGATGAAAGACAGCAGCAGATTAAGATGTTAAACAGCCTCATATGGGATGGCACGGGACGAGTGAAGCAGTTGGGGCTGGAAATGGAGGCAAACAAAAGCCCAGGAATGTCAGATGGAGATCATGTTGCACAGCCCTCGAGGAATAAGACATGTTATTAACAGGGCCTGCTCTCGCTGGCTGTCCTCAGGGGATGGGGACACTTATGCTCTCAAGGGACCCCACAAAGCAGAGAGCTTAAGGACTGGACAACCATCTTTTGGTTTAGGTATTTATCTTTCGGGGAAGATCAATGCACGCTAACCATGAAAAGAGAGATAAATCACTGCTTGGAGGGGGTGTGTTGCTAATCTATAGTATTGAGCAGATGAGCCAACAATTCCCAGCCAGAGGCATCCCCGTCTACTGTAGCTGGATTGGCAACGAGGAGAGTATTGAATGTAGTATTGAAGTGTACTCTAGTGGGGTTGCCAAGTCTGACATAAATTTAAAGCAGTACAGTCATCATGAGTACTGCTTTTAACATCCAAGACAATGTCATAGTCCATAAAACCTTTACACAAGGAGGAAAAGTTTAGGACACTTTAGCAGTTTTATTGTAGAAAAAAAGTGTCTGAATGTTTAAAAGTCCAGGAATCCAGAAACAACATCAACTATATTTGCAACAAAGAAGGCATCACTTAAATCTAATTAGTGATTTACTTCCCCCTCATGTTACTCATACTGGCCCAGTTCAAAGACAGTGAAATAAACACTATTGTTAAAATAATGAAAACCACTGTGTGCGGCTGGGCTGGTATTCATATCCCTCCTCCCATGAAAATCACAACAGAATGACTGAACAATTACAAAGACGAGTCAGTTTTGTTTAGCGAGGCTTTTACATTAAAATAAAATGCTGCAGCGCAGCAGCCCAGTAGGCACCACGGGCAGTTAAAAGCTCCAGTGGTTTCTCCTCTCTGGATTCCCCTGTGCTTCAAGTGCACAGCTCTGCTGAAATGAGACGAGACTCCTACCCACCCTTGAGCTGAGCTGATTGTGAATGGCGTGTGTGGAGTAATGAGTGCTCGGCTTTGAATGGGTGGGCCAAATCCTCTCGACATCTGTGTGTTTTTACCCCGTATGAAAGATGAGAGAGCGAATAAAGCGGCTGTGTGTTTTGATGACTTTCTGTGTTCATGTTGGATGATGTTTATTAGAATGTAATATGTCCAATTCAACACATGTTCGAAAAAACTATCACATGTACGCACACTCACACACATACACAGATACACATGCACACACATTCCTGGCCCCTTGCTGGTACTCAAACACTCAGCAGGTATGTCAGTATGGAGACAGGCGGTGGTGTGTGCCCCAGGAATGCGAAATCTGACCTCTGGGCTGGAATTTGAACCTCCTCACTCATCTTCACTCTTCTCAGAGATACGCTCTTGGAGCTGGCCCCACACTGCCCAGCAGAGGACTTGAACAGTTACAGAAAGTCAAACAGCTAAAGGGTTCTTTGAGACTTTAGCAGTGGCTTTAATAGAAATCTCACAATGCCTTGAGGGCAAATGCCGATAAAGAAGCCTTCAGTGATCGCACGCTGTGTTACTGCTGCTAAAAAAAAAGTTATTTTTACACATATAACTGTATAAATTAAACAAAAAAGATATAACAGGTTAAATTAAGTGGTTTCAGGGTACTTTTCCCTTGTTTGGTGAGAGGACACTATATATGAAAGATGAAAACAAAGACTGTGAGATCCTCTAGTTGTTTTTGATCTACCATTCAGGAAACTCGGCTTTGACATTTTGTCCAGGAAACCAGGCAAGGTGTGGATCTGACTGAAAAACCGAGGGACGCTACACGCCCATATGGGTGCAGCTTGTCAATCACAATTATAGCCACACCTTAAACCCACTTTATTGTCAGTTTTAATGTCAAGAGGACCATAATTTACAGAATAGATTTCATGCTGCATCAAGCAAGACTTGAAGCTAGCATTTGAGAGCATAAACCTATTAAGAAAATCTTATTGAGGTGTTAAATTGAGTGGCAACTGCTGTCATTTTAAAAAACATTCCAGGACAATGCTTTTTAGCAACCAGATGAGTCGTCACCTGCTACTCATTAGAGAGATAGTCGGTTTAAAGTGAAACTCATGCTAGTACATTTGCGTCTATGCAGAGTGAAGGATCTGTGGTAAGCGACCTAAGAAAATGTCCTTGTGCGAAGCCCTCCAAAGTCCAACAGCCTGATGGTGATGTGTCGTTAGAATGCTAATTGGTGGAAAAGTGGGCTTAAACGGGAAAAGGAGTGACAGTGGAAGTAAGCTGCAGGAAAGCGCCGACAGAACACTGTTAACACTCCGTTTCACTTCACTATTATCCTGTTTTCCTTGCTTTTCTGACTTGAAATCCAATCAATGGCATCCAATTTCTAAGGTAACCTAAATTCATTATAAGTTAAGGGACCAACAACAGCAAACACCCAAACAAAAGAAGCCCACAGACCAGTTGTTCCACATATTTTTGACACTGGTCTCTGGTGTTGGTATACATCTGCAGCATGTAGACAAAGCACAAAGTTGCTGGTCTATTAAGGTCCTTCCACAGGGGTTTTACTTTTCAGATCCAGGGTTACTTCCATCATTACCTTACAGTTTGTAGGAGAGATATCCAAACCAGTTGTTTTTCTTGTTTCCAACTTTCAACCTATGCTTAGCTAAACAGCTGCTGACTGTAGCTTTACCTTGCGGTGATATCAGCCTTTTTTTATAGCTAACTCTCACGCCTCAAAACGATTCCTTAGAGCATTTCTGCACGATAAACTATGATGATTAAGCTTGGAGAAAGTTGCAGTTGGTAAACAGAACGCAAGTGTTAGTCATTAGTGTTCAGTGTGTACATGAAGTGGGGTTTCTCTGCAGACAGAGCAACATAACAAAACAGAATCAGCAACGTGGACCTTGGCTCCTGAGGAGAGGAGGAAGAAAGCCCACATGGCTGAGCCTAACCACTTCGGCAGCTCCAGCCACCCAATCAGCCCTGGTCCACACAACCACCACCACTGCAGGCCAAACCTCAGACTGGAAGCTTGGAAGGTAAAGCAGTGTGACTGCATTTCCTGAGTCCACCCCATTTAAACTCACAATATGGAACATATTAGGAGGCCTGGAGAAAGAAAAAAAAAAAAAGGGGGGGGGGGGGGGGCTGCGTTCCTAGATCTTCTCTTTTACAGCCCCTTGGAAAAAAAAAACAGCCCTCAGTCAGACTTCTAAAAGGACAAAGTGGGCCTATGGAAAAAGTTGTTGAGCTCTTGGTGAGATCAATGAGCATGACATACTGTAATATATAGGATTACTCCTCCAAACAAGTGAGACTCAGAGTTAAGTGAATATATTTTGCAATTCTTAGAAAAAAAGTGCAAAGTGCTTTGTGACTGCTTCTCTCAAAGAGTCACATTTCCAAAAAAAGCCCACAGGCAGGCACAACCACAACCATGCAGGCATAAAAATATGTATCTCAGCACTGCCCCAGCGCACTCATGTGTTATTGCCTCACAATTTAGGTAGAGGGGTCTGGAGAGATTTGATTATAGCCCATAAAGTAACTCTATTAAAGGCTGTTATTGCCTAAATTATAGAGGTTTCTGACATTATGTCACACAAAACACAGCAAAAATTTTTTTCTCTGTTCATCAGTGAAACTTCAGGCGGTTAATAAATGCTGTCGATATTGAGTCGAGGGTTGTGTGTGTTCATGTGCATGTCCGTGTGTGTGTGCGCTCACACTGTGGCATTCTTTTAACCTCTGTGGAAACTCACTAAAATAAATCCTTTTTCGTACGTCAGAGAGGCCCCTGTGCACCCTGTAATTACTGAAGGGAGGGTGGGTTCAGCAGAATAGCATCAGGACCAAGCTGCCTTTGGCTTCTGAAAAAAAACCCGCCTAAATGCTTACTCAATGGTCTATTCCAGGCTCAGCTAGGGGCCCGCAGCACAGTAGCAGAATCATGGTTTGTCATTCAGGGGATGCAAACCATAAATGCCACTCTGGATGTGAGATTTAACAACAGAGCATATAGGAAGTATTAAAAAAAATATTCTTGTGATGGTGGTGGGGCAGGAATGCAAGCATCAGCCAGATAGTGCAGATATATTCAGGTGGAAAGGTACCAAAAGAATAAAAAATACTTCCTTTTGCATCTTGCTCTGCGTGCTAGCCCATAATCCCCTCTGAGAGCGTGGATCCCCTGTGCGCTTGCATGTATCAGCACGCCCAGGAAGTGGCGAGCATGGCAGCTGCGAGGAGCCGTAATTAACACCCTCAGCCAAGGTGAGAAGGCTTTCCGTGGGCCGCCGTTCATGAGAGACAGAGAGCAGGAAGTGTTTCAGGCACTCTGTGTAATCTCTCTTTGTTTCAAAAGGTGCTATTACCTCACTGAGCTTTTTACTGGGGCCAGATGTGCTGAACAGGGTCATCACTAGTAGCAAGCTGCTTTAGCTCTTCTTGGTTCAAATGACCTAACTTCTTAAAACTGACTTTTATGTCTTTTCTAAGTCTCTAATCTATTTTGAGAACAGCTAGAGATTAATCCTCTTTAACTCCGACTCAGTTTTCTCAGTTTTTGGAAGGTGAGCTTCAAAACTTTAGTGAGTCGATTGCAATTGCTTTTGCGAACAGGGAGAAAGCAACCTTAGGAGTCAAACATCTACAGTTCAAGGAATGTACTGAGGCTTTGGCAGCATAGAAGCCATAATAACAGGGTTTCAAAATTCAGGGCTTTAAAAAGCAGCTTGTGCAGAAACACGAATGCACATATATGTAGCACTTTTACATCGAATACACAATTCTGTCTTTGGGCTGACGTGAAAGGTAGCTACCAGGTTGCCTTCGTTCGAACAGCCGTTTATAATCAATGCAGAGCTGCAACTATGGCTCAGTGTATCATAACCAGTGGAA
>NW_005187436.1:3718028-3720062 GCF_000239375.1 Pundamilia nyererei | reverse complement strand
CAGAGCGATTGAGGGCTGCGGCCTGCTAATCAATACCATTCCTGAGCCCATAGAGCACACAAAGCTGCTTACATGGCTTTTCCCGTTCTCTCCTCCATCTTGCCCAGAGTTACAGTCCTCCTGCCACAACTATTCAAGCTCTGGAGTAGAGTAGAGCAGGCGCCTTCCCAGAGATGCAGTCACAGTAGATGTGTATTGTCGCTTGGCCTCTCCCCAGCCCTGTCTAATTAGGCCCCCTCTCATACGCTCTGTGGCGGCTTGTGTAATCTGCTCACTATGAGTCTTAGCTCCTCGCCACCCCATATAATTGTCTGCCAGTTCCTCTCCAGTGGTGATGTGGGCCCTTTTCCCATAACAGAGACACAAAGGAGCGGGATAATGGCCCCCAGTTGTAGGGAAGAGGCAGAGACAGAGGCGGAGTGGAGCCACTCCTCTCCGCTGTTTGAACTCTACACAGTCTTGGCTCCAGACAGACAGCAATCCTGGAGGAGGCTGTCTGAGCCTTTATGGAGGAGTGTGAAGGACAGAGATGCTGCACACGTACACTGCACAAGTATTTTTAAGAAAAAAAATGATAACCCTTCATAAAAAATATCATTTTCTCTGGTTGTCACTGTTTAAAGCATGTTGTTCACAAACTTCGAAAATTCGGAGGTCTGGAAAACACACATATCCTTGTAACTGCACATTTCAGTGCTCATTAAACCAGAATCAGTGTCAGTGAATGTCTCTATTGCTGAATGCTGGCAGAGACCTCTGCAGCCCCCCCACCCCCCTCGCTACCATCACCGCCAACCTGACAACCCAATACCAGCAATTATGAAGGAAGCCAGCTAAACCACATCCAGCTTGGCTGCAGTTTTTAAGATTCCAGCAGGCTTGTAAAACTTCTTGGTTTCTCTGCATACATTCCAGTATCACTGTGGTGGTTTTCAGCGTGCTCCATCCCTGGTCACTTATAACAACGGCCATTGTGAGACAAGCTGGCTGCGGAGATGTGAGACCATCAGCCAACGATGATGTGCTGCAGTAGAAACACCTCTGAAAGGACGACCTAGCTGCTACCGAGCAGTTTCCTCATTTCCTCCTACACTGTCCTCTATGAAACCATCTCCTCCCAGTTCCCATTACCGGGGCTCCTTAGGACCTCAAGGACATCTGGTTCACTTGAGCTGGCTTGTCTAAAAATCCAGTGATGTACGTGGTACTGGAGACGCTACTGAAATATAAACATCATTTATCTGCTGAGATATTTAAATAACCCACAGTCAGAATAAACAGTGAATTGACAGCTTATTTTCTGCTTCTAAAAGCTGAGCACAGCAGAGATGTTTCTTCTTTTATATTAAGTGCTCCCAGACTGACTGCGAAATGTGTTTCTCAGCCTTCGGCCCATAAGGCTAAAGCCAAACAAAACCTTACACTACATCTTGGTATAACATATAATATTATCCATTACTTTATTATGATTTCTATTTTCTAAAAAAAATAAGACTGAGAAATCTCAAGTGGTATTGGTATCAGTGTGCTTTTTAAAGAGGACCTATTATTCCCATTCCCAGCTCCAGTTTCAGTCTTGAACTCTGCTAGAGTAGCTTTGCTTGATTCACAGTTCATAAAAATAACTTTTCCTTATATTCGTCTTTGGTCCAGCCCCCTGCTTCCTCTCTCTGAAACAAGCTTGTGCACATGCTGGTGTCTTTTTTTGAAATATAAGCCATGCTTAATATGCGTATCAACCAGTTTAACTATATATGTATTATATATATATAAATATATGTGTGTGTCTGTGTGTGCCCGGATAGGTCCTCTTTAGGATACAGTAAAAAATACATTATAGAGAATTAGTGATTATAAAGATCTAACAGACCAAGCACAGAGAATTATTATGCGAATACTTTATTACCAATGTGTGAATGGTGTTAGCTTTTTGTCTGGATATTAATAGTATATGAAAACTATACACCAAATCCAGGCTGCTGATCCTAATTTTGCTGTATAATTTCTCAAGTTGGTATTGAAAGATTCTTTTAT
>NW_005187436.1:3674957-3717975 GCF_000239375.1 Pundamilia nyererei | reverse complement strand
TATATATATGCCAAAGTGCATTTTCCGTTTTTTTCCACTTGTCCATATACACATTGCACCATACATAAATAGTTACATTGTAAAAATGACTCCGTATTTACAAGTATAATATATATTTCATATAATATATAAAACTTTATATTAAATCTAGGTAGATGATATTTGGGATAGTTTGTGGGGTCCATCTGTGTTATCTGTGGTTGTTGAGGAGGATCTCCAGCCAGCAGGGGCAGGAGGTGATGAACTGTCTTGAGTAGCAGGGGCCCCAGCCCTTAGCAAAGCTGATGCGCACACTGTTAGGGTCATAGGGTCCATCCAGGAGGTCAGCCTCTGTCGTGTGCCTCAGAAGGAACGAGCGCTCATAGTCAAACACCTTGATGGAGTAGCCTGGCATCACCTTCCGCACCACCAGAGTTCTGCTGTTGGGCACATCCAGAGTTGGGGAGTTGACAAATATAGGGTGCTCGCTGCGGTTATACGCCCAAACGCCATCAGGCTCTTTGCTGAGGAGTATGCCGTAGCCAATTTTGCCTCTTGTACGCTGAACAGTGCTGCTGCGATGTTCCAGGTTGAGCTGGCCCAGGCAGAAGCCGGTGCCCTGAGGTAGATCATAGAAGATGCTGACGGAGTGCTCATACACTGTGTAGAGGCGACCCACACGTGTCCGGTGCTCCCAGTATGCCACATTACACCAGTGGCTCTGCTTAGGGGCATCAGGTGACATACTGGCATCTAGAAGAGACAGAGAAATGTCCATTACACAAAACATAAACAAATGTAAACAGGGCTAATAAAAAGGATGGGTTGAGTTTTAAGGGATTAACTATCCCTTTTTATTGTTCAGAGCAGATGGCCACACTATAAATACTGAAGCAGGCACTGTATTGAAATTTAAGCCTTGTATAAATACCGCTGCTTGGACTTCTGTCCAACACACACACACATACACACAAACACACACACACCACCGCAACTATACATATCCTGGGGGTGGAGGGTGTAGCGAGGTCAGTGCAGCCGAAGACCTGCACTTCCACCGTCTACCTCAAGAGGGCACTGTAGGGATTAAACACTGACCACACTACAGAGCTGCTGGTCACACATGAACTTCCAAAACAAATTCTGTTTACTTAAATGAAATCCAGATTACACTCAAGTGTTCCCCTCTGAACGCCTTAAAACTATAATATCTAGAGAGTGGAATAGAGGACACGGTTATAACGTAGAAAAAATGTTTTGCACATTTTAATAACTTTTTAAAATTTCTTTTTAGCAATGGAAGCAAACCTGGCATCTTAAGACTAAACATCTCCGTCCACTAAATCAGCTTCTTAATTCAGTTTTCATGGCTGCAGTCTGTGAAATCTTTTCAGTGACAGACCTCAGCACTCCAAAGTGAATTACTGCTCCCAAGGTAGACTTCGATCTTCACCATACCGAAGAGAAACACACATACTCACTCACACACACTGCTGACTACTTTCAGAAGCTGCTCAAAGCTGTCTTACATTTATATTACTCATAAAATCTGTGGTACAAGGAGAGGACAGGGCTCGATGGATGAGAAAGAAAAAGAATGGAAGACAAACAGTTCCAAGTTTTTCACATCCTGGAGACTTACTGTTCTCTTTGTCATAGCTAAAACGAGTCAAAGGTGACGTTATTAGTGCCATGCACTTTGGTTTCATTCTGATTATAACTTTATTTTTTGTTGTAAGCATTTTTGTCACAAGCTGTGGCTGAGCTTGAGGCATGAATCTGTGTGCAGGTCCCTCTCTACATATATACAGCCGTTATGTGACGGCAGAGAGTAACACCTGGTTTATGGTTGCAGTTGTCGCCCTCACAAACAACAGCGCAGATGCTGGTCTTTGGTGCTGTTTTGGCTTGTCCTGCCCACGCGATTTTTGTAACCTGGCGGACGCGGCTGGGTTGAGCACCCAACTGTGCTTTACTTCCATTTCAATGATATATCAGTCGAGGAGTTTAGAGATTTCCAGATTACAGAGAACAAGATGCTGCAACAGCTTGAAAAAGATGAGACTCGGGGGAAAAAATCTAGACTGAATCAAGTCTGGTGCACTTCAAGCTGCAGTTAAAACAATGACAGGGTGACATCATAGTTGTCATGCAACATAATCAATGTGGTTTTAGACTGCTGCAACAGCTGGAGAAGATAAGACTTTCTGCAGAAAGCTAACCTCTCTGATCAGTGTTGACATACTCATTTCTATTTTCATAAAGCAGCAGTGTGTCTGAAGTGTAGGACAAGATTGCAGCGAGCCAAGTGCGCCTCAAGCACATGTATGAACATTTTTACATCTGTCCTGACGTCACAGTATGTGCAAGCAATGACCAATGTGTCAACCATAACCGTGGTTTTAAGGAGCCTCTTTCTCCTCTTCCCTCGTCTTCCTCACATTCCAGAAGAGTGGGGGTGACGGTAGAGGGCCAGGCAGGGGGTCCCCCTCCCCCTCCAGCCAGCTCTTCCCCTGCTGTGGGCCCAGGGACGGCATTCAGCTCCCTGACAACTTAGCACAAGCCCGTGACCCGCTGACCCCCCAGCCTTCATGCTATCAGCTCCCATTAACTCACACACAGAGTGATGCCATTATTTTGCTTCAGAGAGTCTATTGGCACAGAGGATTTAAAGCCTGGGCCTGTGGCCCCATTCCTTTCAGTCTCTCTGCTCTCAGGGCTTAATGACCGCCCGCCCCATTAACAAACGCCTTTAAGGTGGAGCATCACAGATCCACACCGCAACAAAATGCCTTGTTCACCTCCCACCCAACTAAATCTTTCTGCTGAGTGACCCATACTAGTAAAGTTTATACAAAGATTAGCAAAAACGTTGACCAGACTTGCACAGAGAAAACGCCTGCTGGTTCGAGGCTCTCTGTGTTATGGAGGGGGAAGAAAAGAGCGAGTGAGTGGGGAAGTGTGGAGGTGGGGGGAAGCTGCAGACAGGCTCTCTGTGTGTTTGCGCACACACTGATGGCTTAAATGACCCCCTCTCTTCAGGGGCCCCAACATGCATGTGCCATTAGTAAATTCCACACTCCAGCTCCTCCACTCTGAGCTCAACTTTTACTGCAGCACCGCTCGGCCACACAAAGAACTCAGCTCCAACTAGTTTACGGCCGTCCATTGTCTCAAATCGAATGGAACCCAGACATCAAGGTAAACTCACTTTGAAACTGTGCACAGAAACACGAAAGACCAAATGGCTACTGTCTCCTTCTCTTTGGATGGAAAGAACAAAGCAAAAACAATCTGGTCAATGATATCTAGTTTTCGCACATAGCGTGGTGCAAAGATAGTCAGTTGGACTATGAGGACCAGGAAGAGGAATAAGCAGGACAAAGGTTAAAAATGTATTTAATGCTAAGCTTGAGCCTGACGGAAGACAGCAAGCACAGAAAGAGCTGTGCTTTTTCCTGTTGCTCTGTTGTGTTTAGTGTCTACGTGTGCTTTTGCACACGTGCCTGTTTGGACTAGGGGAGAAAAAACAGCATACATGCTTATGTTTTTGTCCTAAATTTGCTTGTTACGGATAAACGAGCACGTCTGCCATAACCTGATTAAATTTTATGGTGCTTTTCTTGTGCAGAAACACTACTAGCCTGTTCTATCACACCCGTGTGATTTATTGAGTGTCATGACATTTTTACAAAGCTCCATTTTCCTCAAAACATGCTACAATGTCAAGATGGCATTTTCAGATTTACATGTTTGGATCTTCTGCAAATGTTTTTCTACAAAACTGATATAAGAGTAAGAAGGAGGACTTAATTAGTAGTATCTGGTCATAAAATTATGTAGATACATGCCAGACCAAGACTCAGACCAAACCTTAAAAATTCAGACATCAGAGAGGCAGTTCAGTGGAGGTGAAATGAATGGTTGTGCCTCCCTCCCCTTTAGCCACAGCATGGACACCCAACTCTCTCAGGCTCCATGTTGGCCTGCATGAGGTTCTGCTCTGGGTGGAGCCATGATGGCTGGGAGCAATTACAAGTGCTCTGCATCCATTTAACCCTGCCACCTTTTAACAGCTCCGTTTACCCATTAGAATAGTAGCTCATGTTATTATTGTTATTTTATTCTCAAAAGCCTCTCCTCTTAGTGTCAGTCTCAGAGTCAATAGATGCCGAAACAGCATGGACGCCACACTTCCTGTTCCTGCAGCCAGAGGCAATGAGCTAAGCATATGATGGAGCTGATCAATTTTAAAGTCTTACATAACCAGGCTCACATCAAAAAAAAAGTAGAGATCCATAAATCTGTGGTATTTGATCTCTAAACGTTTCCATGGCCAACAGGAAACACAGTATGTGGAATAAAGCATCTAGTCTGGTGTTGTAGAAATATGATAAGAACAGGCTGTGTTTGGTTTTCCTTTAGGCAAACAGATTTGAAATGTAGCAAACCAACTATCACATTTTAGGGAATTAAGTGTAGCTGAGGACACCTGTATCCACATATACTTCACTTAGAGGTACAGTGACACACAGTAAACAGCGCTATCTAAGAACTGCTACTCCCACAGCCAGAATTCAGTGTGTTTGATTTCCATAACAAGATGTGATCTCCATGGAGACGATGAGGAAAATGTTGATTTTTCTGTTTCCCTGTGGCCTCTCTGATTGGACAAATTCCGAGTGTCAAATGCAGGGCATCAGATCTGTCAATAAACACGGACTTATATCAGTTCTTTTGAAGTTAGGAGGCTAAAAGTTACGCATGCTCATTTGAACGCAAAAAGAAGTGAAGTGTCAGCTACATGTTGTCCAAGCAAAATGTGTTTTTATTTCTTTGTGATGGAGAAAAGAATGGGAGAAGTAGTCAAACTGAAAAAATACAAAAGTATTAGCAAAATGTGCTAAAAGGCAACCAAACCTGCCGCTGTGGTTGTAACAATGCAGGTGACTATGATGGTGATAAGCAAACACAGCAAACATGGATGACATATTTATTATGTTATAACAGAAGACAAACATGCCATTGAAAAAGCCCTTAAGTACACCTGTGTTAAACATAATTTGCCCAAGCCTCTTCCACAGATTTACATCTGGAAAAAAAACAGGGGGCGAGCAGATCACCCTGCTTGCTACGAGTTCCCTGCACTCCAGGGCGAGTCTGGATAATTACTGTTAAGTACACAAAAATGAGGGCTTGAAAGTTTCAATGGCAATCCTTGATGATCATCCAGTAATGCTTTTAAAGACAGCATGAAAAGGGAAGGGAGAGAAAAAAAGGGCAGAGGGAGCAGCAGAAAAGAGCTGCCCTGGGGTAAACACTGCTCCGCAGCCTTGGAGTGAGATGAATGGGAGGCCGAGTGTCAGGGACAGGCAGACAAACAACAGCTTCCCCTCCGCGCTAACATCTCCCCACCAAGCTCCAGGGCCACCCCCATTATACTTTATCTGTCCTAATCCGGAGCGGCTAGCAGAGATGCACTCATTCCTCTGCAACTTTGCTGAACAGGAAAAGAAAAACACTGTTGCCAGACTTTTTATGCAGCACAGTTGAAGGGAGGAGAGGAGCAAGCTCTCATTCTGTTCCAAGGATTAGATTCCCCTCCAGCTATTAGACTCTAGTGGTGAACTGATAGACTCTAGACTTGTGGTGGAAAGCAAGGACTGAGGACTGTGTGTGCATGTGTGAAAATTTACAATTCTTTCTTATTGTGCTTTCCTGCCCCATCACCCCACACATTTGTCTGATTTCTTTTATAACTAAACAACAAATTCATGGCTTTAATTCTGTGGGCAATAGCTTCCACAGGCTGACTATAACCCCGGAGCAGGCCACATTTAGGCTGGCGTCTGGGCTATCACTGCCATCAAAGTCGGCTTTATCAGACAGATATGCTAACTGGAGCTGCTCCTACATGTCTATGGATTTTTCTCCCTGAGGTCTGGCCTTTCTCTGCTGAGAGAGAACAAGTGATATAGACACAGCGATATATATGCTGGGGACACACACACACACATGCTGTGGGAGCCCAGGAAACTGAATCCAATCACCAAACCTTTCTGGTCACAACGGGAATGCTTTACATTGTCATCCGCTTCCTCCTCACTTTCCCACTGTTTCTGTTTTGGGATGACCCCACGAGGGAGGAAAAGTGCTGCACCCTTGATAGCAGATAACTAACAGAATCCATAAATTAAATCAATAAACAACAGTGGGTGTAGGAAGCTAAGGAGGCTAATACGAAGGAGCCATCTGGGCGCGTCAGTGAGGCTGCTGGTTTGAGAGAAAAAGGCTCCATTTTTTTTTCAAGGGAAGAAAATGTGCTGCTCATTTCCTCCAAGTTTCCTCCAAAGCTCTGCAATGTGTCAGAGACATAGAGCACAAGCGATGGTGGTGATCCAAGTGAGGCCTTCAAGAGCCTTTCAGGGTTCGTAAAAGCTCTGTAAAAACTGTGGGGGATATTTGCGAATATGTCATATCTACAGGCAGCCTCAAAGGCCAGCCGAGTCCGAGTGAGCATCGAAAGCAAAGCGCTCAGCCAACATCCTGCTGGGTGGCTGCGCTCTTTCACCTCCCCATACAACCTATCTTTTTGCGTGTGTGTCTTGTTTGTGTGTGCACAAGTGTGAATGTGTTTGTTTGCTAGTGTGCGAGGGAGGTTCGAGCCAAGTAGGCTGGAGCGACTGAGTGGAGAAGACCCTGCACATTCCTGAACCCCCCCCCCTCGTTGTGCCTCCTAACTTCCTACTCTGGTTAGGAGTGAGGGGGGTGAGGAGCAGTGAGAAGGTGACTTTCATTTGGTTAATCCTCAGCAGTGACATCACGTGTGAAGTCAAAAAGTTTCGGGTGCGTGGCTTGAAACGTGCACAAACTTTCTTCTGGGAAAACCGAGATTCCATATCGGAGGGAGAAAAGCAACTTTAGCTAGGCTATGGAATCAAGCTATGATGAAGGCCTGGTTTCAAATGAGCAGTAACAAGGAGCTCTATTATTTCGAGTTATGTTAGTCTGACTAATTTAAGTCGAAAGGTAGGTATTTGGTTTCCACCGGGCCGGGAGGTGGAGCAGCTATGATGGACACGCTTGCCGTTCAAACAATGGTTTTCTATTGATTGACCCAGTGGATCAGAGTCTGTGAGGAGAATGTGTTCTGTCAGGATAATGTGGCACCAGAGTTTCTGTTTCAATCACAACACTTGCTTGGGTGTAACCCACACTGCTCCACCGCGGGCATCCAGACACCGGCTCCCAAAACAAAGACAACTGCCCCCCCACCCCCACCCGACCTCATCTCCGATAAGTCAGCCCGTTCACAACAAGCAAGACATTCATTAAAAATGCAGGAGTGAACATTTCCAATAATTCACAAAGTCCTTCCCTGTCAACATCTGCAAAAAATCTTGAAGCTAAAGGGAATGGCAGGATTTCATTAAGTAAATTATGTGTTGGCAGTCACAGAGAGGGGAAGAGGGGGAAGCTACAGCCAGACTTCTAATCTAAACCGTACCCTGAAATGCGACAGGCTGACTGCACGTACTGAGCCACACCGCCAAGGCTTTAGAAATGCACACAAATAAAAGATAAGTTAAACACACGACAAAAGTAAATACAGTTTTCCCCGGGGAACATAATAAATGAGAGTTTTCACATAAGCCTGTTTACAACTTGTAACAACTACTACTTGCAAAACTTGATCTCACAATACAATCTACTTTGTCAAGTTGTACTCAACAATAAAGGTTTTCTTGTCAGATATAAAACGGCATCAGTTTTCAGGAACAAGATGAAAGGCTCCAAATTATGTCTATCATACTTGGCCGTATGTTAAGACAAGGTAATGGAATGAAGATATAGCTCCAGTAGACTCCAGTAGACCATGTTCAAGATAAGGAAAGAGGCCAAATAAAAGAAAAAATCCAAGCGCTCTATCTCAGTTTACATGCAGAGAGAAAATTAACCAGTTCCTTGAAGCACTAGGAGTTTACTGTTTAGCAATACACAATAAGCTATCTTTTCCCTCCAGCAGCAAGAGTCTCGTGTAGAGATGTCAACTGACATGGGCCCCTACAGTTAATCCACAGAGCATTCTCAAAGCTCAAAGAATGTGCTGGCTATTCTGAGTTTTAAAAATACTGACGGCTATAGGTTTAGGCACAACTGTCAATGCTCCTCTGGGGAGGACTGGGGGGGGGTTAAATCTATTTTTGCTTGCAATCAGGCCACAGGCTGGCCTAAATCATAGCCGGCCTTGGCCTGTGTCTGGATTTATAATTGTGGGTGAAATGGTCAGAAAATAAAAACAGCATCCACAACTGGCACCTCCTTCGCTACTCTATGCCAGTTGTGGACGCAAGACTAGCTCATTTACGGAGCCCAGCTCGAATGGGAGTATTGTTCCCCCTCTCAGCTTTGAGGGGAGGCACACTAAAATGCTAAACTAACAGTTGGGCATTCCATACATTTTTAATGGCATTGCACACTCTTTATTTGTTGCTCTAACCCTTTGCCCCAAGCTGAATGAATGGCCCTATTGGTGGAGAGTGGTGCTGCGCTGCAGTGTGAAGGGAGTGAGGATGGCAACGGCAGGCCTCCCTGTGCACATGTCAAGATTAGCTCACTCACTTTATTTGCTAAGGTAGAATATGGGGCAAAAAAGAAAATTATAGCACACCGAGCAAACCTCCTGTTATTTCTACTGACTGTACTTTCTGTGTGGTAAGGCCTAAAAAGAAACACAGTCCACTCTGTAAATCAAATGACAAGTACAGCACTGTGAGCCTAGAGGCTCGGTCAGGTACGAGGATATAGATTTATCTGGGAGTCCTTTAGTTAAGTTAATCAAACACCCAGCAGCAATGGCACCATACTGGCTTGCCAAACCGAGACAGTTAAATACTAAGCTCAGCAGGCTAGTTTCTGTTGACATGTAAGGGGTTTCAGGCCTCTCCAAGGACTGCTTTAGATTAGCAGGGCTTTCACTTTGCACGTAGAGGTCACATTACCTCACCGCATCTAGGGCCTGTGTTGGTAATACAAACTGAAAATCAGCTCTCAAAACAAATGAGTATTTGAACAAAAGCTCAACAAAGAGTAAACTAATTTCTGAATTGCTGCGATAACTGAAGAAAATAAAAAGGTGCTTACTTCAAACTCCTATTTCTTCTGCAGAACACAGTAAGCCTACACATGGAAGATTTCTTCCCTATAAACTGAAGTCTTCCTTTAAATGCCTCAAATAAGGTCAAAAAGGTCAAAAAGCTGTAAACAAAAAGGTAGAAACATTAGTATACAATTGCCAAAACAGTTTCTTTTGCACATAAGAGAAACAATAATATCATATGCACAATGACCCCTCTGGAAATGCAAAAACGTCTGTTGGACTCTACTGAGAATCCTCGCTGTCATGACTCAAGCCAGAAAAAGTTGAAAGCAAATTTCTGACACACCACGGTCTAACAATGCTGAGAAAGGGAAAATGAAAAATGGCCTTATCGCTCTTATCAATGGCTCTTTTTTTCTGTGTGTATGAGTGTTACGTAAGGGGAAACGGAAGCCAGCTTCCCAGGACAGGAACGGATACTTGAGACGAGGACTGTGGGTACAGGCCCTACACCGCTGCACAGAGAATAGAGCACCAGACCCTTCAGGATGTATAGCTATAACCCTGCTCCACCTCCCCCAAGCCTAAAATGGGACTCTGCAAACTGGACAAGACAAACGGGTGAGGAGAGCCCCCTCATGTCCCCTGAGATGCTGGCCTTCTCTTCAACATTCCTCAGTCTCTCCCCACTGTCAAAGGGGCAATTCACCGCCCTGCAGTGCTACAAAACCCAGGCAGCTTTTTAAAACAGGATGTTTGTATGAGGCCTCCTTCCCCTCAAATAAACAATCCGCAAAACCTGATTTCGGGAGGCAGGGTGGAAGCACTCGAGTCACATTATTTCCACATCCCGTATCCTGGAGCATTTGGGCTCCTGAGGGAGTGTGGGCGGCCAGGCGCTGGGAAGGCTCTGGGCTGCGGTGGAAACCTGAGGCCATGAGCCAGGCTGCAAGGGGAGATGAGCCGGAGCTGTATCAGTCTGGGGTCTTTAGGATGGAGGAAGGGGCTCATGCCTCGATGAGGGAGGGGGACATCGCTAACATGCTGATGCAGCAGACCATATGCCAGACTATACCTCTGTCAGGGTCCTGCTGCTACACCGAGAAGGCCAGATGTCTTATATACAGCGTGTGCAAATGATAGAGATGCAAGATGACAGTTATTTATATTCAAAAACAATAAGCCTATATGATGGCACTAGGGGTTACAATTAGGCTAGAGAGAGAAAAAAAAGCCAATTCAAAGTTAACAGTGGGGACAAAATGGTTTGTGTCCTGTTAATTACCTCTTTTTACTTTGTTTGCCCCTTTGTTTTTACTCGCCGGCTCGCTTTACGCACCAAATCTACTTGGTTAGGTTTTTTGCATAGTTGGCGAATTTTATACGATGATGAGATTGGAGTAATAAACTTGTCTAAATACTGCCATAAGCCCAGAGTGTCACAAGACAGACACCAAAGGATGCCAGCGGCTTTGACAAAATGGCAGTTTCCGACACCCTCTGATAAGAGCGGGCTGGTACAGTAGACATGCCTTTTAATTTATTTAATTTCTGTTTAATTAGATCCTAGCACAAGGGGAATCACATGCCTTCGAAGTCAGATCAACAGGAATGTGTCCAGTCTAATCTGCTCTAATCAAGAGATGCATCACATGCCTTGATTAGACTGTCTAATTATTCCACGCATTTCCACTGTCTGACGCAGACAGAGTGACTGGTTTGATGTTTAGCGCTCGCCTTCTCGTGAAACCAGCTCCGATAAGAACAATTTAATGCGCTTAGCTTATACATGTGAATGCAAAATAGATATCTGTTGCCTCATATCAGTGAGACAAAAGATATCTATCTACCAACTGCTTCGTTCCGCCAGAAAGAAATAGCAGAGTGGACCTGAGACAGCGATTGTCTGCAGACAAGACATCTAGACAGCACTGGTCTTTCCACCAGAGACAGGCTGGCAGACACAGAGGAGCAATCTATGATTATTGTGTGGGAACCGTGACTACTTGCTTATGCCCTCTTTCCTTCAGCAGCAACTTTCAGTCATTGCTTCCCTCCTCCTACTTCCCTTCACTCAAAGGGGAAGAAAAGAGAAAAATCATTTTTTAAAAAGGACCCTTCTCACTACACATGTCATCTGGTCACTTAACCACTATAATCTGAGAGAGCCCAACCAGTCACACCAGTGATGTCGGCTCAGAGCAGCATGACCCTTTATAAATTGTCTTACATGGATAAATCCCGGTGGCTTAATTGAGGACACCCCTCCAGTGGCTGATGAATATAGGCAGACTGGAGCCATTGTCTTAAAACAGGCTCAAACAAAGGAAAGTTCTGCATCACTCCTTGTACAAAAATAGTACAGATACTGTTATAACTACATGTAGTCACAATTACTCACAAAAAAGCCAACAGTCAAAATAAAAAAAAATGTATCCTTGGTGACTGAAATAAGTACCAGTGCAAAAATATCTCACATTTATGGCTGCTCAGAACAGCAATATAATGAAGCAGTGACAAGCATAAAGAGCCCCCAATGTCAGAGACAATGTGACTGACATAATAAAGTCGATGCGTAGAAACCCCCCCCTCAGACAGTCATACAGGAAGCAATGAGATCTGCATCAAAGGGCTGTGTACCGATGTCCACACAACGAGGCCCAGGCAGTGAGGAAGCATGTGCAGGCAGAATGTGAGAGGCAGCACTACACACTCACAAAGCATTAAGCTACATTACCTACTAAAAAGCTGGACCCAGTCATGATGTGAACTGACATCATCGCCACTTTTAAATAAATCCTGCAAACAGTACAAATGTCTGTGCACATATAGGATCAGGAGGTATGAATATTACACACATTCTTCCTCCCCTCACTCCCAACCGATTGTTGCAGATGGCTGCCCCTCCCTGAGCCTAGTTCTGCTGGTGGTTTCTTCCCGATGAAAGGGAGTTTTTCCTTCCCGCTGTCGCCAAAGTGCTTGCTCATATGGGGGTTCGTACGATTGTTGGGCTTTTCCCTGTTTCTGTATCATTGTAGTGTCTTTACCTTACAATATAAAGTGCCTTGAGGCAACTGTTGCTGTGATTTGGTGCTATATAAATAAAACTGACCTTGAATACAACATTGTGCACATGGAGAAGCTTTTGAAAAACATTTTAGCATAGTGCACAACTGCACAAACTAACCAAAGGGATCAGGTGAATGTATCTGAACTGTAACTGTAACTCTGCAACAGGAACTTTACGATATAGATCGTACTGGTTTAATGGAATCTTTACAAACACTAAATAATCTGAGGTAGAAGGAGTATACCTATTCAAATTGATCTGAATATATTCTGTAAAGTGGCAGAACAAGCTTATCTACCACACCAACCAGTTCCGATCTGTTTCTGTGCCATTGTGTGACGCAAAAGAATGCTCGGCGGGTATTTCTGTAGCCCAGGGCTGCAAACTCTAGTCGACTATTTGACTGCACCCCACCCAGCCAGTGCCCCCCAGACTTGCTTTTAAGAGGTTTACTTGTTCCTGCATGAGGGGTGGAGTCTGGATCTCACACAACTCTGGTTACACACAGACACTCTCTCTACCTAAGCTGGCGGGGGATTCACAAGGAAAGTCATCTCCAGGTCAGCAGCATGTTACACAGAGGATAACATGACAACATGCATTGCAGGTTTTATGTTAAATCAGACCTACTGTATGCAGGCTTTATATGGAGGCCTTCAAGCTTGTGGTGTTACGATGAAATAGAGCTTATTCACGATGGAGTTTCTATATCGTTGACAAGATGCTGATGTTTATTCTACATGGAAATGCTTTTGTATCTGAAACCTCTTAGTATAGAAAAACTCTCTGCTGGGCCCTGGTCATTCTCTTTCCTGAGTTGATTTTGCAAAGTTTATCACAGTCATTGCAGAATGATCTGGCCTGGCCTGCAAAAACAGTTGGAAGAAACCAAAGCCTAGCATGTCTAGATCCTCCCTCACCAGAATCTCTGAGGAATTGTGGTGCGCGCTCTGACAAGCCCCTCATTTGTTGACTCAGGGAGTGTCGCCAGGCCATGCTGAGGTGGTGACAGCCTGTGCGCTGGGGAGGAGGGGGCCTTCGCTGACTGAATGCTTCAGTGCCAGGTAGCCATGTCAACTTCTCAGTGTCCTGGCCTCTGAGCCATGGCAGACCCCTTAACAGGAAATGCAATTCCCTGCAAGCCCCCAAAATCAGAGGTCTGACTCCCTGTCCACATGACACTGCGCATGCTGGCTAGGACCCTAGTACGAAAGGGGGAGGCATGCTCACTGTGGGCCATGAGAAAGGAGAGTTTCATTTCACATCAGAGGACAGGGCAGTTTCTGCTCGCCTCCTTTGGTGTGGCCCCATTCACAGGAGCAACTCCATTTCCGTGAACCCACCCCTCCCTGCAGCCCATTTACAGCCAGGCTGGAGGTTGGATAGGGTTGTGTGTCTGTGCACATGCATGTGGACAACTACGTGTGCTTGTGTGTGTTTCTGAGCAAGCTTGGATCTTATTACAGTTTGATCCCACTCAAATATTTCTGAAAGAAAAACAGAGGAGGGGAGGCCAGCTCTGAAGCCAATGCACACGCCCCACTGAACCGCTGCACTGCTCACAATGAAACCTTTATCTTTAAAGCTTGGACTGTTTGAAATGGTCCTTAATGAGAAAGAATAAAATACACCATCAAAATGAAACCTCCCCCTCACACACTCAATTTTGTGCAGAGAACAGCACTGAATTGTCGTTAAAGTACACTCCAGACACATTTTTTCCAGCTAGACTCAATTTAACCATTTCAAAGCCATAAAAACAGGATGATGCCACACTCAAAGCTCCCCTGATTTATTACAGTGGAAATATTACAGTTTACCAATGCAAGTGTATGCATTTAGCTTCATATATTCAGACGCAGACAACTGTGCAAAAAACATGGGCAACCACAGGCAAACGCATCAGCATGAAAGACGCTCTTGTTTACAACTAAATGATGATCTTTATTACTCAAACTACCAATTTCAAATATAGTTCGGGGAAGAAAGCAAAGCGCCTAATCTATTTATAATTGATCTTTACCACACGGATCACTTCATCTAACAGAAAGTGTTAGAATCATTCAGGGTAATAAGTGCTAGTGAGAGCTGATGTGCCACTACTTCAAACAGCAGTTCACACATATATTAAGAAGTAAGTCAGGAAGGAAATATAGCTGAAATCACAACCTAAATCCATGTATGCACAAACATCCAGACAACTTCTGACCGCCCATAATCAGCAACCGTATTTAACATCACACCAGTATTTACACACTGGCACTTCATGCATTTTAACTCTACTAATCAATTTGGGAAACTGGTAAAAAAAAAACACAAACATGTCAAAACTGCTCATTTGTCCACTGTAGGTAAAACAAAAACACGTACCTGAAAATTCCCCTGGTGTGATGTTTGGTGAGCTGGCTGCCTCGGTTTCAGTGTAAGACAATGTGGAGTCTGACAGATCTGTGGGGAATAAGGCAGAAATCAACCCCTGATCTACTAACAACGCAGGCAAGTAATCCATATTCTTACTTATCATCAGCCAGAGACACTCAGTGGTGTAGTCTCTGAGTAGTACATACAGTACAGCTGCAAACAGCATTGCTCAAACATTCATTTAGTAATACAAAAAAGAATTCTGAGAAGTCTTTCTTTTTAAATCTTGTTCATAATTAGCTAATAAGCTAATACTACAGCAGAAACCCTGCATTTGTAGACAGTCAGTTTCTCTGTATTACAGCATATTTGACTGATTTTGAGGACAGCGCTGAGATTAACAGTAAAAAGCTCAGGACCGAAATTAGTCAGACCCCAAAGTCAGTGATTAGTAACATTATCCTTTGGCCTTTGTGCCCTCCAATAAGCATTAAAGGTAGTCTCACAATCTCCTGACAACTCTCTTTATGAATTTTATCCTGCATCTCATGTGCAAATGCTTCCAGCTCACTAATATTTGTTTTTCATGCTGCCACCGCTTTCTTTAAATCCCGCACAGAGCTTGATTTATAGGCCAGCGTGGAGTCTAAGACACAGTGGGCGATGTCATTGTTTGCATTTGTACTCGTGTGCTGGTATGTCTGCACTGTTCTGCCACTCAGAGATAATAAATATTTAACAACAATTACTTTAACTGAAATGAAGGTAAGAGAGAAGACATTAAAACTGATCAAGTTTATACACAGTTTGTCCGAGCTGTGAAAATGGCGAAACAGCACATGTAAACACTGGAAGAGTACTAGCTGTTGCATTAGTATTGTGAGCTGGATACAATTACAGCCTAGTACACTTTGTGTAACAGTTATTAACCCTGTGCTAATCAATAGACTGTGTTTACATGGCGCATTACTACTACGGGGCCTGCATCACCATGACACATAGTTATTTCTGTGTTAGGCCGTGGCGTAGGGTCTTATGACACTGAATGCAGTATTATAAATGAAATTTAAAACTGCAAATCAGATTTAAACTTAAAGACACTTAAAAAAACACTCAAGCTTTAATTCCTTGGAAGTCCACTGCACTGAGTGAGGGACTCATCTCCATGTTGTATTTTCTATGTGTTGCCCTTCATACACCGAACATCGTACAGCCTCAGGTTAGTCTTCTGTTAAACCACTGCTTGCTTTAATAAAATGAAATAATTTATTCTTTCTCTTCGCAGGGAAGAGAGCTAAAGCACCTACATAGATATATTTGTGTCTGCTAATGAAACACTATGAGCGCGTTAAAATTGAATTACCAAAAGATTAACTGCATTTTGAACCAATTCAGTGGCGTTAAAGATTTGTTAAGTGATTCAAAAACAGCAATATTAGAGATGGGTTGAATCATTTTGACATGACCGTAATAAATAAGGCCAATGCGATTATATCATTCAATTCAATCAACTCATTCAAAGGAATTTGAAGCAATTCTTGATCATCAATAAAAAATAAATAAAAAAAACAACCCATGCAAATACACACTGAGCAGGGTTGAATTATATGGGCCGGCCACACCTCTATCTGCCTGGCTCTAGCTGGTATGCTGACATTATGCCACAAGCTGGCACAGGTCTCATCTCAAAGCTACCATGTAAATTGCCAGTCATGGTGCCCTGTTACAGCCATTACAATTCTCCGCATTACTCTATTTGTGCTTCTTCCTGTTAAAACAGCGACTGACTGTGCTATTTCCAATTTACAGGTCTTTAATTCGTATTATTTTTATTAATACAAAAATCATTAGACATCAGTCATAACGATTCTTCAGCACTCCCAAACAGAGAAAGTGCAAGTGCTAATAGCAGGATTCAGATGAAGATGAGGAACTGAGGCGCAACAGAGTTCAACTGTGTTTGTCACTCACCCAGTGGCTTGTGTTCTTCATTAGGGGAAAGCCTTGAATAAGGAGGTGGGGGTGACTCTGTAACACAAAACAGTAATGTCAATAACCTTATAAAGGGAAAAAAAAAGGAAGGTAAAACATAAGGTTAAGTCAGTCGTGAGAAAATATGGACTTGTGGAGCTAGGTTTCAGAAGATCTAACATTTGCGACACAGCATTTGTATTTTAAGCACTAATTTGATGTAAGAAAGATGTTTTAGGGGGAGAAAACCTCTGACGCTGGTGAAAATGTTTAGAGGCTGGTAACTGTAAGGTTTTGCGTAGACTATACTTTACACAGGCATACACATATAATGATCTAGTATTTAGATAATGTTCTAGTATCAAAGATCTATCCAGACGTTATATTCTGTGTGAAGTCATGCTGCGCTTTTTGTTTTCAGTAAAAGCAAGAAACATAGCTCACATACATAGCTCAAGTCAAGCCACAAGAGAAGCTTCAACACACAACATTTCAGAGGAAACGGCAGATTGCACCTTGACTCTTACAGCTCTGTGTCTGCGCTACGAAATAAATTCATTTTCTTCAAACGCTAGTTAAAAAGCTAATAAACCAATGCGAAACACTTCCTTCATTTGTCTCTGTTACTTGAGGAGATATTATTAAAGCTGAGCAGTCTTTAATATGACCACAGACTAACCCTAACTTTTAGTTAATGTTTTAATAAATACGAGTAAATCTCTTTTTAACTTAATTCTGTTCAACGCCTTGACTTTTTTCTTTTTCCAATAAAAAGGTGAAACGAAGAAAGTAACTTGCACAAGAAGAAGGAAAGCACAAAGGAAAGAAAACTTTGCGAGCACACAGTGACCTCGCCTACAGGGAAAATGGGAAGGAGAAAAGCATAATAGCAGTGGGTCCTTTAAGAGTGGCGGCAGTAATTGCCAGGATCTGAACTCAGTCACTCAGATACACAGCTAGTCAGTCTGGCGCCAGTAGTATGCAAACTGTATATTATCACCACTCCTTCACCTAAATAGCATGAGGGGACCTCCTCAGGACAAAAGGGCTTTTAAAGCGCAACTTGAAACTGATCTCATTCGAAAAGTATAATGCCTGGCGAAATAAAAGGGAAAAGTTTTTTGTCCACTTCAATCTCAGCTCACTGCTTCACATTTTATAAAGTTTTATTCCTTAAAATCCCGTGTGTTAAACTTTGAACAGTATTATAGTTTTAGATAAATCTTAAGTAGGCTGAGCTACAGTTATGTTTTTAGCTTAGTTTTTACAAAAGGGCTGACTTCTTTTACACTAAAACCTGTTTGTTTTACTGAGTTTCATTCCTGTAAAAACCCTGTTTTTTACATTCCCGTCTACAAACACTGTCAAAACCCAGTGATTAAGGTCTTGATTCAAAGCCCCCCCCCCCCTTGTGAATAGTGTGAAAGAAATACCAGCTCTATTGGGCCACGCATGAGCGCATGTGAGCTATGTCTACTACAAGCCTTAGTCCCAATTTGGGGTATGTGCCTCTTTCCCTCTTCTTATAATTCATCTTGGTAGTTTCAGTGGGGGCAAAAAAATAAGAAAGAAGAAAAATCCCACAGCACAGGCTCACTGTTCAGCAGATGGAACAAATATCACACTCTTGTCTATCAAACTGATCTTTTTCAAACCAATAAACAGCAAGGTTTGTCAGCAAACTTGAGGTTACATATATTGGTTCTGATTGATTTGGACAGCGTGTTAGGACACCAGAGCCAAAATCCACATCAGTTTCCCCCATTTGCTCAATATGAATTCTGATATTGTTAAACTTGTGACTTTGAAGTGCTTGTCACAGCCAGCTGGCTCTAGTAAACATGGATGTTATGGAAAATCCTCCTCCTGTGCCAGTGAAGGGACAGAAATACTAACGCTTGCATCTTTACACATGATACCAGGCGTTGTCACTGGGTCAGCGGGGTCGAGTGGTCCTGCGTTTAAGGTTTTTCAAATCGTAGACCCCGTCCACTGCCAAAATCTAATGCGTTTAATAGAGGTCAGGGAGGTTCTGCCATAGATAGCTGATTGATTGTGGAAATAAAGCTTAATCTCCAGCACACGCCACTTAAAGTGACATACAGCAGCGAGGCTGTACCTCTGAGTAACTCTAAACAGCCACATACATGTCATACACAAAAAGTCAAAACAGAGGTACTGGCAGTCACTCTGAAGGCACCGACTTGCTCAGACACACTACACAGTACACACAGTACTGTATACATGGACAGTGGAACAAACAAACAAACTCCCCTTTATTGGAAACTTGATGTCACAGGCCACTGAAGTGAGCTCTGCAACAACAGAGCTGTTCAAATTTGACATTCTGGGTCAAAACTGACAGGCACAATAAACCGCTGAAAAATTTGTGCAGATCCTGGCGTGTTTTCAACACACGCTCTGCACAAATATAATAAAATTACCCAAGGTATCATCTAAGTAATCTGCCCCACATTTATGCTTTGTCAAATCTTCGTGCATGTCCCTTTGCTCGCACTTATTATTATTGCTCACCTTGCAGTAAAGATGGCTTTGGTAATCATTAACTGTTTAATCAAATGGCCAACCTTTCTCTATCACAGGGTATGAAACCAAGCCAAACAACAGGACAAATAAGGCAGTGTGACAGAAAAATTTCCAAGGCCCTTTAATGCCCACCCCTAAATAATGCTGGTTTCTGCTTGTAACTCTAACACGATCTGCCTTTAAATCAAATGGAAAATGTTTGAAAGTTAAATGAAATTGTTGCAATTAAAGAAAAGACGCAATATTGTGCAGTAAAGGTGTGTCAAAGTGAAAATACAGAGACAACTTTGAGGAACGTTTTCATGCAAAACAAGTGCAGATGCCCAAATGCTTAGTGCTTTGTTGTCATTTAAGCTATTGCAGGCCTTTGTGGTACAACATGCATGCAGTTTGTGTGGCAGACTCTTTTACCTGGCCCACAGAGTCGACTGTAGTGATAGGGGTTGCAGCATACTGTTGGACTGTCCGGGGCCCCAAAGCTCCTACACTCACAGAGCGGTTTGAGCTGGGCAGAGTGCTGGAGGTCAGACCAGCGGTACAGTTTACACACAAGCAGCTGAGGGGATGCCACATGGCCGCCGAATCTCAGCTCTGTCCGTGAAACCATAACACAGTCGCTCGGCATCCCTCCTCTGGACTCCACCGCTTCTAGTAAGGTATCCAGCGCTTTTTCCTTGAGCCGTTTTAAAAGAGCGTATGTGGCTGATTTCAGTTCTTGCTCTAATACCGTGCGTGGCATCGCCTCCTGCGCCTCCGGAGAGTCGCTCTCTCCTGGTCCAAGGTTCCTCAGCCCGAAGTGACACGACCCCGGACCCCTGGTGCCCTGAGCCGTCTCTGCACCCCTAAGCTCGGAGTGGTCCCGGTCTTTAAATAAGCAGCACGTCACCGTCCTGCATTCGCTGTCCTGTAGCGAGCGGGGGCTGCCCTGCTCCTGGGCACACGCGGCACCCCCATCCTGGTCCGATGTGACCCTCAAGTCGCTGCTCTCCACGGGGCACACCCCCCCTATGTCCAAGACAAGAGACCCGCTAGGGGTCATCGGTCTGAACTCCGTTTTGGGAATTTTCTCTGGGTTGTAGCTGAACAGATCGTCCCTACAGCCCTCACCAGTTTTGCCAATTCCATCTTCCCCTTCTTTATCTGGGATCAAACGGCTTCTCCACAGTCGCCGCACAAGACCTGAGCGTTTCGTCCTGAACATACGACAACTTGAAAATCTATAAGGATTTTTTTATTATTACTCTTGTACGGATATCCTAATATTAAAGACACTTCTCCGGTCGTTGCAAAACATTAATGACGGTGAAATGCCGTGCAGTGCATGCACAGCCAAGTGACGAGCATTGGTGGCAAAACCGCAACATTAAGGAGATTTTGTTGCATCTACAACAGCAAAACCGAGCAACAAATGCACTGCAGCATTCCGATCAAAAGGCATGAATTCAGCCGATTATACTGTAAATAAACAAGCTATGAAACTGTGACTTATTCTCCTGGATCGCTGTGGAATGGACTGTTTACAGCCTTTTTTTTCTTACAAGCAAATAAAAAAATAATCTGAACACATGAAAACATATAGTGATATACTCTATAATATAATCCAAAGCCAACAGCCTCCAAAGCAAGACGACAACTCGCTGCCTCAAACAGTTCCCGACTTTTAGCGACCCCAGTTCTACTTTCTACACCGGCACGTAGAGCATGAGGTACTTCGATGCGTTTTAATCCAAAGAAAATGCAGCGCAAAGTCAGGATCCTTGCCCTCTTCTCGAGATGTCAGTGCACTTCTTCTCTTTTTAAAATCCAAACAAAACGTCCATGCGTGCTGAAATGAGCTTTACGAAGCCGATCGATCCGGGGCTGAGTAGAGCTCCTGCTTCTCTGCTCAGATCTAAACCAAACTGCAGCCCAGATCCCGTTCTTTCTCCGTTTCTCGCTCTTTTTCTTTCTGCCCCCCTCCTCTCTCTTCCTCACACACACACTCACGCACACACATACACGGGGCCCCCGAGGAGAGCGGTGGAGCCATTGGCTGACTACCATCATGTGCTAGTCTAGACACTTTGGCGGCTGAGCTGCACTGATTGTTGCGCAAACAAGGTTTCAAGTTTCTTAACTCTTAAAGGCGAAACACCCATCTCTCTTTTTAAGTTAAAGTTACAAAAACTTATTCACACCCACTGCACTTAGTATGTAAAGTTTTTACAGAAAGCAAAAACAAACAATTGAGAAACTCATATGCACCAATATGTGCTTTTTATTTCTCCCCTGAAAAGTCTGATTATTTTCATTGTTTATTTTGTTTTCTACTTCATTTTTTTTATTGAGCCACAAACATGGAATTTAACTAGAAATTTTTAGACAATAATCTAATAAAGTTTATGAGATTATGAAGAGTGAAGACAAAGCATCAACATAGCATAAAAGAAATAAGACAAAAATAATGATGCTGACACTCATCTTTCAGTCTGTCCTCACCTAAACAGACATGAGTAAATAATAAAACTACAAGAACATGGAAAGCCTGCAATTGCATTTACATAGGATGACAGATAGGACGATTTTGCATTAGATCTAATCTTTGACCCATTGACCTCATTAGGAATTTTTTCTTACTGAAAATACAGTTTTTCTGCAGTTTTGTGATGACATCACATGCATTGCCTTGCTGGGTGGGAATAAATGCAGTGCTGATCACAGTAAATTCACACATGATGAAGTTTTAGCTTTGATTCAAAGCACCAAAACGCTCCAAATTTAAACTAGTAGTTTAAGTATTTAAATATGTAAGAATTGTGTTAAGTTAGAAACATTATTACATATAGAAATTACACATTATATTGGGCTCAGGGCCATGTAGCTGGTTTTCTGGCTGCGTTGTGTTCAGATCAACACAACTTTAGGATATTTTTGGTCTTTAAGTATGCCTGAAGTCTAGAACCCACGGACCTCACCAAACACTGTGTGTCATGTCTTGAGATGCTCTGCCAGGACTTGATTGTGGGTCTTTATGCATTCAGTTTTGTCCCCAGTAAATGACAAAGACCAGGTGACTGAATTGGCCATTGAAGAGTATCCCATTTCTTTGCCTCAAGAAACTCTTGGGTTGCATTTGCAGTATGGTTTGGGTTGTTTTCTGACTTTCTGACCCAGTCTTCTTGATCTTTAGTGTAACCAGTGGTTTACACCTTGGTGTAAAAACTCTGGATATCCATTTATGAAGTTGTTTCTTGATTGTAGACTTTGACAGTGATACTCTCACCTCCTCAAGAGTGTTCTCACCTTAGATGTGTTAGATGTTATGAAGTTGTTTTCCTTAATCAAGAACATGGACACAGCAACAGGGTTTCGGTGTAGCCGAGATGGGCACTGCATACTTTCTTTTGAATACCTTACCCACCTTGTTGATTTGGATACTCCTAGAATTTTTTCTGAGTCGCTGATAATCTTATTTCAGTTTTCAGGGCTCATTATCTTGCATTGGCATCTCTTTGGGCCTCATATTGAGAATTTCAGTGAAAAGCTACCAAATCCAGTTTCAGCACTTGGAATCAACTGCAGATCTTTTTATCTGCTTAATGTGTCATAGAATGAGGGTGCAGGCCTCACCTGTCTATGAAACTGCTTGTAGGTAAATTGTCCAGCTACTTTTGGCGGTCTTCTGAAACTGTGTAAAATGGTGTAATTTCTAAACAGTATAGCAACACTTTTGCAATATTTTAACTAAGCATTTGAACTCTACACTGGTATCAGTTGGGGAAATGGGACTGCAATACCATACTGTGGGTGCTTGGATGTCAGTTTCAGAAACCCCTGCTATTTATGTACTAGTGAAGCAACACGCACTAATATGTTTTCGTAGTTATTTTAGAAAACCCTTCCTGCTTTTTAGAACTTGCAAAGCTCCTATAGCAGCTTGTTTTAGTAAACAGAAACTACACGTGTAGAGGTAGTGGCCTTCACATTGGCTGGAGACACAACAGGTGAACCCTTACGCACTGACCTCTCCGCGGTTCTGGCACCTCCTAATCTCAAGTTTCTTGTCTTGTCAAGACAGGCTGCAAATGACATGGATTTCCTGTTTCAATGTAGAGTTGTACCAACTACTTACCCTACTACCCATTTTTGACTGAAGTCAGACATAATGTTACACTAATATACCCAGTATTCCCTAATCGCCCTTAACCATCCGTCATCAATTACTGGCACAAGTTTAATTTAAGTGAGTTATTACTTTGATTTGGCTTTGTAAGAATTAAAAAAAAAACATAATTAAAGACTTAAAAGTTTAGTAGTAAAAACTGCTGGTTGGCAATAGAAAGCTTAGTAACTAAAGTTAAACCCAATATTAAACTTGTCAGTAAAATGAAATTATACCATGCTCAAGTCAACCATCGGTACTGTGCTAAAATGTTAAATAAGACTTTTCAAATTTTTAACTCATATTAAGTGTACTTTAACCTGATAACTATCTTACTTATGTTTGAATGGAACATATGTAATCTAAGGCTTTAAATATAAAACTGTATCTCTTATATAAAGGGTTTCTTTATTTCAGTATTATAACAGGAACTATGGACACATTGACTTTTTTTAAAACTTCATAATAAACACATGCAGCTTTCACTTGAGCACCTCTGAACCTCTCCAGGTTGCTCCAGTGGAGACTCCAAGCTTTGGCTGCAGCAGCATACTGTGCCGGTGTCTGAACTGGAATCAGATTTCCCTGGCAGGATCAGGGCTTTGGGGCAGAGGGAGGTTACTGAGGGTAGACGTGGAGGCCCTCATGCCTGCACTGTGTTAGAGGCACCTGTTGCAAATGCATTCCCTTTTGTAACTCAATCACATGTCAGACAAGGGAAAGAAAACTGTTATTACAGAGTACTGCTTCATTTGAATCATGCAATTTTCAATCAAGACAAAAGAAAACCCAGCTGGCTCATAAGTCAGTGAGGCTGTCTGCTCTGCCATGCTCGCTGCTGGAACAGATTCATGTGACGCAAACCTCTGAAAGCATCAGGAGCACGCAGACATATTAGATGCTTTAAATTTGGTACAGCGTAAGTTACATACCGATGATCCAGTGACCCTGGGAGAGGGTCTTGACTCGGTCACTGTTACAGCGAGTTAACTAATGAACCTGTGTGAATATCTTTAAATCAACAGGACACTAGGATATCATCAAGGCAGAGGTTGGATTTTCATGCTGAAATATTTTTTTTGTATTTGTGTTAAAAAAAATGCGTACCAAAGCAACCAGTTTGTGGATTTCAGTTTTTTGTATATTTGAATGATATGATCAATGGCAGACATCTGAAGCTACCAACAGTGACTCTTCATTAATAAATTAGACTGCCCATCTGTTTAAACACTGGTCGGTTGAAATGCCCCTGAACTTTGTAGTTTTACACTTCAATGCCAATAAAATCAGTTTGCAAACTGCACACTTAATTCATTTCAGGTATGGAGGACATATTTCATTTCAAAAGGAACGAAGAGAAGTTCTTCTTAAACATGTATTAAGAATGAAAAAACTCATAGCAGCACATATCATGCCAATGTGACCGGTAAAGGCAACCCAACAAGAGTAGGCCAATGCAAAAATGGTATTTACAGCTCCATGATGGACTGTAAGAGGTTCCTACATGGGAAACTGTGATTATCAGGCAGAGCGGATGTTTTTTCTTTTAAGTGACTTTTGTTGTGCATTTGATTATTTCAAGGTTTCAACAATAGACACAGAAATGTCAAGACAACAGCTGTTAAAAATAGGACTTGTTGCAATATGCATGTCCTCTTATAATGGCAATGTGCTACAGTAGAACAATGACTATATGATACATGCTGCCTGAAACAACCTGTGGCTTTTCACGTTTTTAAACATTCACAGGCAATACGTCTTATTCATTGATTTTTATTGAAACAACAGATTATTTAAAGTGCTATTTTAAAGCTACAAAACAAACAAACAAAACAACAACAAAAAACCCCAAGCAAACATGGACCTTACTTTAATTGAGAAATCAAAATTCTGGCATTTGAACTTTTCATTGTGCAGTTGTGTCTGAGCCCTGCTCCACTAATGCATGCTGCATGTGTGAAAGCGTGTAAGGGAAGACTTCTTCAAAGAGTAAGAGGTAACTGAGTACGAGGATCTAAAACAGGGCACAGCTGTTCACACAGGCCTGTCCCCTGGCCTTCCCCTCTCCCTGTGAAGGCCCAGTCCCATGCACCCCTGGAGACCCCTGGGTAATACTGCAGTGGTCACACCAGCTCAACTCTGACTGCATTTCAGACAAAGTGGGCAAGTGACTCATATTATACACGGCAGAAAGACAGATTATACAAGTGATGCATCTGATGCAAGACAAATTTGTCAACTGAAGCATGCTCACAATGACTCCATATGTCACTGATAATTCAGGTGATGCTTAAGAAGCTTTATAACAACCACACAGAGTATCTCCTTGATGTGGTTGGAGAGTTGTTTCAAATATGGGCCTGATTCATTTGCAGTTTTACTTGAAGGTGAGCTCAGCTCAGTGGTTTCTTAATTGATCAAAGGTGTTAATGTATGCTTTGGAGAATACACCAGTGTTAGACTGCCTGACAACATTAGGTGGATCTTACTGCAACACAGTTTACCTGAAATGGGAAAAATCGCAATAATAATGTGACATAATCAAATATGGTGCTCAAAACCAGTTTAGCACAGGAAACTGTCAACTGAATATTTAAATATCTTTCATGTTATTTCAAATGTCAGTAGCAAGGCATGTATGACACTGTGTCAGAATAAATGGACAGTAAAACTACAGATTCTAATTAAAATAATGTGTTTATGTTTTTTTATGCACGTGAGTGTGATCTATAATTTGTATGTATTGATTTTAAGTCATCATTGAAATAAATAGTAAATCTTCCTTCAGAAAGAAGGTCACAAGTAGAAAATATTTATGGATGTAAATCATTACAGAAAAATGAAAAAAAAGGGTGAATCCTGACAAATAGCAGTTAGGGATCATGGCCGTGATTGCAACACCATCATAATTTACAAGAATTGAAGACAGTTAGGAAAGGTACAGTGAAAAAATAGCTATCTTGCTTCATATTGTACATAGAAACCAGAAAAACTGGTGGGTTATGAGCTTATACTTACGTAATTCTTTTGCCTATTTGTTACAGAACAAGGCTGCATTTTTAAAACACACAAAGATTTTGTTCCCCTTTCCTCATATAATTATCCAAGTTATACAACCATTTCTTTGCACAAAAATCAGGTAAACAGTTCCAAACATCACAAAGCTTACCTAGAGTCTGTTTTTTTAATTCAGCAATGCCTTGAAAAGTGCTTTTGTTTCATGAAACTGGAGGGAGAAAAAACAAAACAGCCGAGGGCAAAGAAGTATAGTTAAATCTTTAATTTGAGGCAATTTGATTCATTTAGCTGTAGTGGAGACAAGGAGTCCGGGGAGACAGTGCCGGAGGTTTTGTTTTTGTCATCTTCTTTTTGTATCAGTCTCAGTAATTCTTGTCCCCAGGGTCCGGCTGTCAGTAGCAAGGCTCCATGAACACATTCCTTCTGATCCAGGCCATTATCGGCCCATTCAGCAGCACTGGAGCCTGCTTACGTGGGCCTCTCTCCGGGTTGACCTTCCGGGCCCTCGCATGGGCCTGACTCAACAGTCAAACTAATCCACACCTCAAAGGCTACAAACCCAAACTTAAAGTCTGGGAAAAGAGTACAACCATAAAACATGATCGGCGCACAACTCCGTCATCCCTGCCCACACACAAACACACACATACACATGCACTATCAAAAATAAAATAAATAAACAAAGGCTTCAGCTGTTTACAGCCAGGAAGTTGCGTTGGGAGTATCTTCTTTTTGGCGTGGTCTTAATAGTCATGGAACAGACATAAAATAATATGTATGGTGTGGATAGTTACCTCATTTAAAGGAAACCAAAAGGAAAAATCCAGCAGATCTTTAAAACACGCAGGAGACAAACATGAAGAATATTTTTGACAGTGAGATCTTTCATTTTTATTACTCTTTTCTAATGATTTCTGCGCAGAAAGACCACATTTTACACACCAGATTAAATCTTCTAGTGAGATTTTCTTTTAAATGCCAGATTCCTCACGGTTGGTAATAAAAAGCTTCTTTCAGAGCAAAGGTAACAAGCCCTTTGGTGTTGAAGCTGTAGCCTTTCATGGCTCAACACACCCCCTCTCTTCTTCCCCTTCTCTGTTTGATTGCACTTTTTTAAACATCAACATGCAACATAATTATTGACTGTCATATCCACATGGTACCACAGGTTTTCTTGTGTGGGCGCCATCTTGCCCCAGGGCCCCAAGCTATCCACAGGGGACTTTCCTGTTGCAAACTGCCTCCATCAAGCCCACACTTAACAGCACACTCATTGAAATGTATTAAAGCACAACTGATGCCATGTATTTTTAATATGTTTCTATAGTTTGCCTACAGTATAAGTTGACTGCAATTAAAAAAATTAAACTACTACAGACGCATCGTTATCTGCATATTTGCACTCGGCTAATTTGAAACATTTAAATGTTTCTTCATAAATTTTGCACCGGACTGCCCGTGGCCATCCATACGAGCAGCGTAAAAATGAAAACACTGTTCCACAGGATGAGGATTCGAGCCAAAAACTACTGGCAGTAAGTGGATTTTCACACTTCAGGAAGAAATCATAAACTCACACTAGCATAGCATTCACATGCAAATGGTCTCTGTCCACCTTACTTATAATTCAGTATTCCATGTTTAAACATGAAAAAAGTAAGCGCACTGCTTCGAGAACAACAAACTCCAGTCCTGCTAAATGCACTGTTTAATGGTTTGAGTTTATATTCTCTTTAAGGTTTTCTTTTATCTCTTTTCAGTGCTGCACACCAACAGTAGGAGTTTACAGCATGAAGTCGGGAGGGGGTGAGATGGGAAACACTACAGAGAGCACAGGCAGTTAGTGCGAACCACTGTACTTTTTAATGTTTCCCGAATGCTGGTAAATCTAACCCTTCTAAAAATCCATGATAAAACATTATGCCAAGTATGACATCACCCGGCTACAGACACATTTTATTATTTTTAACCAGAAAAGGGCTGGGCAGGCCACAAAGTCCAGTTTAAACTTCAGCTGCCACACTGAACGGCAGAGACTAGTTTAGTGAGTTGAGTCATTTACTTCAGATCTATGTGGAAAACTCAGAGAACCCCAGATGTGGGAGGGAACAGCTGCCGTTTTTTCGCAATGTAGTTTTTTGATTACTGTCATTAATTTAATCAAAGAATGTAACAAAACCATTATATCATATCTGTGTTTTGCTCAAACCATCCATCCATTTTCCTTATCCAGCTTGGGGTCGCTGGGGTGTTTGAGCCGATCACATCAATCTGGGCGAGAGGCGGGGTACACCCTGCAAGGGACGCCACTCTATCATAAGGCTAACGCAGAAAGATAATTCATTCAGTCCACGATGACACACACACACACACAAACAAGATCTGGAAAGCTCAAAAAATGTTTTCCGTTCACACCTAATAATTGAGTTTAATTTGTTTTTTAAATATACTGATCGATTAATTGAGTTTCATAAATGCAAATGTCCGCATATTTCAAATACATTCAGTCCAGGTCTTTACAGAATTATAAAGAACTATTCCCTGAATCTGAAAAGTACTGCAAGTTCTTCTGTGGTAGTTCACAGACTGTGAGGAAAGTTGTTTGAATCCCAAAGGCCCCTGTTCATCTTTGAACTTGACAAATGAATGACATTTTCTTCTAGATTGTGCACTTTACATAGTATTTCCTGTTCTGTCAGGACCATGGATAATAGTGTTATTATTGTGTTCCCCCTCCATTTCCCTGTTCAAGGATGCTCATTAGAAGACCAACCAGCTAATCTCGTGCCGGGGTCCTGATAACTGCCTCGCATGGCGTCACTCTAGTAAATTGCCGTGACTCCCTGTTAAAAGCCGGCAGTTGATAGCAGTATCAGGAGACAGGCTGCTTTGGGGAGACAAAGTGTCCGGCTCCAAATGACCTCCCAAAATAGACAAGTGCCTCAAGACCATGGGCCATGGGCATCTCCAGCTGAAGCAAAGGAGCTCAGACAGGGCCAGTTCAGGAAGAACATGTCATCAGAGCCATTGCTGTTAATGGCATGCAGATATTCAGCGGAGGCGGCAGACACTGCCTGACCCCTACCCTCTGAGTAGAGCCTTGTCACACCACAGACAGGTCAGACACGGAGCCGCCTGTACAGAGTGGGAGCCACTCACTACCACAGAGCTGATAATGATTATAACCATTTCACTATCATGAAACAGTGTAAGGCCTGCTCTGTCTCTCCGAGGGTGGTCGGAGGACTAGCATACCATGTAGACTTAATTGGAAAACCTTGGCCTTATATCTTCACAGTTCCAAAGGCATTAGGTTATCCACATGGAACTGAAGTTTGGTGGGCTTGTTAAAGAAAAACAGGCAATATTAAAGCAACAGCCATGTTCAAAGAGACAAAGTTTTTTTTAGGAAGCCTGTATTGTCTCTCTTTACCCAGAGATAGTTTGATTTAAGGCCTGCTGGTACAGCGGTCAACTCTGTGACCCTGTCTTTTCCTGCTGGTGCACAGAGGGCACTCTTTCTGCTCAATCCATCCGTTACTCCGACTCACAGTCTCCCTGTAAAATCACATTCAGGATTTACTTGTTTGGACGGAAAACTCCGGTTTTACGCAGAAAGGCCACCGATTGTGTCCTGGCCTCATCAAGATTGAACCAATATTTTATTCACATGGAAACATTAAATGCACACAAATATGTATGTTCATGTTGAAATAGATCTCAGCAACATATGTGCAACATATTTAATAGTAAAGTGGTAAAGAGATACCGCTGGCAACAGTCCGGTAACATGACTGGGTATAAAAAGAGCATCTTGGAGACAGAGTTTATCAAAAGTTAAGATTGACAGACATTCATGAATGTGCAAAAAAAAAAACCTACGTCTACAAATTATTAAGATAGAATTGCAAAGACTTTGAATCTCTCATCTACAGTATTTTATTAAAAGATTCTGAGAATCTAGAGAAATCTCTGTGCGCAAGTGACAAGGCTGAACATCAGTACTGGATGTGCTTGATCATTTGGCCTTTAGAGAGCACTGCATTAAAAACAGACATGATGCTGTCATTTCAAATGGAATGAGACAAAGTGGAAAACTGTTCTGTGTTCAGATGATTACAAATTTAAAATTATCTTTGGAAAACATGGAGGGTGCCCCCTCTGAACTACAGATCCAACTTGTTATCAGCACTGAGTTCAAAAGCCTGCATCTTTGGTGGTATGGGGGTGCATTAGTGCCATAAAATTGGCAGCTTACAAATCTGGAAAGACACTATCAATGCTGAAAAGTATATACAGGTTTTAGTGCAGCATATGCTCCCAGTCAGATGACGACTTTTTGACCGGAGGCTTTGCATATTTCAGCAAGACAATACTAAATTGCATACAGCACCCATTGCTAATATTTTCTATTAAAATTATGCATTTTTTCATTTTAATATTAGACATGTTTTGTGTGATCTACTTAAACTATGGGTTTCTGGGAAAATCATTACATAGCGTTGTAATACTTTTGGGACTGGGATTGTAAAAGTAAAGTGCCTCTGTTGTATCTTTGTTGAACCTGTGCAGGTGTCAGAGTAAAGCAGGGAGAGAGGAGGTCAGTGAACATTTTTTGACTCCTTTAAGCCTGAGGAGAAGTACAATGAATAACAACAAAAATGTAAAAATCCTGACTTACCGAGAGCTCAGCTACACATTACAGATAAGTTATATTTAACGTTCCATAACAAATGAGTAACTCTGTAGATTTACTAAGATTATACTGAGGACTTATTCCAACATATTAAATCCAGCAACATAACATATGGAATTCATTCTTTCAGCTGTGGTCCTCTGATGAAAGATTTATACCTAAACTCTGTCTCATTTGATGAAATGTACACAACAGAGGAAGTTAGCCTGGATTTTTGAGTTCAAAATCATTCTTCAAGATTACAAAGAAAGATGCCATCTGTACAGCTTGATCAGAAACTTGGTCTTTGCACCTGTCGCTGACAGTCAGGTAACATCATATGTGCACAAATCCTGTGGTAAATAAGGCTAAAATTCTTGTAAGTGATGATGCACTGCGCAGATTTTGATCACATTTTCAAACGAGTGCAATGAAATGCATGTAATTATGCAACAAGGATAGTTTGTTTGGTAATAGCACACCACTGGAATCTGGACTTAATGGGTTCAGTGAGTGACACCTGAGTTCCAGCACGCTTGCTCTTAAGTGGTTACTTGGAAGAAAGGCAAATTCCTTTTTGTTACCCTGACTGAACCATGACAATTGATTTTTAAGAGTATGAGGAATCTGCTCAGCATATGATGCAGTCTGTAAGTCAAATAAGTTGTTGTGATCAAATATTTGAGATTATCCATCTTAAGAAATTTAGATCTGCAGATCTGAGGGTGACTCTGTAGTTTGTGCTGATCAGTGGCACGGATCTACAGGGAGTGCAGAATTATTAGGCAAGTTGTATTTTTGAGGAATAATTTTATTATTGAACAACAACCATGTTCTCAATGAACCCAAAAAACTCATTAATATCAAAGCTGAATGTTTTTGGAAGTAGTTTTTAGTTTGTTTTTAGTTTTAGCTATTTTAGGGGGATATCTGTGTGTGCAGGTGACTATTACTGTGCATAATTATTAGGCAACTTAACAAAAAACAAATATATACCCATTTCAATTATTTATTTTTACCAGTGAAACCAATATAACATCTCCACATTCACAAATATACATTTCTGACATTCAAAAACAAAACAAAAACAAATCAGCGACCAATATAGCCACCTTTCTTTGCAAGGACACTCAAAAGCCTGCCATCCATGGATTCTGTCAGTGTTTTGATCTGTTCACCATCAACATTGCGTGCAGCAGCAACCACAGCCTCCCAGACACTGTTCAGAGAGGTGTACTGTTTTCCCTCCTTGTAAATCTCACATTTGATGATGGACCACAGGTTCTCAATGGGGTTCAGATCAGGTGAACAAGGAGGCCATGTCATTAGTTTTTCTTCTTTTATACCCTTTCTTGCCAGCCACGCTGTGGAGTACTTGGACGCGTGTGATGGAGCATTGTCCTGCATGAAAATCATGTTTTTCTTGAAGGATGCAGACTTCTTCCTGTACCACTGCTTGAAGAAGGTGTCTTCCAGAAACTGGCAGTAGGACTGGGAGTTGAGCTTGACTCCATCCTCAACCCGAAAAGGCCCCACAAGCTCATCTTTGATGATACCAGCCCAAACCAGTACTCCACCTCCACCTTGCTGGCGTCTGAGTCGGACTGGAGCTCTCTGCCCTTTACCAATCCAGCCACGGGCCCATCCATCTGGCCCATCAAGACTCACTCTCATTTCATCAGTCCATAAAACCTTAGAAAAACCAGTCTTGAGATATTTCTTGGCCCAGTCTTGACGTTTCAGCTTGTGTGTCTAGTTCAGTGGTGGTCGTCTTTCAGCCTTTCTTACCTTGGCCATGTCTCTGAGTATTGCACACCTTGTGCTTTTGGGCACTCCAGTGATGTTGCAGCTCTGAAATATGGCCAAACTGGTGGCAAGTGGCATCTTGGCAGCTGCACGCTTGACTTTTCTCAGTTCATGGGCAGTTATTTTGCGCCTTGGTTTTTCCACACGCTTCTTGCGACCCTGTTGACTATTTTGAATGAAACGTTTGATTGTTTGATGATCACGCTTCAGAAGCTTTGCAATTTTGAGACTGCTGCATCCCTCTGCAAGATATCTCACTATTTTTGACTTTTCTGAGCCTGTCAAGTCCTTCTTTTGACCCATTTTGCCAAAGGAAAGGAAGTTGCCTAATAATTATGCACACCTAATATAGGGTGTTGATGTCATTAGACCACACCCCTTCTCATTACAGAGATGCACATCACCTAATATGCTTAATTGGTAGTAGGCTTTCGAGCCTATACAGCTTGGAGTAAGACAACATGCATGAAGAGGATGATGTGGACAAAATACTCATTTGCCTAATAATTCTGCACTCCCTGTATAAGGAGATGGCTACAATGTGCAAATGAGAATAATAAATGTCAGGTGGGTTTTTAAAGGTGTCCTAGTAGGTGTAATGCTCAACAACTTGCACAACATCAAAGATGTTTCTGTTGTTCGAGCAACAGCAAATCGGTCTTGATCAGATAGTTGTCATTATAGTCTTGTCATCACTAGTGCTTAGGGAGATGAATCTCCATGTGTCCATTCAAACAGGCTCCCCTGACGCTGCCAACGAATTAAAATCAATTGGTTTGTCTCTTGTCTTTATAGCCTACGGCAGCCTGTGAAAAATGGATCCTCTTAAGAGGTAACACAGTATCCATGTGGGGCAAAAGTCCAGGGCATGACTAATGGAGCTCCAGTCTATATGCTAATGCTACATAACACAACACTAATACTGGCTGCATTAAGTTAGCCATGATACCAGGATGATATCATGTTTGCTGAAAGGAGAGCCAGTCGATGAAAAATGGATGATAGCACAAAATACCATCCTCATAATGCTCCACATCGCAGACATAGCCGTGTGGTGGGGGGAAGGAGCAGTGGTCATTAGGACTCTTAAAGGGTAACGGCTCCTAACTCTGATTTACTTGATCTCCTATCTTGGAGGAAACCATGGATCGCCTGCCAGTCTGGCGCTCACAGGCTCCCCGTGTGACCTCAGCTAGTGAGCCAGCTCACAATAGGTGGCCCACTGTGGCCCATGTCCCTGGTGCTTCAGTAGATTTGGGCCTAGACATGGGAAGGAAATCCTGGTAGAGAGTATGGCCGGAAATAGGGTGGTCGTTTCAGTTTGCAGGTCTATCCTTAGAGGTCAAACAGAGCCTTTCCCCTCCATGGGCCTCCACCCCCTGCACCCCCCACATACCCCCAAAGAAATTCCTTTCTCTAAACTTTTCCTCCACAATGATCCATCAAATCCATCAACATCTCTATGTGTGGCCTTTTACTTAGTTATTGAGTTATCACGGAGCTAGGATATGCATGATAGCCAATGTTTTTGCCAAAAACTGAGACAAACAGGAAGAAAAACTGTTGTTTGAGCTCTCCCAAGATGAATATTCCCTGAGAGGATGTCCTTTGAGAGAAGCATGAAAATAAATTTGCTATGGTGAAAATATATGTTTCCAGTCACAGTCGGGCAAAGGAATATTTTGTGGAAAGCCAAGGATCGGAAGCCAAGCTGGTGTAACTAGAGCAAGGCGAAAAGGCCAGGGCAAAAAATTAGGCATGGTGCATTATCATCAGGATATACATGTAAGGCAGGACACGCAGTGTAAGACACTTTTCAGCAAGGAGAAGCAACAAACTTCTCCTTGCAATGTTCTCCTTGAGGCCAATGCTGGAGCCACAAACCAAGGGATTTCCCAATGTGTCACCCACTCTAGGGGTATTAGTATTTGTGTTACAGTGTCTCTCTGTCCTATAAACAATGTGTCTCTTGTGACAGTGAATCAGACACGGCCTGTCGGCTAGCCTCTCCGGCATCAGGCCTGCTTGCCAGAGATTGGTCGGGGGACTGCTGCAGAGCCATGCCATTTGTCATGCTGTATATTTACAGGCTGTGTCAGCACAGGGCGGGTGGAGCGAGACGTCTCCACTCAGTGCCTGACTCCACGGACGCCAGGCTCAGAACCTCCCCTCATTCATCTGTTTACTTTCTAAATAGGCCTCTGTTTGGACTTACATCAGGGGGAGAGAATATCTAAGAAAACGAGGAAGGAAATCTGTGGAAAACAAAGGAAAGGGAAAGAAACTCTCTGTGATAGAGACTGCCCCTCACTGTTCCTGATTACGGCAGAGTTGCAGAGTGCTTGGCGCCATCAGAATCAGCCATCCAGGCAGCCGGGTAGGCCAGACAAGGGAGAGGAAGACTGGTAGTGACGCTTGAAAATACCAAGCAGAGGACTGTTAGGCACCTCTTTCAGTGTTTATGTATTTTAGATGGCTGTTTTTGATTTTGTAAAGCAGGAGATGAAAAATAGACACTTCCCACACTTACTAAACCAGTTTGTGCACAATTTGTGCAATATCATTTTTTGTGTAATGCATGGATTTAAAATATATTTTCTTAATGTATACAATGTTTTAGTTTAAAGAGTCACACCAAGCAAGAGGTTGCTCCACATACCAGTGTTTTTCCAGGATATGAACATGTTTTGTGGCTCCACCAAAGAGACTTTTGCCTTCCTGTCAAATATCCAGGATTATAATAAGAACATCTTTAACCGCTTTTATTAAGTAGTATTTTTTTTTTACCAGCTTAAGTCTAAATTACAGTTTTAATTGTCAAGTTTATTATTTATTTATCCAGCTTACACTTCTGTTAGGTAAGGTAACATTGCCAACTGCAAACATTAATTGTATCAATACAATTTTCAGTTTGTGAAACTAACACGTGTAGCATGCCAGCCTGGTTTATACCCAAGGTGCACATTCACTTATGGACACTATATAACTCATACATGTATACTGCCAGAACTGTCAGCTGCATCCTGCATACTTTTCAGATCTCCTCTTAGAGGATGCAGTAAGTGTCAACTAAACAATTTTTATTATTTAAGTCCAGAGATCCAGAGACCATTCACAGTTTTCTCAGACTGGTTTTAATTTATAGGTCACTGATAGCTACATAATTTGCACAAGACTTCAGGTTTAGCACAACACTCAAAACCTGAGAGGAGCTGTAATGTGAGGATGTAAAGTGGCCTAAAACACATAAAATCCTTTATTCCAGTCATGTATTTGTGTATGTGCGTGTGCATGTTTCTGTTCGCATTCACTTTTGTTTTTCTACTCTGCTGTGTCCTGTAAACCCCTAAAATTATGCAATTTGTCTGAGTATTGTCTGTATTGAAAGTAACTAATTACAGCGCTAACAATGAAACATGGCAGCTAATACTACATTGAAAGAGGAGAACCACAAAACCAAGACGGTATCACAAACCATCTTGGTTTTGTGTTGATGCACCAAACCAAAGAAGCATATATTAAGCTTTACCATAGCTGTTTATAAGGTATGCATTTAAAAGAGGCAAAAAATAAGAAGGGATCAATTAACAAATCAGATTCTGAACAGGTCTGTTTAAAGGTGAGTGCTAATATTACAAAGTAAACTTGGCTACTTGGAGTTGCTGCTCCCTTACTCACAAGAGGTCACCACAGCGGGTAGCTCCACATGTTTGATTTGGCAGATTTTTCACTCTGGATGCCTTTCCTGACACAACCCCCCAAAAGTGATTTGTGTAAATATTATGGACTAAACTATCCATTATAATTGCCTTTTATTCTATATGCTGGGGAGATTTTTCATGATGAATCGAGACCAACTTTATGTGTTTTAGTCAGGTGTGTAAAACAGGTTTACAGTGTAACAGAAAACTGTAATAAACATTTATTACCATTTCCAAAAATAACAGAGTCAAACTGAAGATGTTTAACCCCTCGAATGTGATACACCACAGACCGTTCTTAAGGAGTCAAAATAAGTAAACAGCAGGTTCATGACTAAAATTATAAAAAAGCCTTTAAGAAATTGATTGGTTGTTTAAAAACAAATGGATTATTTTAATTATTAATGCTGAGTCTCTGTGTACTGATATTGGATTATAGATTTTAGAAATGGCGTGGACAGATGGATCTCTGATTTTCTTATCTCTGCACATGCTTGTGTAAAAATCATAACTGGTATTGAGGGCCTTTATTCTCACAATATTTCACAAATATATGTCCGAAGAGTCAGAACAGAACTAGTAAAAAGATTTTAAATATGCCGTCCCTTGTTCCTGGATTTATAGAAATAGTTACCATAGAAGAGTTTATGTCAGTTTTAACGGGTTGAGAAAATAATTTCTTAGTCAGTGGAATTGCTGATGTTGTACTGAAATCCATTTGCACCTGTACAATAAACCCATAATCTGGAGGTTTTACTGTATGTCGGTTGCATTTGTGTCATTGTTACAACTTCACTTCAAGCACCTTCAGAAAAAAGCAGGAAATTGCATGTAACTTGTTTTCTAAGACTTCTTTTTTCCACTGTGGAGTCTTATGCAACGGAGCAGGCATCTCTAAAGCAGAACACACACTTTTTTTTGGTTCAAATTTTAACATGTAATTTAATCACAGACATTTTAGGATTAAGCACAATTAGGACATTCTTTAAAAGCCCCGAACAGGCTATTATTTCGTGATAAGCACAAAATATTAGCTCACATCCAAACCAGCTATGCTTCTGTCTCTTGTGTCGCCAGAGCAGCTCTATCTAATCTCCACTGAAAAGAACAAGAACACCAAAAAACAACAGGACTGGCTGGGGCTGAGGCAAGAGTGAAGAGAAAATCAGCAGTAAAGATTTGAAACAGGAAGAGTGTGGCGTCAGTACAGGCGGGAGATAAGAGCACTGCGCTCCATACACAAACACAGGGTTTCTGTGGCTGAGTGACTCCCGGCTCTCCGGGCGCCCTCACAGTAGCTGTCCTCTTCCCCCTGGCTGGCTCCGGACTAGAGCCCGTCACCAGCCCTGCATAGAACAGATCCAGGGGCCTGATACATCCTCAGTGACTCCAGGGGGTTTTAAGGGGATTTGTGACTTACGGGCCCTTCAAACAGGCAACCCTAGCAAAAACAAAAACAAAAAAACCGAGGAGACTCAGATTCCATGCTGGATTTCAGAAAGCCCCCTTGATTTTCTATGTCTTTCATTATGTTCTCCTACTGTGTCAAGCTGACGGAGGATTTCTTTTTTTTTTAATGCTTACAAGTCCAGGTTGTTCTGTGAAACTTCTCCTTTCTTCATGAAGGAGTCCAAACTCAAACAAGTCAATTCCAGCTTGGTTTGCTGTTCAAACCATAAAAAAAGAATGAAATCATCTTAATAGCAGCGACAGGAATACAGTTTAACACTGCTGTCATAAACGACTGCTGTATTTACATACAGAAGCAGGATCACGTATTCCTTTCCTTCACCACAAAACCACTATCTGTTGCAAGCATGCTTCAAATCCTATTATCGGAAAATCCTGAGTCAAATATCCTCCCCTGTGAATCTCGCAGGGCCATCATTCAGCGGGCTTGTGCGTGTTATGACAGAGAGGTAGAGAGAGAAAAGACAAACAGCAAGAGCAGCCGACGGAGCTTCTGCATGAGACAGAAAGTGCCAGGAGTGTAGCGCTAAAACCCGATCTTGTGCAACAGTATCGTTCTCAATTAACTGTGCTTGTGAAAAGCTCTTTGCTAATTTTCTCACAGTCAGGAGACAGGGGAGAGTCTCCAGTGCCTACAGAGCTACGCTCAAACTGGTAAAGGTTCCAGACTCGATATGACGAAGACTTTAGGAACAGGGTTAAAGGCTGGGAACACTAGCTGGGTTAATAAAAGTAGCCCGTGGGGCACTGTTTTTCCAGGCGCTCTCTGTGATGTTTGAATGTGAACTCAAACAAGCCTTCATTATGTGGCCACAGCCCTGGAGCCCCCGGTGCTGGGAGAGAGGCCCTGCCACTGACAGCCACGGACTGCTGGCAGATGCAGACTCCTTCCCTTCTGCTATGTCTCTTTTTCTCTTTTCACTCCCCCGCCTCTGATCCCTTTCTTCACACTGCTCTTAGCCTCTAATCCTGCACTCCCCCTCTCTTTCTTCTCCAGAGAAATCCTTCCACCTCAATCCTTTTACCTCTCCCCCTCGCCACCCCACTCGTTTTCCTCCTTCACCGCTGGTTCTCTGATTTTTCCCTTTCCACCCTTTTCCCCCCAGTCATCCGCCATGCAGGAGAGCTTTTAACCAGATCCTTGTAGGACCTGGAAGCCTCTAATCCACCATCTTTGTCTGTGGGTTTAGTTTGGCATGAATGTAACTTTTTTACCATACAGTTACAGCTGCCAGACATGTGTGGGTATATGCCGCTGGAGGCACTTTGACATATCTGGTGGTCCACACAATGCTGACCATCGCTTGAACAACAGCAACTTATTTTTCATAACATACACTCAGCTATCACAGTTAACAACGGTACATCGCAATCACAGATTGACACGTATAAAAACAGGCATTATCGCTTAAACACAACATTATTATTGGCCTGGTGTGCTGCTGCAGATGTTGTTTCATGAGAGCTGCACAGGACCCGCCACCCTCTTTACTTCTGTTATTCAGTTTTCCAAGCATTAATGTCAGGCACAACACCCTTTAAAAGTGTCCCTTTTGCTCTATACTTAAAAATATGCCATGTGCAATTTTAAACGGAGAACATTCCAGCTTATTGATTAGGGGGGTGGATGAAAATACAGAAAGCAGAATGGTAGACTGAGAGGGGAAGAAAGAGAGAGATGCAGAGACAGAGGGGGAGAGGGAATAAAAGAGACTGTAATTAGAACCATCTTTTCTCCCAGTGATTGCAACCCAATGTTTCCCAAAGCAGCGGTAAAAATAAGCCCTCCTCCTCTCTTTAGCCCGATCCAGAGACACCCACTGTGTCACTCAGGCAACATCCACACAGAGATGATTGAGAGCACTGGCAATATTAAACTTCTGTGAAAAAAAACTTCAGAAAACCCCCCAAAACAGATATGAGTCGGCACAATTTGGAGAAGACAGCACAGCATGATGCTGGAGAAATACTAGCAGACTGGACTGATAAAGTGTGGAGTTCCGTTTAGGTGTATGGAGTATGTATACTTATATAAAAGACGTATCCAGCGTGACATAAAGCATTGGTTTGTGAAGTCCACTTTGAAGTCCAGTTGCCATCTTGATGCGTTGAAATATGGTTTAGCAAGGGATGGACGTGACTGAGAAACCAAGAAACGCTGCATGTTTGTAGCATAATGACTAATACGTTATATGGTAGGCCTGTCCAAAAGCAATACCTGCTTTATTATGCCTTTTGAGTTTAGCAGGGACCATAATTTACAAAACAAACATCATGTTGTATCACTAAGACTTGAAACTAGCGACTGAGACCATCAATTCATCAATATTTACTCAGATCATGGAGCAATGAAGCCGAGGGGGGTTTTCTGATTGACTTCCATACAGTTTGACTATGTTTTTCCAGCAGATAAGCCATCCTCTGCTGTTCAAGAGAAAAAATTCAGGTTTAAGACACTTCCACGTCCCTTTTCAAACCCTGAAACTACATCCATCTTCAACATGCAACCTATTGTTCATGAACAACATATATCCTCTCACATATTCAGTTACTGATGATTTTGAAAAGGGAAAAGAAAGTTTGCAAAGTAGGAAACAGCAACATTTAGTCTAATAATTTCACAATCTGCATGCTAAGAGGAGGATTTGGTATGTGCTGGTTCTTGGTAAGTTGGAAACAGTTTAGACACCCACTGTCGAGAACATAAAATGACAGCAACGATAACAACAACAAAGGGTTAAGCACTCTGATGCAATCATAAGTCTCTCGCTCAAAGTAAATGGGAGGAATTTGTAGCTTCCAAAAGATGAGCGCTAACCTTTATTTGCTGACGCTATTTGAGGTTTTGGGATTAAAAAGATACAATGTGGAGGTGGGTTTGTCGTTTTTGGCAGCTGTACTTTGCATGATTTTGCTGCTGCAGTAAAACTGGGTAATTAGTAATAATTGAAATGGTTGTAAATCATGTAGACATGTACTTCTTGTAACCTAGCAACCCTTAAAAACACAAATAGTAACAGTAACTAGTCATTTTGTGCAGACATTATGCATCATGGTCAGTGTGTATAATTGTCCAAGGACAAGGTGATTGTACCACATTAGCTTGGGCACCATGATTCCAGTAAACTACATAAAATTACTGCATTTTATCTGACTGTCAGTAAGCTCATCCACTCTAGTATGGTCCTTCAAACTTCAAACTCAAAAACACTGCTAGTAACTTCCAGGCATGGCCCTAATATTGAACAAATTTCTTGAAGACAAAATGATGCATTACCATAGAAACCGCTAATGTGAGTCATTTTTTAAATAAATGATCAAGTATTCATAAATAAAGCGCCCGGACTGTTTTGTCTGCTTTGTAAACACAAACTAAGTAACTTCCCCCTAACTAACTCTGCTCTGCTCTGTGTTTACTCATGGAGTCTGACATAGACATTCAAATCATTCAGACAAATTAGGCTCACTAGAAAAACAATTGCCAAAAACACGTGAAAAGACTGGGAACAAAGTAGTGCTGAACTGAGTTCGAGTGTCGTTATTCTTGTGTTCAGGTCTGAATTAGAGACTGGTGTGATATGTATACCATGACCTGGCTACTAACGCTATAAAACTGTAAAGCCACAAATACCACAGCCTAGAGTCTCCTCACCCAAATGTATCGTCTCTGGACCTGCAGAATGGCTGTGCCCTTATTTAAATTTTCTAAAAATTACAAGATGAAGAAGGGGTTTGTAAAGAGTGTCAAATTAATGAAAAATTAAGAATCACCATCAACAGTGATGATCAGTTGGTACAAAGGGTCCCAAAGTGTAAACAGTTTGACCATGTTTACATGCCTAAATGTACTGAGTTGCTGCTATGCAATTACCTGATTAGATATTATATTTATATAATATCTAATCAGGATATCAGAATATTTCTTCACTGTTGGGAAACCTAAGTTTTTATTTTACAATTTTTAGCTTTTTCATACATATGAACCACAATAACTAACTCATCTGATAAACACTACATATTGCTTTCTTTATTGTAGCAATACATTAAAGAAAAGACAGAAAGACCCACTAAACAGTGCTGGACAAGACTTCTACTTCCTCCGTTGCACAGACATACAGCTACTTTAGATCTATGCTGACGCCTCCTGCAGTCAAGAAACTGATTGACATGGAAACACCAAACAGTCTCCAAGAATTTCAAATGTGTGTTTCAAGTGGTGTTGATAAGTCAGCATATTCTGCCACCAAGGATCCTGGGAGTATCAGGATCCAAGAACTCCCACTGTGTTGGGTCTCGCATTGAGTTTTTACTGTCTTGCTGATCTTTCCTGCGGTGAGCACTTGGGATAGGTCAGCCAAAAGACAGGGCTAAAGCCACTCTAGAGTCTGGGCTGCACTGTCTGGGAAGTCAACACCTCTGAACACTTTGTCCTGTTCAGGGGTCAGCCGTCCTAACTTCCCTATGGCTGCTGACCCCCGACATCACTACTATCTGTCAGTCTATCCTCAGTACGATCTTTAAAAACAATTAGGAAACAATGAGTAAATCCTTGCTCGGATAAAGAATTACTAAAGAATAGCTGATCCAGTCCATCTAATTAAAAGTACATAATACAAGAAAATGAGAAAGATTTGTCTAAATACTGAAGGACAAAAAATTGGGGGGGGGGGGGTTTTCAACATCAGCTAGTGTGTGAGACTAGTCTAAATCTGATTTATTCTTTTTAAATTTGTTACTTTTCTCATTTTTTTCTCATCTCAGAGCCAGGATGTCTGACAGAGATTTCATTTTTTCATGACGAGTGGGTGATTTCCTTTTGTATACAGAGACACAGCCCAGTTATAAAGCAATGTCTGCACAGAGTCAGTGCTCCTCAGTCCACAGATAAGAGAGTGATGGTTTTGTTTGTGCATGTTTGTGCATTTGACAAGAGCGAGAGAGTGCTCACAGATTCAGCATATCTCAGCAGCTCTTTGAGCAGGCCCTGGACTCTAAAGTGTTGCCCATGGATAGACATAACTGACATAACCATTGAATCTTTATTATCATTATGCACTCACATAATGAAAGTTTTGCGCGGTAGTTCTCAGCTTAAAACCAGTATTTGAAAGACAGACAGGCAATACATATATTAATAAATATACACAATAGGGGAATGAGATATAGATATATATATATA
>NW_005187436.1:3654654-3672092 GCF_000239375.1 Pundamilia nyererei | reverse complement strand
ACCACCACACAGTACTGACCCACACATATAGTTCTTACACACACACTGGACATTCTGGACATTGACAAATAAAAATTTGAATTTGAATTTGAACTTCAGCCGAAGCTAACCAGCTACCCCCAGCACTTCCCATCTCATATTTATTCTCCTTGGCGGTTTGCTGGCCAGGTTGCTTTTGTGGTCCTTGATATCATTCAGCTCCCTTTCCAAAGAGTACCTCGAGTATCATTGCCTTGAATTGAATGAACTGGTGACAGTAGTCCTTCTTCAGCTCTGGAGATCTGTTGTGAGCTTTAGGGCCACTATAACCAGAAGCACTACATCTTCCTCACTGAGGCTGCGGAGCATATTAAGGACTCCTGTTCCCAGCCACAGTCTAAAATTATGGAGTTGGAATTCATCCTTAAAATGAGACTCAGTAGAAAGGCAGATGATTATATTGCTAAGTTATTTATTTGTCACAAAGCACTTGGCAAATAAAATATATTTGCAGAGAAGAAACTTCTACATGGTATCATTTAAAAATTCATTTAAGAGAATGTGCCTTTTGTGACACACCCAGACGCCACAAATAAATTCGAAATCTATTGAAAACACTGCTAGCATTCCAGTATGACTGGCAACGACATCTAGCATGCTGCATTAGATTGTGTGTTTGGGAGTCGAGTACAGGATGAGCGCTCTGCTACACGCAGACGATTCAGTCAGCATCTTTTCAGTATAGCAAATAATGTTTATGCCTGAGGTATTCATTAGGAAATGTGCCTCAAGAAACATACAAACTTCATTTAGGTCTAGGATATCATTTTCAAAACAAATCATAAAAATGAAACTGAAGCGATGTGAATTCAATCCAGTTCTAGTAAAAAAGGTAAGGAGTAAACAACTCTTTTCATTCTTTTAACCAAAGTTCAGTGTTAGAAAAGCTACCCTGTAGGATAATTGTACACTAACATGATGACCACTTAGGCTGACATGAGTGTAAAGGTTGTAACACACAGTACTCATCTCTGTATCAGCAGTCTGATGACCACGTCAAGTTGCTGAATGAGTCAGTAGAAATGAATTAACCACATTAATTTTGATTGAGGGGCGAGCACTTCCTTCAGCAGTGTAGCACCGGATACACATGGCACAAAACTTTTAAGTCACAGGGGAGTTTACATCTGCTATGTTGACATGAATGGTTGAAAGGAGCTGGGATAAAGAGTTGGGGTTGTTGGGTGTGCTGAGCCGCCAGAGCTAGAATACTATCGCCTATTGATCTGCTTCCCTGGCTCCTCTATGCAGACTGTTGGTGAGAACAGGTCTATCGACCTTTTCTTTGCAGAGCTGGGCAGATTTGAGTGGTGCCGCAGCCCAGCGGCTGGGATGTGCAGTGAATACAGTCAGCACAGATAAACAGTGCCTTGTTTAGCCGTTTCTTTGCCGCTGCTGAGCCAGCTGATAACAGCGGCGGGAGGGCAGACGGCCCTTGGCGGCATTAGACAAGGCCCGGAGAGGCAGACACTCTGGCAACAGCAAGCTCCCTTCCCACATCCCTCATTCTCCCCGAGTCTGGCTAATCTTGCCTCTTTCATTTTTGTCGCTTTTCACAGAGCAGAACTGCGCCAGCTAATTGCCAAGAAAGTCAAAACTAGCTGTCGGCATGAGAGAGAAGAACATCCAGTGTCTAAATACAAATCTCTGCTTATACAAAGCCTCAAAGAATCAGTGTTAGGTTTATTATTATTTTAAACCAACAGATATGAATATCAGATTAACTTTAGAGCTTAACGTAGAAGGCTGAAGCCAAAGTTGCCGTGTAGATAAGTCTACTAAGGGCCCACATTACAGAGAAAAGAGATGGGAGTTGAACTGCTCTCCCCCTCAACGCCACAAGCTGTCGTCTCATTGTCTTGGCCCATCACCAGGCGCTGGAGTAATTGCAGCAGTGTGGCATTGTGGAGAATACTTTGCATTCCTACATTCACCCGGAAACTTTCTCTCTCTCACATTGCAACCTGCCATAGATAAAACGTGTCTCAAAGCATTGCTGTTTCTCCTTTTGCTCTGAGATCATCTATGTGCCATGTGTGAGGAGTATCAGGGAGTATCAGATTATCCTCCTGCAATATCAAATTCCTGTGTACAGTGTACTGACAGGTGGATGAGCTAGTGTGTGCGTGCGTGTGTGTGGCTTTGGATGGCATAGGTATGGTTGTGCGTCACTAGGATTAAAAGAAAACAGTCACAGAGGTATTACTGTAGTATTTAAAATGTGTCTTTGTGTTTGGACATTTTGCTAGTAGCCTCAGCCCTAAATGTCCTAAAGAAATGGGAAAGTTAAAACAACTCCTCTCTCTGACCTCAGCTTTCCCCCTACCATTTAATTTTATCATCTTAGCCCTTAGAACCCTGCTGACAGCCTGAACATACCAAAGGATCAGCAATCAATAACCCCCCACCCCCTCCCCATATTCCTGACTGAAGAGGCCACATCTGCTTTTAATTTCCTTGCCTCCGTACTGCAGAGTTACACAATCATGATCAAGTGTGCTTTCTGAAAGGCAGAAACACTCACAAATACAGACAAGGACTCATGCCAATACCAACACAAACATACACCCTTTTATGGCACACCAAAGGAATGAAGAACAAGATGTCGCTGTGATCTGTGAGCTTGCTGGATAGGTTTAATAACATGTAGCTGGAATGCATGAATTTGCCCCCAGGGGTGTTGTGAAATCAATAACTATGTTGAGAGAAAATGTTTTGTCATAGAAATATACATCATTGTAATGCTGCTGCATGAACCACGAAAACTGCTGTTTTTATCCGGGACATCCAGGTTCAGTGTTTTCTGTCAAAGTACAAATTACCAAAGCAATGATACATTTAAAACTGTTAATAATTACTATGACAGTTTTGGCTCTACAGGTCTGGCTGACTTTCAAATACCACTGTCGCTGTGATAAAGCCATTTATTTGTTAGCAGATACACAGTTAACTGTACTTCCCGCAGCTCTTGATGAACTACCTCACTCCCACAGATTAACCACATGCTGTCTGGCTGATCTGAACACAGCTCACAATGAGAGAATTTAAAGACCTTTTTTAAATTTTGTTTATATATGATTTTTTTTAATCTATGTCCTGGTAGAGCTTTAAGTTGTCTGTGGATGAAATCGTGGATTATGTTCACTGATAATGGTTTGGGGATAATAAGTATTGGTTTTCAACTTTGTCTATTGTGTACAGAGAATTCTCTATTTCCTTCAGTGTTCTTACTGATATATCAAAGATGATGGTTTCTAAACTATTTATTTGGGAGTGATTACACCCTTTCCATTATTGCCCCTCTGCTCTTTTGAAACCCTGTCTTGGTACTAATTTATCTAATTGGTCACTAATTAATGGTCGATGCTTTGGCTCCAAACACTACTGTCACTTGAAAATATGTTTCTTGTCTAAAGCTGATAATGTGTTTCACGATCCACCCAAACCTGCTTGTCCACCACCATCAAGTTGATGCGCTGGTCATAATTCATTCCCAGACAAAACAAATGACCTGACCCTGACAATGGAGACAGAGTTAGCATGTCACTGGAGGCCGGGTGATAACATTTCTGACCTATGCTTCTGGCGAGCTCTGTGCCTGGCTGGCGCTGTCCTGGTGCCATCATGTCTTTAGCACACCAGCTGATTGAATGTTTCTTGTGGGTTTCTCACAGCAGATTGCAAACTGTCTAGCCGTCTTTGAATCCTCCCCCTCCACCCCCCTCCACCCCTCTGCACCCCTTGTACCCCCCTCCCCCTCAACCCTCAACCCCACCCATACCGTCAGGCGTGACTGCACACGATGAGGCAGTAGGCGCTTCCAGTGCTATCTCCTTCATCACACTGGGTGTGATGAAGGAGATAGCACTGTGCAGACTGGCGTCTGAGCTGGTAGATAGCTGTCAGGAGCTCTCTGTTCACAAAAGGAGATATGCAAGGATGTAAAAATATCCAGAATCCCGCTATTCTTTGAAATACTTGTGTTGCCACATTAATATATTAGCACATACAACAAGTCCTGGTCTGACTTACAGACAACCCTTAGTTTTTTTCATTAGAAGGGGAGGTACAATATATATCCTGTTGGATTTTATCTTTAAAAAAAAAAAAAAATGCAGGAGAACGTGCCTCATTACATGTTTCCTTGTTCTCAACTTTTCTCTTCAGTGGAAAGGTGAGGTGATTGAAGTTCACATGTTGAGTACTGGTCCGTTGTGTATGTGTGCTTCTGCTTCCTGTCGACTCTAAGTCTACTGATAGTCTGGCAATGGGGTCACAACACAGGACTTTGTATTCAAACAGGAGAACAAAACAGCGGCAACCTGACCCTCCAGACCCTCCCCCACTTCACATTTTCTTTCCAAATATAGGCGTCTAAAGACGCAGTTTTTAATGCTCACATCAGGGATGTATGTGGGCAGTCAATGGAGAAAGAGTCTCACTCTATTTCCAAGTTAAGTGTAAACACCAAAAGCTTGAAAAACCTGTCTTAGTGAGAGAACACAACACAGCATGGATTTGCTTTTGAAATAAATCAACGGCGATACTTTAAGTCAGTGAATCCTTAGTTCTTCCAGCTGACTGGCTACTGTGATTGTAGCCACGCTAAGCGGGGTCAGTGGAGACTCCCAGTAAATGGCTGTGTCGCCAGTGCTCTCTGCCGCTGAGTCGACTGACGAAATAATGAACCGCACAGGCTTGTTTGATTTCCTCTGGAGACAGCTGAGCGGGAGTCTGATCCACATACAACCCTGGCTCCCACTAACACAATCTGCTTCAGCACGCTCTTTCTCTCCGTCTCTGACTCAGAGACAGCATCTAAGCAGGCCTTTTTGGGTACATCTATGCACTTTGATTTATTGTAAATTAAAAAGCTGGGAGCTCAGTAGCACAGTTAAAATGCCCTCTCTGGCTGCCTGGCCATGCTCCACACTGTCTGAGCTGGATTTCATTTCCTCTTATGTCCATTTGTTGCTATTGTAGCAAACCAATAACTCACATGAAATTGTGTGTTTCTAAGTAGAGGTTCATTTAGCCCTGGCGTTTGTGGTGAATTGTGATCGTACTAAAATTAGACAACTGCCATGTATGGATATTTTATGCACCGCAATATAGTGTAGCTGTATATACAGTCTCGGCTACGAGGTGTACGACACAGTTAAAATAGCAATTCTGGACAAACTGCACAGCAAAACGGCAATAGCATAATTATATGTCTGTAATCTCATAGTGCAAAAGTCAGAGAGACAGTAAAGGCACAGTCATGAAGGAGTACACCAAATCCAGTGTTTTCCTTGGAAAAAATAGTTTAACTAGCAGGCAGTCAGTGGTGATGTGTCCTGGCAGGCACAGATAGGGGCAGTGTAGTCATGGACCCAGTCATCATCATCTGGCCGCACATTCCTGCCCTATCTGTGCAGTAAACTGGATCTCCTTCTTCTTCTTATCAGCTGTCAGGAATTTTCTATCAGAGGCCCTCTTTCTCTCTCTCTCCCACGCTATCTCTTTTGCTCTCTTATTCAGACTCCCTTGCTATTTTTTCTCTCTTCCTGTCCCTTCCTTGAAGCTGCAAAGCTGACACAGAGCAGAAACGGTTAATGCTCATTAAGATAAGGAGGCAAGGAGACGGCAGGCGGCTCCTAGGACAGACTGGAACCCAAACAGCTCTGGTGCCTATTGCGTCACCATGGCAAGGGGTCCTCTGCCCCCCTGTCCCCCCTTGCGTCAACACCCATGCATAAACCCACACATTGGTTTAAGAATTTTGATAAGTGTGTCAATATTTTATCCCAGTTTATTTTAATACATTTTTTTCAATATTTCCACATCCTCAGAGTTTTTAAACAAAAAATGGGTTCAGCAGAATTTTCAGAAGCCTCTATTTTGAGTGACCTAAAATGCCAGAGCAGCAAAAGTGTAGACCGAGGATGTCAAGCTCATTTTATATTGTGGACCACATACAGCCCACTTAGATCTTAAGTCATTTGGACCAGTGAAACTCCCCTCCCCGTCTATGTAAAGATAACTTAATCTAAGAAAAAAAGTGAAATTTCAACAGTAAGTTTGAGTTTTTCTACATGACAAAGAAATTCTACTATAGTAAAAAAAAACTGTTAGCATGACTCTTTGGGCTTAAATTCAAAGAAAAAAGAATGTGTAAAACTAAATTAGACTATCCTATAAATTTTCAACAGAAAGGTTTTGTTCATTCCCAGAAATTCTTTTTTTAACCTATAGACTAAAAAACAGACATTTTTATAGAGGACACTGAAAAACTGGTATTTTTCCACTGTTGTACACATAAACCATGAAAAATGTGGTAGTTCCCTGAGCTTACATTCATTTTAATCACCAGCAGAATGCGACTTGTTGCACAAAAAAGTCTGATTGTATTGATGTTTATGGGAAACACCTCTATAGATCACTGTAAATCACTGTCAGGCTAAACGAAGAGAATTGGTTGGTTGAACCTTAAGCTAACCAAGATTAAATAAATAACAGGAGCTACATATGATCATATGCGCAAATGAACCAGTAGATTTATATTCATAGTTTGTCAGTAGATTTTATTTATAGCTTTACTAAATGATATATTCCTGCTACACTGCCTGGTCATACAAATTGTTTTTAGAACAACTAAGAGAGGTATACAGTCTTCCAGTATAAAACTGACCACAATCTGATTATGATCTCCTTTTAATTTCCATAATATTATTAACTTACACTCAATTCATTACAAGAATAAGTACGTTAATTTTACAAGACTGCAGTATCCACTGTAAGAACCAACATCCCTGCTGGATAAATGGTCCCAGTTCCATCTCCGCTTAAGGCTTCAACCAGCACAGAGAGATACTCTGGAGCCAACTGTCTGTTGTGATCACAGTGCTTCCCTTTTTGAAGTTTACAAAATAGTTCACTATATCACAGACTACCACATCTGGCCTCCACACAGTGCAGGCTAAAATATGCTTACAATTCCATGCCACTGTGACCATAATCCTGTAGTATCAAAGCACAGGCACAGGGGTCTCCCTTTCCTCCCTCTCCCTCCCATCTGACCCTGTGTGATGACAGACCCATGAGAGGAGCCCTGTGTTGATAATTGAGCTTACCTCATTTTCAAAATACCAGAAGCCCTCCTGGATAATAAAAGTGTGCCCCCACTAGAGTACATATTTCAGACCAAAATCAAACATGAACAGTAAACAGAGCTGTACTTGTTGAATTAGACCCAAAAGAGGTGAGAAGTTTATTTTATTCATTCGCTGACTTTCTTTGCTCAAAGACATCTGCTCCCCCCCCCCCCCAACTACCCTAACTAACTATAGCAGGAGAGTGGTGGAGACAGGATTTCTGGGATCTTAGTAATATTCACCAGAAAGCTGTAATTACTCAGACAGCACTGCTGCCATCAAGCCACGCCTCCTGCTCACTGCAGGCCCAACGATCTGTAAACGTGTCAGTGGCAGGATGTCTCTCCTCCTCCTTCCTATGCACTTTCTTTCACACAAAAGCAAAATCGGATACACTCTCTCAAAGAATACAAAGTAGAGAAGTGACCTGCAGGGTTTGCCTGTTTGTGCTGATGGATGTTAAATGACCTAATGATGCTCTTGAACCTTAAACAGCAAAACCCAGTTGTATGTGTTAGTGTGACTCCTTTATCAAAATGTTGGAAAACTCTATGACGTGTAACAGTGTCAGGTTTGTAGTGACAAGTGAGGCTCCTGGGTATCTCCTCGCTATTTAATACAATACTACAAATGAGAGAGAGTTCTCCAACTAATCGACTTTCTATTAAAATAAAAGAGTTGCACAAAGATTGTTTCATAAATGTCTTTTCACTGTGTAATGTGCACAATGTCTTCTATATAATTTGTGGAGCGAATACTGGGTATCTTGCCATCAGTGTGGAGGCTGGCAGGAGTCTTTGAAATGCAATCCCTGTCCCAGCCAAGTCCTGCCTCCCTCACCCTAATTGGATGATTATATCCAGAACAACATTATTTTAACTTGGAGTGAGGGAGGGGAGGGGGTCCTTTAATGCTGCATAAATTCCTCTTGACTTATTATTTGTACCCACAGCAAAGAGTTGCCAACTGTTTTCACTGTGTTACAGTTTAATTTTCTCTAAATTCATGGCAAATGGCCGAGAACAATGTGATATCAGCATTTCAACACATGATGAATGGGCGCTGCTAACTTGAGGAAAAGTATTCCACACGTGTTGCTTTTCAGTCACTTATGCACAACAAAGGCCAAGGCTGGTGTCAGCCTCACTTGCAAAATTCATCCTGCATCTCTGAGAGCCTGCCAAAAGTCACACAACACTAGTCCAAATGTAATAAACTAATTTGCAATGCAGATGATTATTTAATGTGGAAATTATTCCTGCTTTGCCTAAAAGCAGAGAAATTCTGTTAATACCGGTCAAAGTTTGCTCCTTCTGAGGCTCCACGGTGGTCAAGGGAGATGTCAGATTGCATGCTTGCTTGGTTACCTAAATATGCGTCTGAAGGGTGGATCAGGTCTGGGAACAAAACAGGGCCTGGCTTCGGCTTTTCAGCCCTTTAGCCATTTCAGCGGTCACCCGGCTATCCAAAAATCCCCAAAACAGACAAAGCCTTTAGAATATTTGCTTAAACTTTCAATGCCCTGCAATCATGTCAGCAATGACAGCGTGTTTGCGTTGTTCAAACACCAGGGGCTCTGTTCTAGACACACAGAAACGTACACATACACTTAGGTAGACACACACAGGGCACAGACAGGATGATGATTTTTTTTTTTTTTTTAATTACAGGGAATAGAATCTCCTTCTGGTTAAATATTCAAACTCAGTAAAATCAATGTTCACAACATTGTAGCCACACTGTAGCCAGCTGTTGGCAGTGAAACTTGGGTTGTGTTTTCTTACAAGTCGTCAAGTGGCTCGATGTATTTTCAGTAATGAGAAACACCCGTAAGTTACGTGTTCCAAGGATGCAAAAGCTTGTGATTCAGTGACAACATACTCCTGAGTAATTTTGCTGGAAGACATTAAAAGCCCAAGTTAAAATACATTTAAATATCAAAGGCTTTGGTTTAAAAAAAAACAAAAAACATCTATGCACAGGGGAAAATTGTACAGCAACCTGCCAAGCTGTGTGCCAGTTGAAAACAAGGTCATGGAAAATGTACACATCCAACGGAGAATAGGCAAAACCGCAGTTACATAAGCGGTTCAATGCCATTGTCATTCGTGAGCCAAAACAACTTTGTTTACCAAACCAAAACATTCTGCAGGCAGTCAGTGTGTATTTAAGCACTTGAGTGAGAGCACACACATACAAACTTCAATGAATGCACAGTCACTTCCTCACTGTTGACTGAAGTGAGTCAGAATACATTACAGCAACACAAATAAAGACACGAAATCAAATCCGGATATATGCATCACTGTTGTCACCTCTGCTGTGCACACACCGCATTAACACGCTGCAGTGTGCCAAGACACATTATATGGCTTTCTATGGAGCATCCTGTCACAACACAGAGTCAGTGTCAAGGAGAAAATGGGAACTTGTTTCCTGAAAGCTCCACAGAGGGAATTAGTATTAGTCACAAGGTCAGGGTTCGTATCGGGGCTATTGCAGCAGAAGAGAAGCCACGTGACCGCATCACTCGCAATTGATGTTTCCGGTTATTAGCTACCAGGGCCTCAGCAGGTGAACAAACATTTCACTCTGTGCTCTGAACAACATGCAGTGACTTCTGGGGAACTGATGCTGTCATTACCTGGCACGGAGCTGGAAGCTGTGCTGTTTTCAGAATAGTGTTTTCACAGATCCAACACCATCTTAGAGTGTCTGTTAGAGCAGGGCGATATGGCCAAAAATATTTATCACAATATATATTTGAAAATTTGCTGACGATATAATTGATGCGAGACAAAATACACTCCACAACATTACTAGCGCAAAAAGACAACCTTCCATTTATTTTCACTTAAACAAGAAGCTGGTTTTTATGTACATTAAAGCTTTATAAAAATGTAACAGTGCAAATGCAAATTCCTTGCTGAAAGTTTAACCAAAAGGCATTTCCAGTAGAAATGGGCTGACATATCCTGAGCATAACCATGTATAATATCCACTGAAGTTAAAAAGAGGTGCTTTGCAACATTAAACTGCAGTGTGCAGTACATATTTTTCAGACCATAAGGTGCTCGGGATTATAAGGCACATTAAGCGAAACAAAGCAGTCAGATAAATCAAACTTTATTAAACTCATTCTTCTTGCTTCCTCCACTTCTGTACCATTGATTCATTAATGTTGAATTCTCTGGCAGCTGCTCTATTCCCATGTTGTTGCAGTATATTAATGACTGACCTTGTATTGTGGATGGATTATCTCAGTTGTTCTCCTGACTGAAGTTTGGTCTGTTTACAGCATCCTGCCATGCGATTGCATTTGTCTCTAACTATCAGGAACCTTAACGTTAACTTTTATAAGTGGAACAGTGTTAGTGTTCGTCCTCCAGCTTCACTGTTTATGTTATGCTAACATAGCTGTGTCGCTAGCGATCACGTAGCACATCATTATATACCAACTAGCCCAACTTTATGTTGGAAGTGATAGCAGAGCTGTAGGTAACTAGCGAAACTAGCGAGCTAACTTCCGCTAGCTTCCTGCTAACTTCTAACTCCGTTAAATGTAATAAATTCTGTTTTCATGGATGCCTGGAAGTTAAACTTCATAGTTACACCTGGTAAAGCAGCAATGCTGATCGTTTTATTAAAGATGAAAGAATTTACACAGAGCCAGAAATTAATATTAACTAATGATTAAATGCACAGAGTGAAAAAAGGTGATTTGAGTCTTGCAGCATTACTAAGGGAGAGTTCAGGGTCACCTGAACCAGGCCTAACTATATACTTTATCAAACTGGAAAGATTCAGCCTAAAAAGTAAAAAGGGTGTTTGTCTCCTGAATCCAAACCGGGAACTGGTTCCACAGAAGAGGGTTGTAAAACCTGAAGGTGCTGCCTTCCATTCTATTCTGAAATATTCTAGGAACCACAAGTAAGCCTGCAGTCTGAGAGCAAAGTGCTCTTTTGGAGTCATGCGGTATCATAAGAAATGAGCCTTTGCCAATTAGATGCTCTCCAGATGGTATTGCATGGGGGATCAAAATACATGACAGTACTATTCCATCTGCTAATTCCATCAATTTTGACGAGAACACTACTTGAGGAAATGCAGCCCCAAACTATAACAGAGCCTCCACCGTGTTTTACAAATGGCCGTAAGCACTCACTGTTGTGCCTCTCTCCTGATCTCTTCCATACATAATGAAAATGATTTGAAAAAAGTATTTTACATTTGGATCCATCGCTCAATAACAACTATTGCCACTGACTTTCAGTCCAGTTCTTGTGTAATTTGGCATAAATCAGCTTTTTCTCCTTGTTTCCATTCCCTGGATTCTTGACAGTGCCTTTTTTATGCTTGAACGATTCCTATGTCAGTGTTGAGTAGTTAAACAAACAAACAAACAAACATTCCTCAGGTCAGGTATAAGAACTGGACTGAAAATGAGCAAAAAAGCAAAACTTTGAAAGACCTTCAAAAAGCCTGGAGCGCTATTACTCTAAACTACTAAAAAAATACAACAAAGTCTCGCTCCTTGGAAGCAAAAGAGAAATAAAGGGTGTGTCAAAATTTTTGCACAGTCCTGTTTAGGGCCATTGAATGTGGTTTGGTTCCCTTTTATTTAAAACAAAACAAACAAAACTGTCAGTAAAAGATGCATAAGACTGTTTAACAACACTTACATAAGGCACTTCCAACATTGCCAAATGTTTCCTCTAAATGCAGCAAACAAAGGGTGACCAAACATTCAGCACTAAATAAAATAAACAAACAGGAAAAACAAGGGTGTGTATAAACTAAAAAAAAGCATCCCTCATCCACGGCCTTGGTTGGTTTGTACTTTTTCCTGAGCTGCCTGAATTCATGAGCACTTATTCCTTTACTGCAGTCACCTCGGCAAAGTCTGAGCAGGAGAATGACCGTAAACATAAACATGCCTCCTCCACCCATCCAACTCAACCTTTTTGCACTCTGCTCCCAACAAATATTTTTACACAACGTGATAATTACCAAATCCAGATATGAACTTCCCCTTCTCTCTTTAAAGCAGTGAAGAACAGTCATCATAACACTGGTGAAGTATAAATAAAAGTAGTTTTAATTGTCATGAATTTATTTCTCCCAGAAACCACCTGCTTGTAAATCTGGGCTGACACAAGAAAGAAATTTAAATGTGCAGACTGATTGAGACTGTTCACACTGTATCTGTTCCAGATGGCTTTAATATGTGTTTACTAGTAAGATTCTAACCTTAAGTCCAACAATTACGGCTATTTTGTATGTTTTCTTCCTTAAAAACTAGAAAAAAAGAGGCATTTTTTTTTCCAAAACATGAATTTATTAAGTTCAGTCCTTTTAATATTTGTACTAACCCTCCATAAGATGCAGATGCTTTAAACTCACATTCATTTTATATCAAGAGCTCTCTAGCATTTTTATTTTAGAAGATACTTTTTGTTTACTCCTTGTATGCTTGCAGAACATCCAATCATTGAATGTGTTGTGTAGTGCAATGCCTCAGTTGTTAGGATTGTGCTCCTTTCTCTCTGTCTAAATATTTATTTTTCTTTGTCCAGATGGAAAGTCTTTAAATATGTTGTTTCCTGTCTTAAAATGCTTTAACTAGCTTTTAACTAAGTTACCGGAACGTTCTGAGGAATAATTAGCTTTAAATAGTTTTAGAGCTAAAAAGATCTGAAAATAGTTGCTGGAAGAGTAACAAGAAAGACTACAATCCATAATAAAACACTCTTTAAAAGATGATGATTATTGATGTATTTAACTGGACTGATGCAAATTTTTTTTAAGAAATGTAAAGACAGACTGTGTGTCTCAGTGACTGACTTCATACACCTGTGGCAATAAAACTAAAAACACCTGAAAATAAAGGTAAAGAGGTGTGGCCCATGTAGTGCAGCACTGTAGAGACCCTTTGTACTCAAAATGCAACCTGACTAAAGGTTGTAAAAATATTAGTATTCATGTTTTTCTTGTTTCTTTACAATGTTTGGCAAATGTAAAAAGATAGTAGCATTAATTTTGTCTTGAACACACACTCCTAGTTACAGCTTTATTCTAATTCAATAAAGAAAGCAATTTTTAATCAATGAAATTATATAGAGACAAAAACTAAAGACAACAAAAACTGTTCATTTAAAAACAAAAGAAAAAAAATATAATTCTAATTTCATTTCTTGGCCATATCACCCATCCCTACTGAGGCAGCCCTAATGTGTTGAGTTTCAAGTCATTACCGCCTTGCTTTGTCAAAAGCCCGCCAGGTACTCCCCCTACTCCTCCTAACCCTCACTCTCACCTACAATGCACCTGGAGCAAGGCCAGGGCTGCTGTTAATTTGGCCTCATTATTAAGTTAAATGCAGCACGGGCGGCGGTGCTAGAGCTAATGAGCAGTGCAGAGCTGACTGTGCTGCTCCCAGCCTCCTGTCCCAGCCATTAGAAAAATTAAAGAGTGGAAAATGAGTCAAGGGCTGTGGAGACCTTAATTGAAGTCTTGAACGAGACTGTCTCTGATCTGGGTGAGCCCTGTGCTGACTAGAAGGTCTGAACCCACAGCGGCGTTTTATGTAGACCTGAAAGTATTTCTATAATGTAGACCAGGTAATGCTTGCAATGTCCTGCAATCTGTTCATATCTATATTTGATTAGAGACCCGTTTTGTGTTTCTTAACAATGTGCCTTTATGCACTACGTGGTGGGTGGGTGATATGGTTTCTGCTCAGGTGGAGCTGTTCCTGGAGAAGAAGCCTAGAGTAGGAACTAAGACAAAAATACACTTCTAAGAAATAAACACATGGTGTAGTTAAAAAAACAAAGCTTCACTTAAAGAGTTTCGAGCGGGAATAAAAACGTTGCATGGTATAAAGCGTTGGTGTCTGTCCACTCTGGTGTAGTATCCCTGTTAAGTCATCTCAGGGAGACTGTCTATCATCTAGCCCTAAGTCAAGACCGTGAGAGACTGGGAGGTTTACGAGTCCTTGTGTTTAGATGACTTGGAGGGTTTTTCCTCTGCAGCCTTGCTAAATTGTCCAAACACGACCACACTGGCATTCATTTGCACTTCATCCCAACAACGCTTATCCCGACCACACATTGACAATGTTTTTTCTGGGAGATACTGAGGAGATAGCTGGCCAAATCTCTGAAACCAAATCAGCAGCTTACAGAGATTTGCGGGAGGTTCCATTCCAATATTAAAAGAGAGAAAGATCAGATCTCTGTTTAGTTTTGGCAGAACTCTTTTTGGAGACTAGCCTGAGGGCAGACGATGACCAAGATGGTGTGTGTATGTGTGTGTGTGTGTGTGTGTGTGTGCACGCAGAGCTCAAAACTTTCAGAGAATAAAATCTGTGGCAGATTTCACAGCACACTTCTGTTCTGTGGTGTAACAAAAGAAAATGTGCCGAGAAATGGATCCTAGAGATACTTTTACTTTCATTTGGAAAATTAGAGTGAACGCTAAGAGAGAAAACAACAATACAGTTTAAAACTGCTGGCTGGTTGATCAATTATAGCGACAAACTTTAGGACTTTCCATATTTACTCATGCGAATTCTTTAGCAATGGGCAGTCAGCCTAAACAACCATATCCTAAACTGGCAGTTGCTCGCACGCTTTGTGCTCACGCGCACACACCCACACCAAGTTGTAGCTGGCATGCTCACTTTTAGAAAACAGCAAGCACTTTCAACTGATGTAGACTGAATTATGAGGGACAAAAAAAGCAAGTATCATTCCAGGTTTGGAGTAAGAGAAGGATTCAAGGGTACAGAGAAAGAAGTGCTGCTACGTATCAGTTTTGTAGGATCTGTTTGGCTTCAATCAACACAATACAGACCAGACATAGCCACGTGCAAATGGATGATTTATTTTAGCATCTTAAATAAAACCATCCATTTATCAATATCATCTGTTGTTTGGGGGTTTTTTTTACTGCTAAACTGTCTTAAGGTTGTGGAGCCTGTGAAGACTCTTCCAGCTATCACAGTGAAAGGCAGGCTGTACCCTCGACAAGTTTCCAGTCCATCACAGGGTTAAACACAACTATGTTACACAATTTGCCAACTTTAAATCCAAGAAAAAGGCTAATAGCAGAATATTACAGACATCACATGTCTGTAATATTCTGCTATTAGCCAGCTCACAGCTGGAGACTCTTCAGAAACAAGCAGTCCATTACACAGCTATTTGTTAATACAAAATAAACATTTGATAGGAAATGCAAAGGCCTGCAGTATTTACGCTAAGTAAATTTTGATTTCCTGAAATAACAAGCAATGAAAACATCATCGAACTGAATAAGGGGAAAAAGTAAAAACAGAGGCATAAAAAAAGTTACTCTCAGGGGTAAACGGCCTGATACAATACACAAGAAAAATAAACCTCATCATCATTAAAAGTGTTCATGTGAATGAAAACGTTACTTCAGGTCCAAAGACACTGATTTCTTTTTATTGCACAATACAGAATACCTGTATGCTATAAAAACAGAGATTGTGCATGTATATTAAAAAAGCCACTAATATCACTGGAAGTGTCCTAATAATTTGTAGAGGTGATGCTGCCTACCTCCACAGTCTGACGTAGAGCACTGTGGAAAAACTCAGGCCACACATTACACCTGGGGAAAAGTTTGTTTTCTTTTTCTCCTGGAGGACAACTTATAATATAACGTTTGTAAAAGGACTTCTTATAAAAGACGATGTGACACTTATTGTTAAATTTGACACATAGATCAGTTTTTTTGCTCACTAGCCTAGCATTCTCTTGATGCCTTAACTTTTGCACTCAAAGAGTCCACAACTTGTGCTCCGTACTGTTGTTTTGCACTTTCCTGCCATATCCTTCGTAATGCGCGTCCTGCCAACACAACATTATGTACAGTTTACATGGTGCATGCAGGAAACTGTGCTAACCATTCACAAACCAATGCTACCGTGAGCTTTTCATTGGTTCTTATTTCTAAATGCCTCTAGAGCTTGTGTCCATGCTACTGCGACCTTGACCGCTGTAACACTCACACCTTAAATAAAAGTGGTTGCAAAATGAGACCAATTAGTCACAGTCTAGAGTCCTGGCATGTGTGTGTGTGTGTGTGTGAGTGAGAAAGAGAAAAGAATATGTAGTAAATGTGCTATGTTCAAGTGCCTCTTGTCTCGCCCCCTCTGCTCTGTGGCAGAGGACAGTGTACAATAAAGTACTATCACAGTATTATTCTTCAGAAAGTCTGCTTCTGATAAAGAGCACTTACCCATGTTTAGATGTACAGGGTCAAAAAGAGCCTAGCAGATGTTTCCCTCTGTGGTAAACATCATCACACATCAAGGAATCAGAAGAAAGACTGTTCAAGTATTAAGGAAACTGTAACCTTTTCCTCATCTATTTTGCTACATGAAATCAGCAGTAAACACTTCCTTGTCGTAACAGAGACACCAGCCAAAATGACCCGTGGCGCAATAACAGAAAACTTACTTCAGACATTAAGTTCATTAGTAATGAATGAAAATGCCAGTTTTCTTAGAGAGCTATTGGCCAGGTCAGTAGGTGGTACCATAAGCCATCTAAAGGGCAGGGTTGTAAAAATCATTGCATCACTGTGCATGACACCGCTGACTGGCTGTAACAGTTCTTACTTTATGCTCACTTCCCGTCATTAGAACAAATGCACGCTTGGCGTGTGTTTGGGTGAAGGGCAAGCATGAATGCCACATTAAAAGGTAGAAAATTGGAGTTTGGGTTTTCAGTAAATGTTTGGCTAACTCAGATTCATCACATGTTTGGCATTTAACTAAACAGAGAGCTGACATTGACCATCGCGTACATTAAAGGGAGCCAGTCTTCTCTTGGTGGCCTTCTCACCCTGAACAGCCCCTGTGACCTGTCCTTCAGCCCCCTCCACCCCCACCCCAATGCTTTAATCCAGCTAACCTTGTCAAAACCACCAGACCTCATTCAGAACAAGCAGATGACTCTCTGCACGCCAGTGGCTTCTATAAATAGAAATTTCATTGAGGACCAGCAGGCTGAAGGGGAGGTATTGTAAACAGTGGGCCAGCCTAAAGCCTTAGGTCTAACCTGGGAAAGTGATGGAAAATGACATGCTGCAGCCAGAAGGCATGCAGTACAATAACAAACTGACATCACTGTATCACTGTCCTTCACTTCACATGCAAACCTTTAATCTCAGTGTTTGATGGCAAAAAAAAGCAACTTGCAAACACCAGCACACTTATATATATATATA
>NW_005187436.1:3609012-3654634 GCF_000239375.1 Pundamilia nyererei | reverse complement strand
ATATATATGTATATATATGTATATATATATATATATACACACACATACATACATGCATACGTATGTATGTGTATTAATGCACATATATACATATACATACAGATAAGTAAATCAGCCTGTGTCTGTCTGTCACCCTGAATGTGAGCTTCCTTATTCACTGATCATTAATTCAGCTTACTTACTCGATTTTATACACAACACGGCATAACAAACCAAATATGCAATGGATTAACAGATTTGGAATAGAAATTATGTCTTCCATGGGAGGCAAAAAAAACATTTTGTGAAAAATTAAAGGGCTATTTAGTGAAGGAAAATGTTCCATTCGATGATGTCAAAAGCTGGATGACATTACATTCAGCCAGTTCAGATATTTACAGAGTGACACATGTTACTTGATGCAGTTTCATAGGCAGGACAGCGGATCAACAAGGCTTGAAACACACATCTAGTCTGTGTGAGCTGTTGTTGCTGGTGCAGCAGAGCAGCAGGGGTCTGACTGTGACTAATGGCTGAGGAAGGAAGAGTGACAGTGTTTTTGAAAACTGAGGAGGCAGTTCTGGTTGATGTTGTTCTCAAAATGTATGACACACAGAGACATACTGCGACCATGATTAACAGTCACCTATCAAAACATGCAAAGACAGAGGCAGAAGCCAAAGATGATGAGCTCAAAACAGAGGCTGAACCATTTTTCATTTGATTTCCAGGTGGAGAGATCAGTGGCTAGGCTTAACTTAAAATGTCAAATGTTTCACTTTGACTTAATGGAAGAAAAAAAACAGACCACATACTAGCAAGCATTTTACCCTCTTTACTTTAAAAACAGACACAGACCAGCTCTTTCACCGAGCTGTAGCATAACAAGGAGGCGTTTCAGCCCCAAAGGCCAGTGATACTTGATCATCAAACTGCCACCAATTAGAGCATTAGGAGAAGTCATTTATTTTGCCTATGTTGAAGAAGGTGCTAAACTCCATGAACCGTTCCCTCATACCCCTGCTGAAATTTCATCCAGAGCAGACCTGGCCCCACAGAGAGAAAGAGGGATATTGAGGGCTAAGTGAGACGTGGGCCCTGGAGACCAGGCTCACTGGAGTAGACCCTGCCAGTCCAGGGGCAGCGGGAGAAATGACAGCCCCCTTTCATCATTCCCCTCTCTCTCCCTCCTCTCTTTACAGTCAGGGCCAGGAAGCTGCATACTAAAAATTCACAGTTCACAAAAGAAAAAACAAAACAAAACTGCATACTCAAAATGATCGGTCATGGAGGGGCACGAGAGCCCAGAGGGTTGTAAATGGTGGCTGATGCCCTCCCCTTTTTCAGCCTATGACCTAATGCAGGTAAAGAGTGAGGCTTGGTACTAGACTGCCCCCCTCTTTTGAGCCCCACTCTCAAATCTCACCATTTGGGTATTTGTGTAACCCCCTGCACTGAAACCACTGCCTGTACAAGAACTGGACGGCCCACAAGTTTCCACGTATGGTAGACAGTCAAAGGAGAGCTCTATAAGCCTTTAACCTTTTCCACATCTATTACTGAGGACAGAAGCGTCGGCACAACACTAGGTTACATAACTCAGCGGATACAAAACATCGCTGTGTTTTTCATAAATCAACAAATGATAATTGAAATTACATGACAGAGCGCTATATTCTAGGGGACGCACAAGCCTGCCTGTGTCTCAGAAGCACAGGAAATCATAAGCCTGCATGATGTCTCATCACAGAGGTGTTCCTAGGTGTTGCTCAAGTGGTTTCCTCCGATTAGCCCACTAAAGTCTTTCTGCCAGCACCTAAACTGTTGTAACCTTTTTCCAGTTCAAATAAACCACAGCAAATGTTAGGCACACTAACTTGACGATGTCCCTTGATTTTTCTTTTCTTTTTAAAAAAAAAAAAAAAAAATTGCATTCACAGTGAAAGGCAGCACTGTTAAAGAAATTCAGGCTGTGGCAGTTGTAAAATACCACACAGCAGCACATTTTTATCCAACAAACCAGATATGATTGCTACAAATGACAGAAAAAAATAGCTGATCATCAAAACACTGCCACATGCTATTTGTTTCGACTGCCATATTAAGACTTCACCCTGTCTGATAAACAGTGTCCTCTGCTGCTTAGCTTCTGAATTATCCCTGAATTTCTTCCTATAAAAACTGCGTCTGTTCAAGATCAAGGAGGCTGAGAAGTGTGTCCCATAATGCATTGGGTGAGAACTCTAAACAACAAACAATCCAGTTTTTCACTATGCCAAAACACACAGATAGTAAGGAAACTACCCATTTACATGTATGCACAAAAAAATGCCTTAGTGTAGGTCAATGCACAGCAGTATGGAAATGCATTTCTTCAAATATTAACAGATTTTTTTGAAAACATTAACTATAATCCTAATCTAATGAACATCGAGGCTTTAAATCTCATACCCAAAACACTGTGAGGGTTTGTCAAAAATAGTAAATATGTACAAAATAATTACAATTCCGGGAACAGAACAGAAATGTCAACAACAAAATATCCAGAGAATACAGTCAGCCTGTTTCTTTAAGGATCAAAAAGCCTATTAAAGCACCCAACAAGCCATACTGTTTCATTTCTCATTAATCATCGGCGTCCAAGTCCAGCCAAAGAGAGAGTGGAAAACTAACCACTGGAGAGCTTTATGACAGCCTCTTTTTTGTCTCCTCGCAGTAGAAAAATAATCTTCAATGGCAAGTAAATTCAGTGAAAGAACAGACGATCTCTACGCTATGCTACATATAAATGTATCTGTATCACTTTGCTAAAGACAAATGATTGCCTGAGCTCAAAAGTGACCGTCCTATATTAAGAGTTAACTTTAAACAGTGGAGGATATTTCATCTATCTGCTGTGCACAGGCCACAAACAATAACATGTCCACACTGAAAGGAAATTCCTCTGCCTCCTCTCTTCTCGGCTGAACACACAGCTCTCTTAATCCCACTTTGATAATGAGGTCATTTCACAATATTATCTCTTCATTTTCCACTTTCAAATTTGGCATTGCTTTGCTACAGGAATAACAAAAAATATTGATCTCTATCTGTCTTTACAAAAGAATAAGGTAAATAGTTATGTTTGACTGATTGAAGAAAGAGGTTGTTTTGGGTTGTTTTTTTTTAGTTAGGACTCTTTGATCCTTGTTCACTACTCTTGAAGTGGGAGTGCTAAGAAAGGAGGTGGCAAGCAATCTAACAGACAGAGATTTTTCGAAGAACTATGCCCTGCCAAAACTAACTCTGATCACAGCTTTGAAACCATCTGATTGCAGGAGCACCAAGTCTGGCCTTAAGTGGAGGTGACAGTGTGTCTGAGAGACACGTTACAAGTCAGAGGAAATTGGAGATAAACAGATAAAAGAATGCAATCTCTGCTGGATGTAGCAAGGCACAGGGGGCAGGAAATAAACCTGTATTTAAGCTGATTACCCGAGCAGAGTCCCAGCCCCTTTCAGCAGTTCTGTAGTGCCCGGTCTCAACACTGCCAATGTTGTTAATTAGAGATTTGCTAAGGGGAAAAAAAGGCAGCCTTGTCAGACTTGCAAGAGTGTTAGTGATGGCTGGCTGGAGGGGGACATGCAGAGCTCTTAATTGGGTCTGTATGCTGTATCGGTGGCTGGCTGGATCGCTGGTGATGATTGCTGTGAGCAGGTGGCCATGGTGGCAGCTCCATGCAGGCCGTCCCAGGCCAGCCTGTCTGTTCTTGTCAGGACCTGGAACACTGAGCAGACAGCTCCTGAGCCCCACGCTCATTACGCCAAGTTGCCCTGCTCGTTGCTTAGCAACACCGTCACAGCCCCTCCACAACACCTCCCTGGCCCCACAGTGTAACCCGCAGTGGCGGAGAACTACTTCCTCACTGTCCAGCTATAGAAAAGATGAATTCGCCATTACAGTAAATTGTCTTTTCCTGCAGCAACAACTAATGTCCAATGGTACTGTGTCAGCGCTAGACTATATAAGCTGTGAAAGAATTCTGGTCTCTCACTGCCTCACAAAAACTGTGCTGTTTATCACATTGTATGTATTTTGAACTATTATTGCCCTTATTACAATAGTTGATGCAGTGCAAAAAACTTTGAATTTGTAATAACAAATTTAGAGTTTCTTTCACACAAAGGTACTCCACTTACACACATATGTGTGAAATATAGTATAGATGGCAAAAATTGGAGTTTGTACAATTCTAAAGAGCTTGAAAGTCATTACGTATGACCAGCTTTATTTTTCAACACAGTCTGAATTCTCTTAGGCAGCTTTCTCGTCATTTCTTTTAGTCTTCAGGAATCGTTCTCGAGGATTCTTGAAGGACATTCAAAGCTCTGTCTGTCAACATGATCTGTCTCTCTGGGACCTGAGGAGCCCAGTTGATGACTAACAGTATTCCATTGTGTGTTTTTCAATCCAGGTATACTTTTACGGCATTGACAGTGTGTTAGGTTGTCATTGTCAAAATAAAGCCATTGCCAGTCTGACACTTTTCCAGGGCATTTTGGATTAAATTGTGATGGTACTTTTCTGAGTTCATAATTCCACTAATTTAGATAAGATCCCCAACACCACTGGCCCCTCCACTGTGTTTTACAAATGGTGATAGATGATGATTGGACAAAAAAATAAAATGTGATTTGGATTTGGATAAGACCCATGGCCACTGATTTTCAGTCCAGTTCTTATGTAATTTGGCATAACTCAGCCTTTTCTCCCTGTTCCTTCCTGAAGAATAGCTCATTGACAGCCACCCTTCAGCTGAGAGCATTTCTGGAGTGGACAGTAGAGGGATCAGCTGAAGGGCAGGATGACTCTCTCAGGTACTTTGTCAGGTCTTTTCTGGATTTTTTCCTGTTTCATAAAAACAAAACTTTCAGATACTGTTCATCTGCTGTAGATATATTTTTTTTAGGCCTGCCCCTTCTTCTTCTGTCCTGCATCTGTCCTGGTTTCCTCAATTTTCTTGGAGGATGCACTGCACACCCTGCTGAGATATACCAAGTTTTGGGAAGATATTTCTTTGGGAATCAATTTTTGGGTTTAAAAAATAGTGTTTCTGCCTGTAAAACTGTGTTATCCTTAGAATTCTTCATAGATTCAGGTAAAGAAATGGCAACAAATGTTTTTGCAAAAGACTACGAGTAACAAAGTAACTAAGAACACAAATTGGCACTGGTTCTTTGCTCATTTGCCTGTTTCTAGGCATAACAGTGGGTTAATTTTTTTGAGTTAAGCTCTTAGAAGTGAAAAAGCAGCCAATAAAGGAAAAAAACTGAAAGATCTTCATGAAGATTAGAGAACTATTGCTCAAGACCACTTTAAAACACTGCAAGAAAGTTTGACTCCTTGGAAGCAAAGTATAAAGAAATGAGGGGTAGCTCAAGACTTTTCCATAGTACTGTATGTTTCTGAGTTTCAGTCAGACATGGTTATACAGGATATTTGCAATTACAATCTTTGTCCTAACAATACTTGACTCACACAAGCACACAAATGTAGCCATTAACATATGCAAACCTCTACACAGATCTGGGAAGCATTCTTGCGCTGCTGCTGCCATGTTTTCTGGCAGTAATATTCATTTGCAAAAGAGCGTAGCCAAAGTAGGAGTAAAGGGGGGGCAGTAAACTTTATGCAAACATTACAATCCAACAGCCTTACCCAAGACTGGAGAGACAAATGCAGCAATAACAAAAATCCACCCTCTGCAAACAGACAATCTTCACCCTAAGAGTCATTTGAATGTTAAAGTCGTTAGAATGTAAAGATTTACAAATTTTTCATTTGGTGGGGGAAAACGTTCTTTAGTCCAACATTTTTGTTCTCTTTCTTTTGCAAAATGCCATCAGTTTATGGGGGACCTACAATATGCCCCAAGAGAACCTAACATTTCTCTCTCTGCGGCTAGAATACTTTGGACAGTAGTCAGGCAAAGTTTCATGATTCAATGGAAATTTGATGAATGCTATAAATGAAGCGTATAAGAATCAATCATGTGAGGATTTGACTGGACAGACTTTGGAGAAGGGCATGTGAAACACCGCCTGCTTGGAAAATGACAGGAAACACTAGAATGACATCAGCTGTGGCACAGTGCAAGGCCTGTTTAATGAAATGGAGAAATCAATGGGCTTCTATAACGCCTTTTAAAAGATGTAGCACACCTCGAGGCTCCAGTTGTGAACTGAAAAACGGGACATATTTCATGCAACCACTGAAGAAACTGGAGCAGAGTTGGAAGCCAATCAAAACTAACATCACCCCCTAATATGCAGTGACTAATCTGGCAGTAATAAATGTTATTTTCACTTCTCGCTTCTCAGAGGGTTATGGCTTCAAACTAAAATGAAACCACCTTCCAAGGTTTTTTGTGCTGTGCATAGGATCTGTGTTATTGAAGCTGATTTAATCCAGTCAACAGCCCACTAAATGACACACAGACCTGTCAATGTTCTAAATGCAGGCTGTCCGGTGTAAAAAAAAGTTAATATAAAATTATATCTTCTCTAAAATAACAATCCACACCAATACTTACCCACATTATGGGGTGCTGCTCCAGTCATTGAAGCCGGAGAAAAGGGAAAACTCTCAGGCCAAGGTGAACTTTACCATGCCAAAAAACCTGCAGCATGCGAAAGCTGAAAAACCCAAAGGGTGATCATTTGTCATGGGCAGTTCACATGTCTGGAATGTCTCAGTTTGTGCACTCAAAATATCAAACAACACGTGCAGTGCTTGTGGAGATCAGGGGCGCTCAAATGTCGAACGATCAAAGTGAACGGAGCTGTCCCCACAACGTTCACACACAGCTGTGGCCTTCTTGGGGTTGCTCTTGGGCTGAGGGTGCTAGACCTCTTTGCGGAAGTACCTGCAAATACATGGTTTTGTCACTGTTCACACATTCCTGTAAGTGTTGGGCCTGCTCAGCCTTATACCTCCATTTGTATGGGTTGCTTGCCTTTGGCTTGTTTGCTCATTAGAAGCACTGAGACTTCACAGAAGGAAATTAAAGCATACTCGCCAACCATCATTTAGGTGTTATGGAAAGGGACTCAAGTTCTGTCTTTTAAACTTTTCTACTTAAATTTCTTGTTATTTATTATTGGTTGACATTCACAGACACTTATAGATATTTGCTTATCTATAAGCGTATATTAGACGAGATATAGGTCAAGATGAAGATCATTATCATTCAGCTTTTGTACAGGTGGTGCACTAGCCATGCACCTGTTCTTCATGCCAGGTCATAGACTGTATATAAAGGAGGGATATAGTCACATGCCAGATTAGCAGGGAACACAGGCTTCTTAAATTTATTGTTGGACTCGCCTCACCTGCCTGCCCACCTGCCTATGATCTCAGCTTCTTCAGAACAAACCAGTTGTCCCTTTCAGGGTATTCACTGCGGTGTCAACAAGTAAGCAATCTCATCTGCATTATCAAGAAAACTTGGGAGCGTCTTTGTGGAATCTTTGTTAAAGGACTTACCTGGACTTACCCCGCTCTCCTCTCTCCCAGAGTAATTACTCCCAGTGATTGGATCTGAGTTTGTTTTGGGTGTTGGGTTACAGGCAGCTTTTCATTATTGCCTTTTTTGGACTTGGCACACAAAATGAAAAATTATCATGACTAAATCAGGGTTTTTTCAGTATATTTCTGTAGAAACGTTCATCATTTTAACATGGAAGTGTACGGGGATTTACCATATACTTAGTAAAAGACAGCCACCATGAGGTCACCTATTTTGAGGCCTCAACATTAGCATTTTGGCTGCCGCCCCATTTTAGTTTTTGCAAGCCAGATGTGACCATATGCAGATGAGACATCGCAGCGCTAAGTAATTAATGAGCACTTGAAATCTTGGTTAGTAAAATGCATTGAACTGTATGGGTTACTCACTGACACCTGATAAGTGGTGTAGCAATTTCACTCACCAGTTTCACCCACTCAGTGCCTTTTTGGTTTATTAAAAAGCTCCAAAAGGCACCAACTGTACAAACACAGTTGAGAGCTCCAGTTCAGTGACTCCAATTAGAAGAGGTTAGGCCTGGAAGACTGATCGGCTACAGCTGCCTGTTTTGAGACACCTGTCAATCTAATGTAGCCATGTTCCTAATTGCAGTATTTAGAATATAGAAATATAGAAAAGTTATACAAAAGTTACAAGGGAATAAACAATTTTACCCCTGTACAGGTGTTATGAACGAGGAAATTATCCAATTTTTTTTAACCAGGTTATAAAGTTAGGCATTTTAAAAATAGATGGTGTAAAAGATGACATCACCCACTCATTGATGAAGTGCCATTTTTTTCACGCTTGCTTTTGATGAAAAGGGGAGGGTCTGAGTATAAGCCTACATGCCCATTGGCTAAGGCTTATCAATCACAAGTCTTTAGACCAGAGGTGGGGGAACTCCAGGCCTCAAGGGTCGGTGTCCTGCAGGTTTTAGACGTGTCCTTGATCCAACACAGCTGATTTAAATGGCTAAATGACCTCCTCTACGTGTCTTGAAGTTCTCCAGAGGCCTGGTAATGACCTAATCATTTGATTCAGGTGTGTAGACCCAGAGTGATGCCTAAAAAATCTAGTAAAACAAGACTAAAGTGGAGAGCGTGAGGAGGAAATCAGGATTCCAGAAATCAGAAGTCTTTTACCTGTCACGTGATATTTCCATGAAGAATGTGAAGAATGCCTAAACCTCTAGTTAATATTTGCTTTATATGCAATGATAAAAACAGCTTGGTTTCTCATTAGTACAAAAAGAATGAACCCTGGGGAACACACTCTGACCCCAAAAGAAACCAGCCAAACATTTAACTTGAATATGACACAAGCCCAACACAGGCAAATATTATTAAACTGTTACCTAGCGGGTGCTATGTAATGATTGCACAGTCAGTCTTAGGGCAGTAATCTAAACTTGTGTTGTCATTTGACCTTTGTCCTTGGCGTCAGCGTGTCAGCCATCCCATTGCCCAGTGCAGTAGTAAGTCTTATTTTATAAGCTTGTCATTTTTCTCTCCGGGTTTGTGGCAAGTGAGGTCAAAAGGATTTGTTTATTTTTACCCTACTCCAAAACATCATTCACCACATCTGTAGCCAGGCAATGGGATATTTTAGATTGAAAAGGCTCACCAAAAAGAGAAAAATGAGCCTTTAGACTTACAAATAATGAATCACTACAAAAAGAAAAAGCGACAGCAGAAAAGAAAAAAGAAACACAATGGATTTCCTTCTGGCTGGTCTGACATTACAAGGATGTTTAACTTAAAGTATCAAGGGAGGTTAACTACTCAGACCAATACACAAAGCTCAGGAGACAAGAGAGTGAGTAAGAAAGAAAGGGGTGGGCTGGGAAGGGAAAATGTAATTAATCATACTACAGTCTGTGGGTCTGGTGGAGGTGTTCTTGAGTTCTGGGGTTTTTTGTCGGTCTCAAGAGAAAGGCTAGTGGAACAGGAATGCTGTGTACGGGTGGTCAATTAGTTTAAAATTTTCAGCTGTGACAGAAGCATTCTCCTAAGCTCTGGTCCCAAGCTCCCTCCCACCATCCCCGAACAAAACCACATCATCAGGGCCTAAACCTCATGTCCTGATCTGAGGAATTCCCTGGGCTGCAGCATAAAGAGGCGCAATCCATTTAGTCCCAACCTAAATCAACAGCCTTTTACTGTGGTTATTTTGGACTGCCTTATGTCCAGGATCTGGCAGCACTTTCAACCTCTTTTCAGTTCCACACATCCAGCAAAACTCTGAGAACCAGACCTCCAGAACTGCTTTTTCACTTCCCTGGTGTCACAGTGGTTGCACATCTTTTCCAATTTGATTGGCTGCCGTTCCACTTTTCTGGAAAGATGAGATTAACCATAAAAGCACAACAAACACCTCACAATCGGGCTGACATCAATCCTGATTATGGAGCAAATATGCTTTCTGTCAAGAGTAGGAAGACTGTCGAGAATAGAGGACTGACTATCTCCTGGAACTTCAGTGCTTCGGATAATAAAACGCTGACTGCTACAACGATCAAGTTTCCCAGCAGGACAAGGGAATAGAGCTTGGCCTTTACTACACTTGCATGACAAATGAAGACAGCATTATAGCTGCAGAGGGCACCCAAATATACACTTATACGTACACATGCGAGTGTTGATAGACAAAAAACACACAGTGGCTCATACCGCACTGTTGCGGTTAATCTAGAGATTAACAGTATTATCAATCATTCTCTCTGATTCAGTGACAGGCATGCCCACTGGGAGGTAGTTGACACAGTCTGAAAGGTTTCATAAAGAACTTAGGCAAATCTCCATTTTATTCTACATGCTCACTAACATGCTGCTGCTTATTACAGTGATGATATTACATAAAATATGAAGAAATATTTTCTTCTGAATGCGCAGACTACACCTCTGTAGGCGTTTTTTTGTTTTTTCAAGCTTAGTAATGTGTATTTGTGAAACATGGATCTCTATCAGTACAGTTATTCACCATCAAAGCATGCATCCATGTCTTTCAGACTCTGCTTATGTGCACAAGATTGTGCAGATTACAGCGAAAGCACTTTAATAGATTTGTCCCACTGTTTGTGCATGCCACTTTGCATGAATATGTGTGTGGGAGTTCAGAACAGGAAATGTTAAGGTTTAGCTAGTTCCTTGGAAACAAAGGCTCCAGCAGATACGCAAGCCCTTTCTTTTTATAGGCACGCTGGGCTCATGTCTGCGTCGCCGTTGGGCTGAAGAGGAAACGTCTCAGAGCTACAACCCCCACCTTTCCCTCCATCTTCTATAGATGGCCCGACCTGCAATGCATTACAGTCAAGCAACTTTATTACATAAAAGCAATTAAGAGTAAAGCTTTGGTAGACTTGTTCCTGGACCAGTACCAAATGACAGACAATGCAATCCACACTCTTGGGCGTATTCACACTGCCATGCTAGTATGCAAGAAAAATGTGTCCCAATACATATTAGGTCAAAAACACCATGGCACAATGTTTAGACAAAGTAGCACAGCAGTGCATATATTGTGAGAGGAGGTGCAGATAAAAAGTAAAAAATAAAATTTTATCATTTGGAACGTGGGGCTGGTGCTGCTTAGCTGTGATTCTACAGTGACTCACCAACCCCATCAGCTTCCCATACCTTTCACTGCTCTCTTACAATCAGTAAATAAGTAAGACACCCCCCCCCCACACACACACACACACACACACCACCACCACCACTGTTCCTGCATTGCATGTTAGCTTCTGCCATTAAAAACCTGAGAAAAGGGTGGTGTTTTTTGAACTAACTACATCAAGTTCTATTCATTCCCAGCCCAGATTAATCAATCCGCACTGTTTCCCAGACTATTAATAAGGCATTTGAATCTGACAATAAAAGAAGAAAAAGAACCACCAACAGATTTCAAATAATGGAGTGTCCCTGCTTGCTAAAAGCTAAAAGCCTTATAAACCTTGATCTCCCAGCTCAACATTTCTTGATCTTCACTCCTGATTGCAAAAACAAAACCCTGAAATGGCCCACATGATAGAGGACCAGTAAGAAGTGCTCATTTCAGGGAACTGGCATATACCTTCTCTATTTCACTCCCCCAGTTGAAAATTGAGTCATAATTTCCTGGTGGCACTGTTCAAAGGTCACCTCCCCTCGTCTTTCTTTCTAGGTTTCCCGCCCCTTTTCCTCCTCTCCCTTTTCGAGGGCCCCTCTTCCAAAATGCCCAGCGCTGCATTCCACAGACAGTGGGAGCACCTTCAAATGCTGCATAGGCATAGCAGACCACCACTGGCAGCGGCATGCATGGAGTCTGAGCCCCAGCCTCAGCTGCCACCAACGCCTCAGCACTAGGACCCAAGCCCTGCCAAGAAGCGCTTTGACTGGGGAGAAATTGCAATGTAGCTGCAATACGGTCTGTGTGATGACAAGGAGAAAACAACTGTCTCTCTCAAGGAGCAGAGTGATAACTGTCCAGCATTAGCCACCTCAGAGTTGATGAAACCTGCTCCAAGTAAAATTCTCATGCCACAGCAGGCGTCTTGTGCGTGTGCTGGGAGGCTGGCAGCTGCAATATTGGGGCACACACCTCAGAGCACCTATTATATGACCCCCAAATCCCCAAGGTCACAACTGTGCTGACATGGAGCTCCAATTTCTGCCTCCCAAAGCTTCCCATGTGCTTGGCTCATAAAACAATAATGTTCTTGTACATGGCCTCATACAAACACAGCACATGTACAGTACTGTCAATTAATCCGTTAGCTGGCCAACACAAGATTAATGAAACAGAACCTTTTAACTTATTTCAGTGCAAAGACCTGAGAGCTTTCATGTCTTTGAAGATTCTGGTTATATAGTGTTTTTCATCCATTTCTTTAAAAAAAAGAAAAAAAGAAAAAGAGATGAGATATTAGTGTGTTTTATTTTACTTTTGGAAATTTTGAATGCAATGAAGCTGCAGGATGCAATCATTGCATTTTAGTTGCAATGGTAAAATAATTCCACAGATCTTGTTTATGTTTTTAGAAAAGCACAGTACAGATCTGTACTCGTCAGTCACTTTGTTAGACACGCCTGTTCAACTGCTTGTTAATATAAATATCTATTCAGCCAATGGCTGAATAGATATTCAGCCATTGGCTGAATTGTTTTGACCTTGTAAACATGGTCAAAACAACCTGCTTAACTACAAATCAAGCATCAGAATGGGGAAGACTGCTTGTAGCTAATAGGAAGGCAAGACTAACTCATCTAAGTTATGAAAAGAGCATCTCCATATGAACAACATGTTGAACCATAATCAGAAGTTGACGCAAAGAACATAAAAGCACGTGTGGCAAGCAAGTGTGGGGATTATTTGTTGTTGCTGACCACATCTATCGCTTTATGACCAACATCACAGGAAGTTCACTGTATTCAAATGGTCTCCAAACTCACTATCTCAGTCCAATAGAGCACATCATGGATGCGCATACGATAACGCTGCAGCATTTTGGTGCATATTAACATGAAAACAACAAGGTGTAACAATGTACTGAAATGTTTCCAGCACCTTGTTATATCTAAGCCACAAAGATTTAAGCTGGTTCTTCAGGCAAAAGGAAGTCCATTCTGGTACTTGCAAGGTGTACCTAATAAAGTGGCAATTGGGTATACATTGCTAGAGAGAAGCTTCCAGAGCCAAATGACCCTCTCACCGTAGGAGTTGACGGTTCAGGTTTTTCCTTTAATGTGTCACTCTGTGTATATTATATATATTGTGTGTGACTACACAGTGAGTTCACCCATCCTTTCTTACCATGGTGATGTTATCCAGCTATAACCCTGATTCCTGATCTCTATGTTGCTAAGAAGAAAAAACTGTTGAACTAATGGCAAAAACTAGCCAAGTTTTAATATATGAAGGATAATTAGGAAATTCTTAATTTTCCTGTTTTGACGTGTGTGAACAGAGAGGTACTACTGTATGTCTTCTGCTTTTGGCTGAGCTCCATATTGGTACCTGTGCTGTGATTATCAACACACACATCTGGATGGACTTAGAAAGAAATCCTATAAAGACCCTAATGGGCTCTTCAAACATTTCTGAAGACTGATTAAGAGCCGTTTCAGATCTTGTTCACATCAGTGAGCTCCATCTGCAATTTATTGTGTTTTGACTGAATTCGTCATCTACTTTTCTTGTTCCCTTTCAGTGTACTGGAGTTTGTTTTGTTTGTTTGTTTGTTTGTTTGTTTGCAGATAATGTGCTGCATCGCTGAATATTTTCTTATATGGCAGTTTTAGATAAACTGCCATATAGTGGCAGTGCTCCGTCTCTGTCAACCTCAGCATACATGGTGATCCTATGTACTCTGTGGCATAGCAGGGATTTTAAGTGCCCAGCTTCTGGCTTCATGCAAAATTTCTTACAGCATGTTAGCAAACTCTTTGTTATTAAAACGTCACTCACCTTACTTAAGGTGACATTACAGACAAATTTACAGCAAGCAGCAATAGGCCTCACTTCGTCCCCTTAAAGGCTTGTTTGTCTCCCACTAGCATGACCTTTGTGTTTTATAAGGGGAACTAACACCGTGGGCTACATTTGTTACATATTAGGCTTCCTGGCGCTGTAAAGTTGACACCGACCACTTCAACTGGTGTACCAAAGAATTTCATTGATACTGTTTAATTAACTAAGTCAGCTGATAACCAGGTGCTGTAACCACTGCTGCGGTTTGTTAACAGGAGTTTATACAGTCGCTGTTACAAAAACAGCTAGGTTTTCTTACCGTCTTAAACCTTCATTTGCTTCTAAGCAGATTGGTCACTGGAGTTTCTGGAAGCAAAAAGGACAAGGCTGCAGTTGCTGCCACTTTACCGCAAGATGTCACCATGTGCAACACTTCGCTAATGCTGCCTTTCAATGCCTATGTGAAATTGTATTACTGGCTTTTAAGAGGAAGAAATACAAATAGAGTATCAAAAATAACAACATCAAACTGAATCTAGTTAATTAGCAAAAACAAGAAAAGCGTGAAATTACAGATGGGTATTGCTGCATCTAGTAAAGCCGTGACAGTCTTATTTAACAACTGTTTTGTCCGACAGGACGTGAAGGCACATTAAACCCGGACATGACAGCACAGGAACCAAAGTTTGGCTAGTAGCGGTAGCCGTAGCTGTAGCACAACATCTCTGCTGCTTTTCCTATCCTAAATAAGAAGCTTCAGGAGGCACTTTATCCTGTGTTTCAATAATTTTGGCGTTGGTATGGAGTTGTAGGCTGAATTTATAAACGGAGGTAATTGTCTTAAAATTGTTTTTGTTACTCACCTGGGGACATAAACTGTTTATTATATGGGATACACGCTTTGCCTCCAAAGTGCTCTTTGTAGCGGCTAGCTAGGAATAATAAAATCATGTTACAAAATTTCCAGAAACAGTGTGTTGTTGCGGACATTAAATACCGATCTGTTAATAACTGGCTGCGATTAATGCATTGTTGTAGTCTACTATAAAATTGATATTTTGACCAGCTAATACTACCTGCTGAGTTGTTAAGTATATTGAATATAGTGGTATTAAATGTTAAAAGATGAGACAGAAAAGGCCAAACGTGTTGGCAATAGAATTAGTACAGTAAACTCAAGGTACCGGAGAGCGAATAATCAAATAAAAAAAAGCTTTGTAAAGCATCCTTGTGCTGTCTGGTTTCTCTCTCAGTATTGAGGAATGGTCTGACTGCAGCAGCAAATATGCTTAGCCGTCTGCAGGAGTTAAAGAAGGAAGAGGAGACTCTTCTAAAAATCAAAGTCATGCTACAGGACCAACTGAACAGGTTAAAGGTCAGTGCAAGCTGCAAAATACAAGCATGCTGGAATTTGTGTACATACCTGTAGTTTATGTCCTGTGTGCTTCTTCTGCATTTCAGTTTGAAGAGGGGGCCCTGAAGTCTATTATTAATGCTCAAACAGAAGAAGGAACCTCTCAACGCTTATCGCCCGAACCTGAGGTAGATCTCTGCACCAGGAAAGGACACAACACTGGAGACTATTACAATCGGTCATTTGCATTCATATACAAGACCAAATAACTGTGTTTCTCTAGCAGTAATTTGCTTAAGGGGAGCACAGTCATTTAGTCAGAGTGCATCTAACTTTTTTTATCAGTAGTTTATATTTAGAGAGGTACTATATGTGTCTTGGGATATTTGTCCTTTTTGTTTTAATTCAGTAATTCAGAGGCTGCAGAGTGGGATTCCCTGAAACATAAACTTGTTGCTTCTGCACGTGATTATGATTGATTTCATGGTTAAAGTGAGCAATTGATGATATTGTCTCAAGAGATTGCACCATCAGCCAGACAGACTCACACTGACCCAATCTCTTCTTTGCTTATTTTTCCCCCACCCCCACACTTTTGCACAAAAGTGTTGTATGATGTCTGTGTCTGGTTATGACAACTGGTTGTAAAGTTTTCACCTTTCAACGTCAATTCTTTTCTTTTTTGTTGTTGAATGTTTCAGGTTGAGGTTAATCTGGATGATGAAAGTGAGATTAATCGAACCAAACTCCTCTTGAATGCTGCGGCAGATTATGATATGGAAGAAGAAGAAGAGGAGGAGGATGAGGAGGAGGAGGAGGAAGATGAGGAGGGGGATGAGGATGACAACGAACTCGGATTTTTGCCTGAGGAGGATGAGGAGGAAGAAGATTACTGAGATCCATCAGTGTTAGTATTTACACCACTGAAGAAGAACATGAACAGATGCCTGTTATTTGTTCACCTGTTTTGTATTATCACTGAAGACGTTTTATTTATTTGGGTGGAGTAAGTAGCAGTGTCACAATGTCCGGTGCTAGCAATATCTCCTCCTTTGCTGGATTTAAGGCACGTCACCAGGATTTCACACCATGTTAGTCATATGTCAAACTTTGTGGGAAATCTGCTGCTGAAATGCTTTGAGGCAGTGTTATGAGAAACTCATGGCTTTCTAAACATATTGTGTATTTTCGGAGAATGAAAGCATCAACCCACTTTGAGAATTAGAAGGTCTGATGTTGAGATGTGTCTGTTGATGAAAATGTATGGCTGGGCCATATAAGGAGATAGTATGTCTGTATTATGTAAGCACAAAATAAATGTTTTGCATACATTTTCACCAGCCTGTTTTTTACAGTGTACACTTCAAGATAATATCTGTGTTCACTTCGTGTCCTAACCTGACCCGGGCAAATGGGTAGTGCAGTGCAAACACTTTCCACGAGAAAACCATTCAGCATTTTCTAAACAGTTAAAACAATACAGCGAGCCTCACAATAAGGCCAGCTTTCATCCTGACAGCAGGGACAGCTCTGGAGAAGGGTGGTGCTACAACAGGGAATGTATAATAGAGATTGCACAAATAACAGCTGTCTACAGGGTCTGCTAGTCCAGGAGAGAGCTGCCATTCACCCCAAAGTCACTGCGCAGACCTGCAAATGCCTTGTTCGTAAGGTTAACAGGTAACAAATGGGGAAAAATACTGCAAGGATAATATTTTTTTTAAACAAAAGTGGGGGGGGCAGCAGAGATGTGAACATAGGCAGAAGTGTGTAGAATTAGTATGCAGGCACATTACATTTTCAGGCTGTATTTATGCTTTGCCATATTTCTGTTTTCAATTTTTCATGCTTACAGTGCAGTATCTTCTGTTTTGCTATGATGCTCCTGAACACCTGGAAATTATTTGCAAAGATAACTGGGTTTACTTTTAAGTTAAATTTGCAAACAAAAGAAATAGCAGCAATTGTAAGGTCCTCTTACATTTGCCTGTTTGTGAGGAAAAGTTCATCCATTGTTGTGTGATTGTGCACTGTAAATATATCAACCTCTCCAACATTAGCTTTGCTTACAGAGGTGAAACCGTAGTTTGAATGGGATCTGTCTGCCTCAGCAAGATGAGCTCACAGACCATTGAGTCTGAAAAGCTCCATTTGGCTTTGCATTATGGACGTGGGACCCCCCACAGTCCAGCACATTGGATGCTTCCAGACGACTTGGTGATAGTTTATTGTTATTATACCAATTTTACACAGGTTTTATTTGAAAGGTTTGCAAGCATGTGTGCATTTTGGCTTGAATATGACATGTTTACTCCAGACCACGCTTCTTTTTGTCATTAAGTGTGGGTGCTGAATGCTTCTCATCTGTATTTAGGTGGTAGTGAGCGACTGAAGCAGAGTGAGACACGAACTGTGCTGCAGGCTCAAAAGTACCATGCTGCCCCGCTGTGCAGTCGGTGTGTGCCATGTGCTTATGTTGGTGCTGTGTGTGTCTGCGGCTGAGGACTTCGACTGGACAAAGAACCACCACGGCTCCTTCTATTATGGCACTTTTCCAGCTGGTACACACAGTTCGTTTTGTTCAGTGGGGTTACATTTTATTCTTTTTGTATTTAGTGCCATTAGTTCTCCTAAACTGTGATCGTGTAACCCAGATCTGCTAACGTTTTGTTTTTCAGGATTTTCGTGGGGTGCCGGAGGTTCAGCCTATCAAACAGAAGGAGCCTGGGACAAAGATGGAAAAGGACTGAGCATCTGGGACGTGTTCAGTCATAAGAAAGGCAAGATCCAACAAAATGACACTGGGGATTTCTCCTGTGAGGGCTACTACAAAGTCAAGGTAGGGCAATCAGGTGTGGTGTGTCTGAGGTGTAAGGAGAGGAAGGTTTGTAGTTAGGACACCAAGTAATCCAGTGTATGCCTTTTGTGCAGGATGATATTTCTCTGATGAAGGAGCTGAGGCTTAACCACTATCGTTTCTCTATCTCATGGCCTCGACTCCTTCCCACTGGCATAAAATGTGGGTAACTGATGTTAAGCCTTTTGATGAAATAAACTGGCAGAATGTGGTTTTATTTAAAAGTAATCCATGCTAAAACACTCTTTCCAGCTGACCATGTAAATGAAAAGGGAATACAGTACTACGATCACCTGATCAACCACCTACTGGAGAACAAAATCACTCCGATTGTTACTTTGTATCACTGGGATCTTCCACAGGTTTGTAAGCAAAATACAGAGAACCCTCAACTTTGTTCTTAATAACTTTTTAAACAATATGTTTCTTTTTTTTGTTTGTTTTTATAGGTCTTGCAAGAGAAATATGGTGGATGGCAAAATATAAGCATGGTCAATTATTTCAATGAATTTGCTAACCTGTGCTTTGAGAGATTTGGCGACCGAGTCAAGTACTGGATCACTTTCAACAATCCATGGGTACATTTACAAGAAATATTTATACAACAAATACATGCACAAGTTTAACTCCCGTCAGCATTAAAAGTATTGTATTTATGCACATTTATGCACATGTACCAGTCTGTAGCTGTTGAAGGTTATGAGACGGGGGAACACGCTCCTGGACTGAGGCTGAGGGGAACGGGAGCATACAGAGCTGCACATCATATCATTAAGGTATAAGACGTCACTTTTATTCAATTACAGTATAAAAACTACACAGTAATTAATAAAGACTTTAAAGTGAAATGTGAAAAAATACTTTTTTCATAGGCACATGCTAAAGTTTGGCACACGTATGACACACAGTGGAGGGGGAAGCAAAAAGGTAAAGAAAATGAAAGTCAGCGTTTACCACTAAAAAGATTACATTTTCTAATTGCTGAGAGCTCCTGTTTAAATCCGTAGGTCTGGTTGGCATCTCTCTGTCGGGGGAATGGGGAGAACCGGTGGATATCAGCAACCAGAAAGACATTGAAGCAGCTGAGAGATATGTCCAGTTCCACCTGGGATGGTTTGCCACACCGATCTTTCATGGCGACTACCCTCAAGTGATGAAAGACTTCATAGGTATGTTAAACTGTAAATGCTCCTAAATTAGTGTTATTTATATAACAGGAATTAAATAATTGCTATTTGTGGCAATGTGCAGGGAGAAAGAGTGTCCAGCAGGGCCTCGGGACGTCTCGACTGCCCACATTTTCCCCTCAAGAGAAGAGCTACATAAAGGGGACCTGTGACTTCCTTGGCATTGGTCATTTCACCACCCGCTACATCACCCAAAAAAACAACCCATCGGGCCGTAGCAGCAGCAACTACTTTAGTGACCGTGACCTGGCTGAGCTGGTTGACCCAAGATGGCCTGACCCTGGTTCAGAGTGGCTCTATGCCGTGCCCTGGGGTTTTAGACGTCTGCTCAATTTTGTCAAGGTTACTCATTGATATTTGTGCTACATACTCTTTACTTAAAAAAAAACAAACTCATATTGATTTCATCCTCATCTAGACTCAGTATGGGAACCCAATGATTTATGTGACTGCAAATGGAGTCTCTGAGAAGATGTTATGCACAGAGCTTTGTGATGAATGGAGGATAGTGTACTACAAAGACTACATCAATGAGATGCTTAAAGGTGAATGAGCTCACATGTATTGAACAAAAAATGCAAAAATGTGCCCACTGTCTTAAATTGAAATTACTTTTTTGTAGTTATCAAGCTCTTTGATCTCTTTGTCACCCAGCTATCAAAGACGGAGTCAATGTGAAGGGCTACACTGCATGGTCGCTGCTGGACAAATTTGAGTGGGATGAAGGTTTCTCTGAGAGATTTGGCTTGTACTATGTGGACTTCAGGAACAAAAACAAGCCTCGCTATCCCAAAGCTTCTGTTCAGTTTTACAAACGCATTATCAGCTTCAATGGATTTCCCAATCAAAGAGAGGTGAGCAGAAAGGACTACAAAGCCCTGCCAGTCTGAGGGGTTTTTCATTACATGGTTTATTCTGATTATATTTTACTGTCTTGTGAACCTCCACAGGTTGAAAACTGGAGGCGAAAGGCAGTTGAGACGTGCTCTTCCAGCAATCAGCTTCTAGCTGCAGGTCAGTTCGTCTGTAACATCATTGACCATGTTCCTCACTATATAGGGTTGAACAACTAGCAGGGGTAAACAAATAAAGATTCTTGCCTAAAATATGGAAAAAACAGCAAACAAACAAACAAAAAAATGTCCTAAAAATTTGAACACTATAACAATGAAAATAATAAATGTTTCTTTTCTTCAGCCATCTCAGAACATGCACGGACAAATAGTGTTAAGAAGAATAATTGAAATTTAAAAATTGATTAGTAGAATCTGTTACAGGCGATCTGAGATATCTTCTTTGTTTGCCCCTCCAGCTAGAAGAAAATCCCAGGAACATGCAGAAATGCCAAAGGTTTGGCCTGTGCATGATGAAGTTTAGAACTTGAGGGTATATGCTTCCTATTTCTAACAATCTGATTTCTTTTTTCTCTTTTGTCGCTTTGCAATTGTGTGTTTACAATTCTGACTAACAAGCTCCTGCGTTTAACACCTGCCATTAAACACAAGCTTTTGCTCCTTTTAAAAGAGCTTTTTTAACAAAAACTCGCAAACAGGCATAAAGCAAAGCGGTACACTTCAGCCCACGGGATATTTCACAAAGCAGAGATTAAAAATGTAACTGGGTAATGTAATAGCACCAATAAAGTCAGTGATATATCTGAGCTGAAATCAAAATTTCAAACATAAGCCTCACCTGCTTGCTGATGGCTTGTAATATTAAGTCATTTTCAGAATACTGCTTTTAATAGTCATCTGGTAAAAACACTGCTTTCTGAAATATTCCCTTGTAGCTGCATGCAGTTCTCAAAGGGTTAAAGTGCCATTAATCAACTCTGAGTACTTTCTCTTCTTTTATTAGAGGAACAGCGGAGTTCTGCTGCCAATATTCTAAGACTTATACATGGTAAGGAATCCCTATGCTCTCTATGAATTAGACCAAAATTGTGATTCCGGGACAAGTATTAACCCTTTGAGTGCTGTGCTTGAGCTTTCGCTTCACTGGCAGTGTTTGGACGATATAACGATGCCCATAAGTTTTTAATGAGTGTGCGTGTGTGTGTGTATGTGCTTTGCAGACCCTTTGACCAGCCACATGGAGATGGTGACTGAGATCGTTGTTCCCACTGTGTGCACACTCTCCATTTTGCTCAGTGCCATCTTCCTCATGTTCCTGCTGCGGAGGCGTAACTAGGAAGGCTTTCGTGTTTATACATCACAAGCATCGGCACACACACATATGCACACACTTAAAATGTAAGTGCATCACTTCTTTATTGGATAACGTGTGAATATAAATACATCATTTGAGCTGAACTGAAAGAACTGGTGATTTTTATCGATTTGATGTGTGTAAAGCGTTTTGCTCTAAAATGACTGGTTTTGCGTAGAAGGAAAAAGGAGTCAGAGTTTCTAATTAAACTGCTACTATAGGATACTGGTATTGCAAAGACGCCAGGTGATCTACTGATCTACTTTCATTTGGATACAGCTAAGTTGTTTGGCAGAATATTTCCTGTCTTTCCTTGAGCAGCAAAATGTGAAAATAAAGATGTGACTGGAAAAAACATATACACACAAAAAACATATACACACACACAAAGGACTGAAATTTGCTGTTGAGGCGTTAGTAGCATGTTTTATAAATTCATGCAAAGTTGACAAGGCTGCAGTACGCCATAGTGGAGAAGAAAGCAGGATCCTCACTGTCCCCATTCACGGTTTGATTTGGATAGTCTAAAAACAAAAGAATAGTTAAAGAAGAATATTGTTATCGATACTTTACTGGGGCAGCCACTTATATATTCAGTAAATAAAAATCACCTGTTTCAAAGATGACATGATCAACCAGTGGTCTGTCACTAAGATGTAAGGAGGTCCTGACCTCACGAGGACCATGACCACTGGACACCTCAACCCCCCACAGTATTGGGTGCTCCCTGTAGAGCACAAAGATGAACACAGAAAAACTCAATTCTGTGTAAAAAAAAGAAAGAAAAAGCCTAACATCTACCAATATATCCTTTGACTTTCAATAAATGTTTTATGTGGTTTCTCGCAAGCCGTTGAGATCTCTGTTTTCAACACTCCACATAATAGACTGCCAGAATTCTGCGGGCGTCACATTCAGGTCGACTTTTATGTGCCGTTCAGTCGAGATTGGACTGTGGTGAGGTTTACAGGCCTGACATTTTTGCTTGTTAAGTGTTTTTCCCCCGCCTTCGTCAGGTCCTTCCTGCATGTAAAGGTTTGCAATACTACATTGCCTTTTGAACTAACATCCCAACCGTGTCTCGTTCAATTTGAAGTGTCTTGGAAATCTTCAGTTGAACCGTTGTCTTTTGGCACAAAGGAATAATTGGCTCTCTTGGCATTTGTGACAGCTCCTTTAAATCTGTCATGTTTGCACCTCAGCTTGAGGTGAGAGATTTAGATCGATAATATAACCGAAGCATGTTTAGTGTCATCACTGAGTTGCCAAAAGATTGATTGCACTTTGCAGTCTGCTAGCATTATATACTATTAGATGATTAAAAACCCCAACAACAAAGACGGATTAAAGAACTGAAATCTACAATAAAGAATTGTTGCATATTTTCATTATCAATATGATTATGTCCACTATAAAAATGTCATATTCACAAACAATAAGGTCAAATATCCCAGTTTCACAATAAAGCAGGCAGTAAAAAAGGCTTGCATTCCTTACTTTTGGTAGAAATGACTGATCAGGGCAGGTTTGATTTGGAGTTTGAACTCGTGCTCTTCATCATAAGGTGACGTTCTGTAGTGCTGCAAACACAATCTATGTGACAGGAAAGGGGGGGAAACAGGAGAGGGAATTGTTTATTTAAATACTAGTTTAAAAGAAGAAATACTTCTGCACAGTCACATATCACTGGGGCAGAAAAAAAGTCAAAAGATTTACTGCGTGAGAAGAAAGAGACGATCGTAGGGCAAACCAAGGAATGTGCTGCAGGTCACAATTATTTCCAGCAGATGGTGCAGTTTCCTGAGTCGGATCACTTGTTCCTGCAGATCAACCTCCGTGCTGAGGTAAAAACACTGTGGAGGAAATTACTCAGAGTCAGTACTATGCTGACAGACACTTGAAAAGAACTGAGAAACAGTGTAAAGCTTACCAAGTGGTTTAAAGTTGTCAGTTCTTCACCTAAGAAACAAACACAAATTGCAAATGGCCTATCATCCAAAGAGTGTAACACAAACACAGAGTCAAAGAAAGAGCTCCAAATGAATAATTAAAGGTTACCAATCAGGTAGTTAATATAGTCTTTTCTCATCTTATCCAGACCCATCTCCAGCAGCATGTTGACAGGCGTGAAGCCTGTAAGAGACACATGTTCGATCTGCTGGTGGTACGACTGCAGAATGAGCTTGCTGAGGGAACTGCTGCTGTCTCTGTGAATCTGGATGATGTGAAACAAAAAACAAACAAAAAAAATTAATCAATGAATTAATAAAATAACAACTGCAACATCCAAACTCATCTAACTCCAAGTTTTCAAAAGCGGAAATGTTTTATGTTGTTACCCAGGGTTTGATGTCACCATATCTTAGAGCGTCAATGACCAACTTCAGGCAGTCTCCAATGTCCTGATATGAAGTCACACCTGCAATACAAAGTTTTTTTCTGTCTGTTTGTAAAATGCTAAAATCCATCCCAGTTTCCTGAATGGAAGGCCTAACTCACTTTTTCTCATCCGAACCCAAAGCTGCTCCACAAAATCCAAATCTCCTCTTTCCAGGAACGAGTTGAAAATGGGAGTTTCTGTCTCAGACTTCAGCTTCGAGGTCTTCTGAAAAAGATGGAGAGGAAAAAAACCCAAGACTCTAGCAGATATATTGTGAAATTAATGTTTTAGTGATAATGGCTCCATCCTACCTCGGGCGTTCTTGCAGCCTGATCCTGCAGTGTTTTTGCAGTGTTCTGTAGCTCTGAAAGAAGAATTAAAAATGAAAAAATAATCATAAGTACCAGGTAGCATTACATCAGATTTACAATGTATTGATTCAGCAGTGCTTCGTGCCTTCTAGGTAAGCCTTGGTCAGATTTACAGGCGATGTGCTTTCCAGCGGTTCTATCCATTCAGTCTCACCAGTTCTCAAACCATCAGCGAGAGTCTGAAAAATCAGGATTCAGATATATTTAGTTATTTATGTGGATGCTGGTAGTTGCTGTCATTTTAGATTACAGTGGAAGACAAACCAGTAGAAACTCCAGCTCCCTATACATCTCAAACATGGGACTTCTCATGTCTCCACTGGCAATTTTGATATTCTGCATAAAAAAAGATAAACACATTAAAAAAATCAGTCTGTGTCTGTTCAGCTTCATCTGCTGGTACTACTTCCAGATACATGTTTTCCTTTTCTATTCATAATAGCATATTAATTAAATAGAAATATAAAAAGTAAGCTTTTTAAGGGAAAGAAGGGATTATTATAAGAGGTCATTATTGCTGCTCACTAATGTTGCTGTAGAGGACAGGGGTGGGGTCTCAAGAATACTCTCCACATGGCTCCATTTGAAATCCACAGTCACGCTGCTCTGAGACTCAATGGTGGTGTTTTCAACAACAGTGGAACCAAACAGGCTGAACCTGGCACTGCCTTTAATCCCCACCTAGAAGTATTTATCAGTGTAAGAACACGGGCATTCGTTCGCACAGACAGACTTGCAAAAGAGGATGAAAACTGAAATACCGAGGATGGATGATGCCGTTTCTTATGCTCTTGCTTCAGTTCTTCTAAGGTTGTGAGGGATTGTTTGTCTGCAGTTGAACCTAAAAACATTAACATCAGGAAAATAAAAACAAGTGATACAAATACATACAAATCATCAGTATCATGGGTTATTCAAAGAGGAGTGATGTTTCTAAGCAATACCTTTGGAGGTGATGGAATACAGTTTGACACCAGTAACTTTAGTGCCCACGCAGACTGTTTCAGCCCCAAACCAGGTCGTTCCAGCAGGATCAGACATGTCGCATCGCACCCACAGAGGGTATAAAGGAAGGTTCGTGTCCTCAGCTGACATGCTGGCATTTTGAGATAATGTATACCAAGAGAGAAACTGTCTGTACAAAGAAGAAGAAAAAAACGTTGTCAGATGTGGTGGATTAAATATGCACATCTTACCAGCGCATATTTCTTTTGCAATTAAATTTTAAACGTCTTAGCACTAATCACCTTGCTTTCATGACTGAAAGTGGCTGCGGTCCCATTTCAGTTTGAAGTATGTGGGCACTGTCGTTAGCATCATCAGCATCGCCGTCAGAAAGGTTTGAAGCCTCGGTCATTTGTTCGTCACCTGGATCGCTTATTTTTGAAACCTTAGTTAAATCAGAGCACAATTCAATGGTGAGCGACGAGGAGGAGACTGGTTAGTCATCTAAGCATACATTCAGTGTTTTAATATTCCTACAATTGGGAATTTTGGAAACACTACTGGCCCAGTTTCAGCTTGAAAACTCTGGAACTCAGGTTTTATTCTGGACGGAAAGACTTTTTGAGATCATGGAGTGAATGTGTGTCTGCATCCTTTTTTCCAAAAGTCTCTGCCCATCTAGACTAAAACGCAGTCCTGAACCCTGTAACAGTGAAGCTCTACATGCCCAGTTATCTTTCCATTATCTAAGGGCAGCATTGACAGCATCTGACCAATTAGAAACATTGATAAGTCTACTGTCAACGGAGTGAGTAAATTTTACAAAGGAAAACAAAACCAGGAAAGCCGGTAAAAAGGAAGAAGAAAGGAACTATGTACGTTAAGAGACTTCTCAGTATCAGTGCTCTATCATTAAGACAAGGGAGAATCTGGTGGACACATCCATTCATTTTCTACTGCTTATCTGGGATTTGGTCACCGGGGCAGAAGTCTCACCAGGGAAGCCAAGAGTTCCCTTACATTGGCCACCTCTTCCAAGTCATCCAGGGGTGACACCGAGTTGTTCCCAAGCCATCTGAGAGATATAATCTCTAGGTCTGTCCTGGGGGCTCTTCTCAATAGGACATGCCTAAAATACTTCAGCTAGGAGCCATCGAGAAGGTATCGTAGTCAGATGCCTGAACCACCTCAACTGGCTCATTTCGATATGGAGGAGCAGCCGCTCTACTTTGAGCCCCTCTGAATTGACTGAGCTCTTCACTCCATCTTTAAGGAAGAGACCAGCCACCCTTCAAAGGAAATTCATTTCTGCCATTTGTATAAGAAAACTCATTCTTTTGTTCTCTAAATGTGGTGGATTGCAAATGTTATTTCATGAAATGAATATTTAGCTGCAGCCCACGTAGTGTTTAACAGTCTGAGAGTAGGAATACATAAAAAATAGAATTCAAATGTAACAAATACAAAGAGGTGGCCAGTTTTGGAATTGAATCCTTACTGAACAATAATTTTCTTTTTAAACTGGTTGCAGCAAACAAGGGAACAAAATAAATAAAATCAAGACGTAAGGTTTTACCTATGAATACATATTTCTGTCTGATGCTCATCAGGAAAAGACAAATACTTTAGACACTATTAAAAAAATGTAAATAACTTCTACTATCCACACACAAAGGTCCAAGGGAACTTGCAGGAATCCTGACACCTTTTCCCAGAGAACTGATTAGGACGGGGCAGCTGTGGCTCAGGAGGTACAAAAGGTTGTCAACTATTTAGAAGGTCGGTAGTTCCCGGTTTCTCCAACTATTGAACCTCGAGCTGGCCCATTCATCTCTGTAACTCTGTAACATGTAACTTCTGTTGCTGCTGTACTACTGGAAACTGAATTTCCTGAAAGAACCCACATGAGGGATTAATAAAGTTTCATCTAATCAAATCTAATCTAATCTAAGAATGTTAGTCAAGGCACTTTTATGAATGTGTGCGTGATTGGGTGAATGAAACTTGTAGTACAAAGTGCGATGAACACTCAGTTAGAGCAGAAAAGTGGATATAAGGATCAGTCCATTTACCACTGGTCACTATGTGGTGATCTTTAATCTCAAACGTAATCTGCTCCAGGGAAAGTTACAGGATGTAGATAGGGACAGATCTTTTGGCAGAACAATCCTGTAAAGTCTGGCGAGACAAAACCAGTCTACGCTTTGTTCTTTAGAAAGGACAGATATGGGTTAATGTAAGAAAATGGAAAGTAATACGTTTAGACTGCAAGTGAAGACAGTATTGTTCAACAGGCGGCAAGGTGTGGAGCGAGGGGCATCTTGAGATATGTGAGGTGAAGGTGTGGGGTGCTTACGTTTCCCCTGGAGAGTAATAAAGAAATTCCTATAAATGAGTCCAATTAGTCTCACGCTTGTTTTCTGATAGAAATCACCATGAGGTCTGCAGGATAAGTTGCCATGGTAATGCACCCTGTAAAGACGTGAACCATCTTTCTCATGCCCTGAAGTTATATGAATAAGCACAAATCATTCTTTGCAGTACAGGCCTTTGGAGATTTCAAATTAAAAGCAGGTCCACAGCTTTTACAAAAGGCCTAAAAGGCCTTGAGATTTATTAGCAGTTTGGATGCTATAGATAAACAAAGTAAAATGTCAGAGCCAGTCAACAGTTATTCCTGTATGTTGTGTCGCTATAAACACAACTAGGTAAAAATGTTCCTAAAAGAGTAAAGTAAAAAAGTAGAATCTTACAAAGTAAAATTTTATTATTGGGTCTACATATTTACGATATGGTAAATGAGTCCAAGGACTGACATTACTCACAGCTTTTTCACAGACGAAGACGGTCTGGTTCCCACAATACATATTCACCGCAGGGATTCCGTCTCCGTTCATCTTCACTATTTGGACCTCCTCCTGAAGCCCAAAAGATATCAACATTACTGTAACAGCGACGGATGCATTGACTCACGACAGCTTACTTAAGAATGCACGAATTTACCTCATATATATACGGATCACTGCTTTCCGCATCCTGAAGAGAGCTGCAATCAACACGACAGAAATTAACTTTGTTTCACCTATCATTCTGAGGGTTAACTTTTTGTTAGAATCGCTATGCATCCAAAACTCACCGAAGAATCGTGAAAAACTCTTTAGCCCTAGATATAATCTTCGAGCACATCGCCAAATTATGGTCTGTGTATCCTGTTACAGAAGTAAGGATGTACATAAAACATACGAAAGTGGCTAAACGAGTTTAAAATGAACAAATCCGTTGTTGATATTTTGACAGTCGCGCGCTCGAAAAGCAGAGGGTGACGACATGGGGTCATAGGTGAACACACACTTCCCTCATAAAATAAATAAAATAATGAGATATAAAATAGATTGAAAATGTATCAGAAATACGAATATACAAGAAAATTTTTAATAAAATAAAAAAAATATTTGATTAAAAATAACGAGGAAAGAAATGGTTCAATCTTTCCTGCGCCAACATGGAGTAAAGAAATAGTCCCATGTTTAAGAACGGTTTTAAAATTGCTTGGCTAAACATGCTAAGCACTGACAAATTAAACATGCTATATAATTTATGCTGTGTATTCTTTTTTATTTTCCTGTGCTCGTTTTATGAAGTAATACAAAGGACTTGTCACGATGATGTTGATACCGGAAGTGGTGATTTAAAGCGGAGGCATAAACCATGTAGGGTCAATCGCCAACTTCCTTTTTTACTGTGGCCGCCATACCGTGAGGAGCGTGGTTCCCGGCGAGCCGAAAATAACTACCGAAAATGGTGAGAATTTCCATGTTTTTCAAGGCTAGCGTGATATAATACACGAGTCTTCATATTGTGGTTCGTGTTGAACAAGCAAGCGCGTGTTTTGTGAATTTGGAAATCATAGGTTCCGATGTAATATAGCAGCAAATTGAAACGCTCCCAGCTAGCAAAGCTAACACGAGGAGCCATTTTGAGTGAGCAGCTACAAGTTACACGTGTGGCTGTCCTTTCAGGGGTAGATCACTGAAGGCTGATCTTGTGTATTTTGATGGCATCTAAAGTTAGATGGTTGTTTCTGCCATTTGAATTTATCTATGCGCTATATTCGGCCGTTATCATTTACAATTAATGTTACGTTTGAACAACCTGGCCAAGTCGTCTTAGCAGAAACGAGCTAAACTGAGGCTAACCGAGGCAGATTTCATGTTGGCTAAATGAAACCTTACTTTGATTGTGTCGGTTAAAGCAGGGATATTTTATTGAAACTGCAATTACGTCAAGATTAATCTGCCTTTTAAATCTGAATTATAAGTTGGTAGTTTTTCTCCTGTCACATGCCTGGATGTCTTAAAGACACATACTATACAGGTTTAGACTCTTGAATTGCCTACATAACTTTCTCTTACAGAATACATATGACGATTGTTTATTTCTTTCTCAGGCTTGTGCCCGACCCCTCATCTCGGTGTTTTCCGAGAAAGGAGAATCCTCAGGCAAAAATGTTGTCATGCCTGCAGTGTTCAAGGCCCCTATTCGCCCTGATGTGGTGAATTTTGTGCACACCAACATGCGCAAGAACAACCGCCAGCCTTATGCAGTCAGTGAACTGGCAGGTGAGTGCATAAATGTACTTGGCATATAGTAAACGTTTTATTAAGGTGTTATGTACACAATATAGATTATGTGTTATGTGTGTTTTAGGCCACCAGACCAGTGCTGAGTCCTGGGGTACAGGAAGAGCTGTGGCCCGTATCCCTCGTGTGAGAGGTGGTGGTACTCACCGTTCTGGCCAGGGTGCTTTTGGAAACGTATCCTCTTGATGATTACAAGAGTTTTTCCCACTTTGTAATATGTATACTGAGGCAAACTTAATTCTGTGGGCTTGCTGTGATGGTGTAATTTGCGTCTGACTCTGTGACCAGTGACAGAATGCCTGCTGTCATATGCTGGGACAGATGGCTGATGAACATTGAGTCTGAGCAGGTATAAAATAGTTATTTACTTAAGTTTTTTTTAAGTCAGTGGTCCTTGACTTTGGTCTAGATGTGTCGTGGTGGTCGTATGTTTGCCCCCACTAAAACCTGGCGCCGCTGGCACCGCAGGATCAACGTACCCCAGAAGCGCTATGCTATCTGCTCTGCCCTGGCCGCCTCTGCCATTCCTGCACTTGTGATGTCCAAAGGTAAGAGTCAAAAGATGTTCGAATGGGACATGAATTGGTAGAAACCAGCATGGAAATATATTTTGACCAAAAATGAACCCTTTTTGATTCAGCCTAACATTTGACTTGCTGTGATGGTGTAATTTGCGTCTGAGCCTGTGAACAGTGACGGTTGCCTGCCGTCTCTAAGCTGTCACAGAGTATTGATGTCCTTTAAATCTGAGCAAGTGTAGTTAATGCTGTAACTTTGATAGTCCTAGCTGTTTTCTCTGTCATTGTCTTTGACTGATTCTTAACAATCTTTCCTTTTAGGACACCGCATAGAGGAAATCCCTGAAGTCCCACTGGTGGTTGAAGACAAAGTTGAGGGCTACAAGAAGACCAAGGAGGCAGTGCTGCTGCTGAAGAAGCTCAAAGCCTGGAATGACATTAAGAAGGTACAGTAACCTCAAAACACTGAGGAACACTGAGTTTCATCAGTAGTTTTCCCGAAGTCAAATCATTCTTCTTTTTCTTGAGTTGGCACTGGGAGCATTTAATTATTAATAATGGAGTTTTATTTGCTCTTCTCAGGTCTATGCCTCTCAGCGTATGCGTGCCGGTAAGGGTAAGATGAGGAATCGCAGACGTATCCAGCGCAGAGGGCCGTGCATTATCTACAACCAAGATGCTGGCTTAACCAAAGCCTTCAGAAATATCCCCGGTAAATGTCCCGGTTAAAATTTAGAATTTATTACGGTGTTAGAAAATGGATATTATGATTTTTACATTTAATTATGGTATGGTTAAAATGGATGTTTCTATTGGATGAAATGGAATAAATGATCAATATACTAAAACTAGCTTACTTTGCTTTCAATTAAACTCTTATTTTTTTTTTTCTTTTTTGCTTGTTTACTTTCAGTTTTGCTTGATTGTTGTTGGTTTTTATTTTTGTTTTTTTTGTTTTGTTTGGTTTTTAATTAGTTCATTTGCCTTTTAAAAACTCACTATAGCTTCAAGATAATTGGTTCATCAACATGCAGATGTTTGATTATTGTGCTGCATTTTGCAGGCATCACTCTGCTGAACGTGAACAAACTGAACCTTTTGAGGCTCGCTCCCGGTGGTCACGTTGGACGGTTCTGCATCTGGACCGAGAGTGCTTTCCGCAAGCTGGATGACCTGTACGGCACATGGCGCAAGGCTGCCTCCCTGAAGGTTGACTACAAGTGAGTATTTGAGTATTTTGAGAGCATGCACTCTGAAAGTACAAGTGCAGTGTATCATGCTGGTGTACAACAGTGATGAGCTTCCACTTCATGGTCCGTGTTTTTGAACTATGTGATATTTAACGAAGTTCTGAGTTATAGCAACAAAACTTATCATACGGCTTTTTTGCCTTCATGTACGAGGGACTTTAATTCTTGACTCTTCTTCCTTCAGCCTGCCAATGCACAAGATGACCAATACAGATCTGACCAGGATTCTGAAGAGTGAGGAGATCCAGAAAGCACTTCGTGCACCCAAGTAAGCATTTTTCAGTGTAGTTTTTCCCCGAGGTCTTATTTGCCAGCTATGATGATTTTCCACTTCAGGTCCGTGTTTCTGAACCCTGATTATATGGAAGTCCTGAGTGATGCAGAAAGTTTCACTGAAGTTGTAGTTAAGCAGAAGCTCACATATTCAAGGGTGTATTGTATTGTCATTACAGCAAGAAGCTCAACCGCAGAATTCTGAAGAAGAATCCTCTGAAGAATTTGAACATAATGCTCAAACTGAATCCTTACGCCAAGACAGCAAGACGCCATGCCATCCTTCAGCATGACCCTGCGGTAAGAGCCTGATCAGTTAAAGATGGAAGTAAAAACTGTATGTCTATTTGTTGATGGTAACTTAGAGCCCCTCTTTGTTCTCACCATAGATCAAGGCCAAGATGCTGAAACCCAAGAAGAGGCCTGGAAAGAAGGGTGCACCTGCCAAGCCCAAGGCATAAACCAATACATACAGACTGGAGTTCAGTGAAGAATAAATCAGTTGTTTCAAATGCATGAGTCAGACCTGTCATTCAAACTTTTTATTCACAGGACTTATTTATTCCACATAAGCTAGCAAAGGTTTTGCACTGTGAAGACTTGGGGTTACAAAGGAATATCAAGCACAGGTAGAGCAGCATTTGTCAAGATTAAATTAAATCTTTAGAAAAAAAGATGGCTTTTCAGGAAGGCCTGCAAGGTAGCCCAAAGACTTGTTCAATACATAGTTCCACTTGGCATTTAGGTTTGTACACTTTGATCAGTATAAACAGTTTTATATACCAATAACAGAAATTAGTCATTAGAAGACTTTGATGTGGGTGTTGTAGGCAGAACAGGCCTCACATTATGGTACCATGTGTTGGTGTCAAAGGCTGACTGAGTCCAATGGTGGTGCACAGCCAGCCAGCAAAGTCAACTTCCTCTGCTTCGGAGGTTTTAATGAAAGGATGCACCTGAAGAAAAGGAGAGCTTTTAGATGCATAGAGATAGGGAGTGTAATAAGTGAATATTAAGAGTGCAAATCTTACCATCAACTGTTTCAAGTCTGCTCTCTCAGCTGGGTTTTTAATCAAGCTGGAGTGGAAACAACATCTTAGTGTAGTTCCGTGAAACACCACTAGGTGGCAGAAGATTATGTGCAGTGTAGGTGAGAGAAAACTGTCTTTACCTACCATTTATTAACAAAGTCCTGGAATTCAGAACTAAATACCGCAGGCAGTTTTGGTGGAGGCTGAAATTTAGAGGTTTTTGTAAGTCAAATATTGCGTTAAATTGCTCCTAAAGGCATTAATACACTGTAGCCTAGCATCTATCTGCATCATACCAGCATGTGTAGATAAATCCAGTAAACTCACCTCGTTAACGATGTAATCAAGAAGCTCAAAAATGGCCATCGGAGGTCTGCTGTCTGGGCCGTATGCTGTTAAGGGGGTGCAACCAAAATAATCAGCCCCTTGTAGGTTAGACATTGTGTAATTACTTCAATGACTATGCTGTAACTTATTTAAGCTGTTTCATCAGAGCTTTTCAAAATGATATAAAGCTGCTGTAACTTCAGAAGCTACACTTCAGAGTTACAGCAAGAACCAGAGCCTTCTCAGACTTACAGCTGCCGGGTCGCCCAGGGGGCTGCGGCTTTGGGGAGGAATCACTGGAGGCTGCCTCCCCTTCCACTGGGAAGCCGAAAATCTGTTCGAGCTCCTTAGCATCAGGTGGTGGAATAGGAAAGCGTCCAATGGCCATTTCAACCAGTGACAGACCCATGCTCCAGATGTCCGACTGAACAGAATAGTGGGTGCCTTGTAAGCGCTCGGGCTAAACAACACATAACAGAGGTAGTGTCAGTTATCAGTAGTATAGCTTTTACTTATTTTATTACAATAATAAACCGGCAGGTAAATGACAGCTATGTTAAGTGGCACACGTAAACTTGCAGCCAGATTACTGACGAGTTTTTCCAATTTAACTGACCGACATGTACGACCGAGTGCCCACAAAGGAGTTGGCCATGGAGTCTATAAGCTGTCCGCTCACTCCAAAGTCACACAGCTTGATCTCACCACGGGAATTCACTAGGATGTTAGAAGGCTTGACATCTGAAAGAGGGACACGCAGTGTTTAGGAGAACACAGTGGGCAAGTGTTTCAACAGGCAGCATCAGCACAGAACAAACTGCTGCAGGCATTTTGTGCTGCTTGTGCTGACTCGTTTTACAGTTTCATCCCTATAACAAAGATTTAACTGAGTCTTTAAATTGGGATTGACTGTATTCTAAGTTTGTATTAAAACAAGAGGTAGGTGATCACTGTGTTGCTGTCAGGTCATGCCTCCACTTCTACGTTAGAAAACAAGCTTTTTACACCCAGTATGACCACAATATGACAGAAAGAAATGTTAAAGTGAAAAAAAAATCTGTTCAAATGTAACTATCAGAAAAAACAAGAGCTTTAAACTTCCCCCTCAGACATAACAAAAACCAAATCAGACTTCCATGTATTCATATCTTCACCTCTCTGCTAGTGCCAGACAAATGATTTGATCTAGGCTTTATGTATAGCAAAACTAAGGAAAGGTATTTATGTGTTTAAAGGCCAGGTCAAGAAAATTAAATTATATTTAATTGAAATAGCGACCTCTGTGCATGATCTTGTGCTTCTCCCTCAGGTAGGAAAGACCTTTAATTACCTGCAAAGACAAACATTGCATAACAGCATAGCAAAGGCACAGATAATTTGGTACTGCCAAAGAAGTATAAGAAACTTAGCTCTAGTGTGACGGCCAGAGCATGAAATAAGTGGGAGAGGTGTTAAAGCTACCCACAGCAATGCTGACTTTGCCAAGGATCTGCTCTGGGATCTTGCCTGCTTTCTTCAGTGATTGGTCCAGGGAGCCACCATCCTATGAACAACAGACGGGGACAAATGGAGAGGATTCAAAATAAAAAATTTGTGAAAAACAACACATTTCATCAAAAATAGCTTGTTCCCATGCCGACCAGGCTGTAAATGGAGGGCAAGAAATACCTAACAACTTTCAGTATAGTCTGTAAAAGAAAGCAAAAACACTACTGGGAAACCACTGGCAAGCATAACATTAATAAACTATACCATATGCTCCATGCAGATGCTGATTTCCCCATCGCTGTAGAAAGCCCCGTAGAAGCCCACAATATATGGGGAGTTGCACTCATGTAGCACCTGCAGCTCCCTAATGATCTGGTTCCTGATGGCTGGTTTAATCTCAAGGTGGATCAGCTGGAACACAGCAGGGCTCATGTTTTTAATTATGCTTCCGTAACACAGAGAAGACAAATGCTAGACAATACAAGCACAGACAAGAACATGCTTTATGACCAAAAATGATCATTAAGGAAAAAGATTTAATATTGAAGCACATCTTGTTTCAGCTAGGGGGCGATTTTTAACAGCAGCACTTGGGTTTTCGGACGGTCTGCTGTCCCATTAACCCACATTTAAGGCTGTGCACAAACACTGGAGTAATGATGCCTCTTGGACATACTGGAGTAAAAAAAATAGCTTTCAGACAGCTGTGCTGCAGCTTACCTTCCTTGCCATAATCAGACCCGAGGGTCGGTGGGAAACCTTAAAGACAACTCCTCCGTTGCCGGCACCGAGCTCGCAGATCTTCTCAAAGTCATCGTCCTTCAGCTCTCCCACTTTCTGCTTCTGTGTCAGAAAGGCCTCCAAGCGTTTCCGCTGCTGCTCATCCAACTCGAGCTCCTCTAGTTTTTTCTGCAGTGCCTCCAAGTTTGTTCTTGTTAAGAGTAAAGAAAGACAGAAGACGATGAGAAACGTGAATTATTATTGTATTCAGTTCAGAGACTAAACTGTCAGATCTCCTCTCATTAGATATCAATGACCCGGTGGTCCCACTATTTTCATTCCTCATGCTTTCATCTCACATGATTGGTTTGAGTTTCAAAAGTCTGAATTTGTGAGTCTCCCAAGAAATGTGTGACTAAAAAAGGTGTTTCCGATCCATGGATAACGACTTATGGCAAGTCAAATTTGATTACCAGTCCAAACTTTTAATAGTTAGTGCAACAGAAAAGAGGCAGCAGAGCAGTGTACAAAAACACAAGGCCATAAAAATAAACTTTAATATCCATAAATATTATAAATACAGTATGGTTGCTCCATACATTGTGTTTCTTCAAGTTAGATATATCTAGATTTCAAACTACCGTTCAAGATTAGTAAGGTTTTTCTCCTTGTCACACTCACTCCCTCACATTCAGCTTGCTGGGATCTGCTCACCACAGATAATCCACATACTCCACATCCAGACCTACTGCATCTATTATGTCATCCTCCGAGATAAGACTGAGCTATGTGTAGTACTCCTGCACATTCCTCAGGAATAATGTTAAACAAAGAGGGAGCCAGCAGAGAGAGCTGGTTGTGTTTTATTATCCCTTTTCAGATCCCAGTGTGAGGAAGCTTTTAACGATCTTTCCTTGAGAAACTAATTGTCTAGTGAACTCTGCTGCCCTTTGACCTCCCACTCAACTGCCTCAAAACACTGTCCACACCGCCACGCACAGCCAGTCTAAGACTTTAAAAAGTATTAGCTGGAAGCTGCTGTGAAGACCACAGAGATGTCCTGTTATTAGTGTCAAACATTTGGCCTGTGAATGTTAAAAATTTGCAATTTAATTGTTTACGCTGTAAATGATTAAAGTATCAAACAAAAGCATGTATGATTCATATGTGCTGCTGTCTTCATTCAGCTAAGAGAAAATCATTTAAATGAATTATTTAATTGCCAGCCTACCAGATTTTCGTGACAATACGACTATGTGGTGATGAGAAGATCTTCATCAGTCTTAGTGGTAATTACGCTTTTTATTCCTCATCTTTTTTTTAAACTTAATAACGACTCACTGGAGAGCAGCTCTTCTCCCTGCACAGCTCCGCACAGCAAAGAGAGGGTTAAGTGGTTTTATTTTTGACAGTAGGCCTGCATATCCATGGAGACGAGGTGCCGAGTTTGAGCTGGCTGTGGGTGGCGTGGGCGTTTTGTCGACAAGAGCTGGAGGTGGAGGAGGATGAGAGGAGGAGAAGCCTGAAACACTCTACACAATGTACGAGGGAGGGACTACAGTAGTGCCACACTGCAGGCCCCCTCCCTTCCAGGTGCAGGAAGAAGTGAGCACGACGCTGGGCTTTTGAGCTCCATCCGCACTAAAGAACAAGGACATCCAGCAGAACTCGAATGTGAGAAGCACAATAACTCTACACCTTGACATCAAGCAAGTTAAAGAAAATGCATTTTTAATAAATGAGCGTCTGAGACACACATTTATCTATCAGGTTTTGGTTCATGGCTTCAGCCAAAGAGGTATTCAGCTACTTATTATTTCAACATGTGTTGCTTAGATTTTTTTTTTTTCAAAGAATAGTTCAACACAGCTCTGGAGAACCAAAATTGTATTAAAAATTGATATGCGATTGAACAGTCTCTTTTAAACTATTATTTGAAAAATGGTTGCTGTTGAAGCTACAGCTGTTTCCATTCTGTATCTCCCCTGAGTGTTTCTCTTTTCTAAGCATTGCATCGTGTGCAGGTACGTTAAGAGACTGCAAAATTCCCGGATGTGTAAACATAGGTGCCCTGTAAAGATTACAATTCAAGAAACCTGTAGCATGGATAGATGAACCTGGTGCGCATTAAATGTAACAAATGGGAGAATTACAGTATTTTTAGTGAGTGTCAATCACTTACTGTTGGAGGAATTAAAACCAGGATGAGTTCCTCAGAAAACCTTTTTTTTTTTTTACTGTAATTAAAAACTGAGTACCTGTTGCTCTCTAATAAAAAGCATATAGTAAGCAATATGTTAAATAAATAAATAATAAAAAAAGAGCCACAAACTATGGCTGCTGTCAATATTTATCAATAATTTAGTTTCCCAGAACCTTAGAGAGGTTTTCACCTATGTGATGGCAGTAGCTTATCCAAGATGAAGTATAAGGGTCTATCCAAAACAAGCTGTTTGTATTTGTTCTCAGCTCTCCCCTGATAATATTCCATCCTTATGGGCCACTGATTGCAGTTCTCCAATGGCTTGCAGCCATTTCATGCTGAAAAAGCATTTGGCGTGCTGGAATGGCTGTCCTTTTTCACAAGAGTGCAACGGTCTGGTTTCAGTAAGAGGCTCATCGATTGGATTAAGCTCATCCACAACCATTATGCAACATATTTGCTCTCCAGTGTCAGCATCCAATCATCTTGTGTCGTGTTGCAAATTACCCAGAATAATGTGCTAATTTAAATGAGCGCTTTGAAACATGAGCCTTTTCTTCCCCTTCTGTTCAAAACAGCTGGTGGGTTTTCTTACTTACGGCTATAACGCTGATACATTACGAGAATAGATTTCTGGAAATGTCTCTTTCTGACATTTTTAGACCACATGATACACAGTAACTAAATCATAAATGTAAATATTGAAATCAATGACGGTTGAAATTCATTTGGCTGTTTGATTTCAGGGCCATGATATTGTTACGCTCATTTTGGTACAGAGCGGCCAAAGGTGTGCCAAGCAAATATCTCTCACAACATTATAGCAACAGAAGTCTGAACTGTTGCTACAACGCAGAGCGGATCCATCCTTTCATGTTGTTTACACAAAATTCTGCCATCCGAATGTTGCAGCACAAATCGTGACTCATCAGGATCAGGAAACATTTCTCCAATCTTCTTTTGTCCATGCCGAGTGTAGCTTTAATTTCCTGTTCTTAGCTGAGAGGTGTTACCACCCAGTGTGGGCTTTTGCTGTTGCAGGGTTTGATGTGTTGTGTGCTCAGAGATGCTCTTCTGCATACCTGGGTTGTAAAGACTGGTTGAGTTATTTTCTTCTGATATCTAATATTAACAAGGGAGTGTAGATAACTGCTGCTCACTGAATATTTTTCTCTTTTCAAAACCATTCTCTGTAAACTCTATGGATATGGTTGTTGTCAACCCATCTGGCATCAACAACCATGCAACCATGCAACGTTCAAAGTCACTTAAATCACTGTCCACTTTCTGATGCTCAGTTTGAACTTCAGCTTGTACTCTTGCTCATGTCTGCATGCCTAAATGCAATGAGGATTGGCTTATTAGATGTTTGTGTTAACAAGCAGCTGAAATGGTGTATCTAATGCACACTGCAATTATTTCCTAGCATATCTGAATAGATAAACACCCTCGTTTTAGAAACTTTACTTGTGTTACATTTGTCTAGTATTTATATTTATTTGATGATCTGAAACATTTAAGTGTGACAAACTTGTGATATCGGTAACATGAACAACATTTGTTACCACAAACCCACCATCTACCATCACTGGATTGAAACTGGTTTAGCTTTTCCTTAAACCCTCAGCCAGCTGAACTCAAACAGAACTGTGTTTTTATGGAAAAGAGGACTTGAGTAACAGCAGTCACTATATGTCAGCAGTGCCACAGTATAACACCTTCTTACGTGACAGAGGACACAGGAACCCTCATTCAAAAACAAACAAACAAAAAAAACCACAGTGATTCAGAATTCCTGATTGTTGCCTCATCCCAACATGTTGCTCTTTAGTCCATTAGATCCCGGCCAGCAGCAGCAGGAATGTGCTCGGCTCTCGCCAAACATTATGTCATCATCAATAGCTCCTAATGAACAAAGTAGAGGCACAGCTCATCTGTTTAACATTGTCAGCAGCCCAATCCAACACGGATTACTTTAAGTTCTGAAAGTTGATCTGTTGTGCTCACTTCAAGCTCCATGTTTTTATGCATTCAGTATTTTTTGTGCTTTTCCTGTCTTACAGACCATCCAAGTCACACATTAGCCACATATTCATACAGCACTTCATGCACATCCATGGCCAGTTTAGAATCACCAATTGATCTTTGGGAAGAGGACCCAACAGAAATCCAAGCAAGCACAGGGAAAACATTTAAACTCTAAAAAGGAAGGCGCAAGCCAATTGCAAGATTCCTGTGCTGCGAGGCTACAGTGCTAACCCCTGTACCCAACGTCATACTTTAACTCTACTACAGCTTTGCACAATTCACTATTCAATATAATCGCCTTTCATCATATACCAGCCCTTCATGCATCTCCTCACTTCATTCACAGTCTAGAAAAAGTCATTTTAGCTCCGGTCCCTTTAAAGCCCCTCTTTCTAAAAGCCCACTTTGTTTTGATTGGCTGTTCTTCTCCTGCTTGATCAGTCATGTAGAGATTCTGAAACCAACATTCAAAACCTACAAAATGTCCACTTTTCACATTCTTGCATACACGTTGGAGCTCAAAATCTGATCCAGAACAGAGCAGACAGTGACAACATCCACAGCAAAACAGATTTCAACAGAGTTACTCAATAAGCATTGGGCTCATTTTGATGTCACAAGAGAGTATAAATGAATAAACAGTTTTCCTTCTTTCTTTCTCTTTTAGCACTCCTTCGCAACTGAGAAAGTATTTGATCAAGCTCTAGAACTTGCAGATAACTCTTAAGTAGAGCACTGAAGAAAAATTTCCAAGTCCAATGGTTCAGAATCTGATGATTCTTGGACCCTTTCTGTGCCCATATAAGGACATCCCTGCCTTACTGACATCAACCAGGCAAAAGGAATGTAAAACAAATGTCTGCAGCAGCCTTAGCTTTAGGTTCACAGGAATTACATGTACATGATTATCAGCTGATATATATTTTAATGGTGAGAAGCTGAGAAGTAGACTTTCCATCTAATGCAAGCTAAAGTCAAACATCTGCCCTTGGCTAAAGCTAAACTGAAGAGACAGTTCTATTTTTTGGTAGCATTTACATGTATCATTTCTTGTATCAATAAACACGAGAACTCAAAAGGTTTTGAATGAATTCTGATCAAACTTTGTAGGGGTGTAGAATGGCGTCATGTTAACAATCCATTCAAGTTTGGCTTACATCAACCAAGGTCTTCAAGGTTGACCAAATCATTTGTTGGCATGTGTGACACGTATTGTCAACATATAGAGTGTATTGTATATACTGTGTAAAGATTTTAAATAGGTCACTTATAACCTTTGACCTCTCCAAGGTCAATAGATTAATCCGAAGGTCAAAGTGATACTAGTGATCTGTAGAGCTATTTTTAAAACTATGTTTCTTACTGGTCAAACTTTTATAAAATATATTTCACCTTTCAAGCTATGCTACAAATTCATTTGTAGTGGGAACAGTTAAGAAATGATACTGGTTTATGGGGATTTTAAATACCACATTATAGTTTGTATCCAAATATCATGTCATTGACTTTTGGCCTCACTTTTACATTTCTACTACTCTAATTTGTATCTTACTAAAAGCTTCCTAAAGTATATTTCTTCCTGTTTTTGTTTTTAATTTTTGGTACTAGTGGACACATTAAAAAAATCTTTCTTGTTTCTTTAAAATTACCATTACTTAACGCAAAATTTTATTCAAATATGACTCAGTGTCATTTTTTTTGTCTTTAATTCATTGCCAAAGACACAGATGGCCTTCAGATGGGCGCTCTAACAACGAAACAATAATATATTCGGACTCTACAACGCATCAGAAAAGCAGCCATCATAACTGATGACACGTTACGTAATTCTCATCTCAACCCATCCAGCTTGTTGCAGGACTCACTGGGCTTTTCTCTGCAAACTGAGGGCTAGAGGAGGATGTCAAAACAATTTTATGTCTCCATTACTGTGTTTTGTCAAACAGTGGTGGGAGCAGGCCTTTGCAGAACTCCTTCAGCAGACAGAAATATAATTCTGTGTGCTGCCTCGCTGGAAAGCTCTATCTCTGACTAATCACACCAAGTGGGCTGTGAGAGTAACACTGAGACCTGTCCATCTATGACACCACAAAGAGGACTTGACAGCCAAAAGTTACATAAATATTATAATGAGAAACACGGTAACAATGATAATTTGTGAAAATGACCTGTGGCATGAGTAAAACGGGAAAATGAATGAAATCACGAGGACTTTGACAGCTATTTAGTGCTTGAAATGATAAAGTGAAATGAGTTTCCAGTTTTTTCCATTTACATCATTAAAAATTTAACTTCTTTAACTGTTTGATAGCTGATTAGTGTGCAACAAATAGTCCAGTTATCATGTAGTCTACTGAATTATGATTTAGTGGCTGTTTTAATAACTGTTCAAGCATTTTTTTTTAGAGCCAAACATGATCAATGTGAGCAACCTCTGTTTATTCCCTGTTTTATTTCAGTGTGAACGGAGTATCTCTGTCTTGGATTGTGCTCAAGAGTAAATCTAAAGAATTATTCAATCAATGCTGTAGCCTATAAAAATGCTACATGCAACCCAAACCACATAAGCTATTTTGAGGAATGGTCAATGGTTAACGTGTCAGTAACTTTTCAGATTTAAAAAAAATATTTCATTTTCTCAGTACAGCAACTGATGCAAATGATCAATAGTTGCAGTAGAGGACAAGGTTTCAGGAACCCACACAAATACTTGGTGCAGAGTACTCGAGCACACACACGGTATTGGCTGCTGTCATACTGAATCCAACATATATTAGGTTATATATCAGAAAGCAGGCATCTGTGTACTACATTCCCCTATCAGAATATTAGAAGCAGATTAATATTGACACTCACTCTGTGGCTCCGCTGCCGTTGATAGTGTTTCCATCAGGGATGGGGTTGAGTTGGATCGGCTCAGGTTTCCTTCTCTTCTGCATGTTACGTGCAAGAAACAAGCTGGTGTACAAAAAAAATAACAACAACAACAAATCAACACACGAGCTGCAGCAGTGTAGACGGAAGCCCGATACAGAAGGGGTATCTGATATTAAGAAGACACTGTTTATCGTTTACTGACTGACAGGGAATTAGGCAAGGGTTGTAATGCACTGCAAGGCTGAGCAGCTGATTTCTTCTTAATGGGTGGAGGTGAATGAAACGTCACAAAATATTTTCATTGGTCTTCCGGAAAGCGCGGCTGGGCTTGTTGCAGCTCTCCCTCTGCTGGTGATCGGCGGTATTACCATGCTGTTACCTAAAGTTTCGTTTAGGTAACAGCAGTTCGTTTAAACTTTAAACGAACGGGAAGGCGGTCGCTAAAAGAAGCCTATTAGCCAAAACTAGAGTAGCTTTGCATTAAAAAAAAAAAAAAAGATCTTCATTTATAAGAAATGCCGTCACTGACTTCATCCAAAAAAAAATCACTTTAGCCTCTTCCTTCGGATTGGCTGCCCCTCCTAAACTGAAAGTTTGAACAACAATTGGGTGGGCCCAGAGCTGAGTGCTTTAAGGGCTTTCCACTCTCACTGACATAAATTATCTGAAACTGAGCACTTAAAGAAGTCTGAAATCTGAGCTTTTGGCTCACAGGGATTACTCATACAGAAACTGACCTCTTTATTCGAAACTTCAACCACATTTAACATGGCCAATGTTAAATATGGAAAAATATGACATAAAAATGAAAGAAAATAAGTAAAAAGATAATAGGTCCACTTTTAGGACCATTAGCTCACATCCTTTTAATAATAATAATAATAATAATAATAATAAAAGTCAAAGTCAAAGTCAACTTTATTGTCAATTCTGCCACATGTACAGGACATACAGAGAATAGAAACTACGTTACTCTCAATCCCTAGATAAAAAAGCAAATGAACATTTAAATATAAGAGTGATTAAAAAATGCAGGTAAAATAATTAAAAAGTAAAAATTTAAATAAATAAATACAATACAATTTTACATATAACAAGAAAGCTATACAATATACAATATAATGGGTAAATGACATTGGGTGTAAACCAGGCAGAGTAGTGCAAATAGGCAAATAGTGCAAATGGAGATTTAGTAATGTACGGTAAGAGATAGTGTAACAACAAACAAACTAATAATAATAATAATAATAATAATGGTAATACCCAGTGATTTTTACTGGGAAATGTAGCCTCTGGATACAGAGGCTCTGACTATCATTGTCCAAAATGGCATAAAAACCTAATAGATTACCATAACATAAACAAGGACTGCTTTCCTCCACAGGGAACCACACAGTCTGCTACTAGAACAAACTCTAACAAGCAAGCAAATGACAATCACCCCACTAAGCAATAAGTATGATGCTTATGAGGGCCCATAAAATGGACTCTCTGAAAACCATCGAAAACCAGCTAGAACTAGAATGGTGACAGAAAAAGTGAAAATATGTGATTGAAGTGTATTTCAAGACCTCATATGACCACTAATGACCTTGCGAACAACAGAAGGGACGTTATTAAAAACGAGGCTGACAGAGACTGAAATTCAAAGGATAAAAGATAAAAACATCTCAAAAGCAGGGAAGAGATGTGAATCACCACGAAAACAATGTTGCAGCATTAAGTGCTGAGGAAAATGAGCACAGCGATGAAGTAAACCAACCAAATGAATCAGACCACCCAAATGCAACACAGTGCTGATGAAAAAGTAGAGGAAATGGTAAACAACATCCTGAGAAAATGGAAGGCTGTAAAAGAAACATTGATGAAAGACCACTAATGCTAAAAATCAAATGTGACAAGCATGTAAAATCAGCATTAACCCTCTCAGGCTCAAATTAAGTTTTTGTTGCTAATGCACAAAAGAATACCTGCAGTGGTACTTCTGAGTAAAAAAAACTCATAAAATATGTATGTGGGCTAATCAGGTTGTTAGTTTTTAACTGTTGCAAATCTGCAACGCCTGCTTGAGAGGGTTAAAAATAACTAATAGAGCAATCATGGCTATTAAGAATAGGCTTAATGATAAGCTATCCCTTGCTGAAGTGAACAAATTATTTTATGCCACTGCCTCTGCAGACAGTGACATCTTAGGCAACAACAGTGGAGGCAACAACAACAACTATCCAAAAAATCCAGAAACTGGGAGACCCTGGGGAATGATGGTGTAACAAGCTTCTGGCTAATACAACAGCACTACATGAAAACCTGACACGATCATAGAAAACCATGAAGAATGGCCTCCTTATTGTTAGTGCCCAACTAATGCAGTCGACTAACAAGTGGTACTACTTAATCCTACACTGTGTAAGACTTTAAATTGAATACCAATAGCCAGATCCTACAAGAATCTGGTGGACAACAACTTGCTAGCACTAAAACAAAAATACTGTAGTTATGTAGGAGTTATGTAGATCAACTACTTATGAATAAAACCATAATGAAGGCGATTAAGACTGGGAAAATAAATAATCTTACTCCTTTTGGTTGACCAAAAGGAAGTATTCAACTCTGTTCAAAAAAAGAACATTTCAGGGAAAAATAAAATACAATGGGAAGTTTAGTTGGTGATTCTTCCTTAATTGGCTGTTCGAGTCACAGTGAATCTGTGTCTATGTGTTACCATTGCAATAGACTGGCAACCTGTTTAGGGTGTACCACAACTTACTCCCACTGACAGCTGTATTTGGCTCCAGTCTCCCTGTGACCCTGAATATGATGAGATGGATCGAAGGATAGAAAAGATGTTCTGTACTCTCGAAAGACATTAGATGGAAGAGACCTTACTCAGATTGTGAGCACATACAAAATAACAAAACAAGAACATTGGACACATACCTCAAACATAAAGAAGACAATCTCCTTACCAAAGCTAAAGATAGTGAAAGAAC
>NW_005187436.1:3606523-3607659 GCF_000239375.1 Pundamilia nyererei | reverse complement strand
TTAAATAAACATAGATGAGTTAAAAGGATCATCTGAAATTGGAAAGACTCAAGTGGATAAATGTATGTAGCCACTTTCTACCACTGCAAATTACAGGTTTTATATCAGCTGTTTTTTAAACTCAAACAGGATTAGGTTGAGGCCATAAAAGTAGCTATAAGAAAATAAAAGGATTCAGTAATTTTCCACCACAAGGTTATTCCGGCAATTCAAGGACATCTTTGAAACATCTTGTATAATTGTTTGAGGAGACTTGATGTTTGTCAGAATTTTGTGGGCCCATGTGTAAGGGACACCTCATGAATTGTGTTAGAGCAAGCAGTTGCTTTTCTAAGTAATAGCGAGTTTCCATTTAATGGGGAAATCTAATAACATGGTGACTTATTTGTTCAGAGTTTGCATTTTTAACAGACAATATAATTAGGGAAGACGTATTTAATTTGCACTCAGCTGGGTGCACCTGGATTTAATGACAGGTACATCTATTACAATATAACACAGCAGCTCTGCTTACAGGTTTTGATGGCATCATCAGAAATTTCTGTGATAAATACATCGCTGTGATCTTACTTTGCAAGATATCATTTGTTCCATTAACATATTTATAAAGAGATATTTTTTATTTAAACAGAAATGTAGGCATTAATATAGACACTACTAAAAATAATACCAACAATAATGACACTCAATCATCAGTATAAGGCAAAGTTGGTTAACAGACATCAGTCTGTCCAGTTATGAAGTTTCACTTTTACAGTTTGAAGAATGTGGAGGAAAGGCAAGGCCAGCTGGACACGGCCATCGAACACGGCCAATAGCAGGGCAAGTATCCACTCCTTTGTGCAAGGAGAAACTGAAGGATCACGATCAGACCCCTACAAAATGACCTCCAGCAGTTCCCTTAATTTTTTTGAACAGTGTATATTAGAAGCTCCTCTGAGTATAATGCAGCCCATTTTAACGGCGCCATAACTTGAAATCATTCGATGCAATTAACATCTCTGTCACAGAGTCAGTGATGAAAGAAACAGTCGCCACCAAGTCTATATCTAATTAACATGAATCGTGATTGATCTACAAAAAGTTGTGTTAAATACGTTTCCTCATTATAAAATAATAGCGAAGGATTTTTTTTT
>NW_005187436.1:3602950-3604743 GCF_000239375.1 Pundamilia nyererei | reverse complement strand
GATGACCGCCATTAAGTCAAAAAAGGCTTGCTTCCTGAATTAAAATCGCTGACTAAACTACTCTTCCCAGCTGGAGATGGGACGCTTTGAATAATTTTCATCCCTAAAAAGGAGTCGTTCAACTAAATTTTTTTGTTTTGTTGGGTAAAACTGCTTAGCTCAAACTGTTTGATCTCTGTGAAAAAAAATATACTAGGTCTACCAAAGAGTAGATTCACGTGACATTCTCTACCCTAATGATGTATTAGCTGTCAGCCTAAATGTAGCGTGTAGATTAGACATCAAGCAGAACTTTAAATCGACTCCCATTTTTACAATTTACCCTGAAGTCTCTACACATCGTCCTGACGGACACAAGGCCAGTGAGCCGTGCCTGTTTTACCAAAAGCATCTTGCTGCCATAATCAGCTTTTTCTTCATAAACCAGGACTGACAGAGAGGAAAGATTGGCCCATATACAGGAAACCTGAGAATTGTAAGTTTCATTTGACAAACTGCGCTGTGGGCACTTGAGCATAACAGACCTTTCTAGAGTGTTGGTATCTAATGTGGACCATAAAACATCTACAGCAGTGTTTTTCCATTCTGAGGGGTTTGAACGCCTCACATATAGTCACAGAACCATAATTAGGATGACAAGAACAACATTATGCTTATTTTGGGGCTGTTTGGGGAACCTCCGATCTGAAGAACGACCGTTGTTTTTGCACACTGTGCCAGTGAGATTGAAGGGGATCGTATTTCATAAAATGAAAGAAAAAAATATAATTATTTCTAATACTAATTGTACATAAAATCATGTGGAAAAAGTAACTACATCACTACTAAATTGTTGCCTCTCTTTGAAAGGAGACACTAACCCTAAGCTTCTTCAATACGCTGCTTACAAATAAAGATGGAAGAACACTTAAAGTGAAACATTGCTATTCAATAAAAATATCAGTACATGTAATGGAAAAAGTAAGTAGACTTGCATCAAACACTTTTCGTATATTTAATTTCTTGTGGGCACTTTGCATAATTTCTCCAAAGTCTCAGATATTGGGTTGCCAAGGTTTTTGACTATTCTCCATGTAAAAATCCTTCAGATGCCAGGGTGAGTGTTTTCTTGCTTGTATGGACTGTTTCAAATGTTCCCCACAACATTTCAATAGGATTCAAATGTGAGCTTTGACAAGACCATTCAATAACTCGCTCTTTATTTGTTTATAAGGCATTCCTTCGTGGAATTTCGAATGTGCTCCGAATCAATAATCAATTGAAAGGTCCACTTCTGACTCAAGATAGCAAACATCAAGCAATCCCAAAAGATAACATTTCAATTTTTTGTTTTTCTTGTCTTTTCTTTTCTTTTTCATTTGAAAGTGTTTTTTGTTTGTCTGTATTACCTTTATCTGCCGGTGCCCAAAGACATTCGAATACATGACTGTAGTAGGTGCCGAGTTATCTAACACTCCAATCTTTTGCAGTGCTGGTAACTTATTTTTTTATTTGTCTTTGATTGCATTTAACGCCTCCTCTCAAAAAGTCGTTTCACCTGTTTTTTGGTTTTGTTCTTTTTTTTTACATGTCATGGATGTTTGACTTTCACTGTTCTGAATGGAGTATGTGTGCAGTTTGACACAGAAGTTCTTTTCATCTTCATCTACTGAAAGAGGAAAGTTTCTCACCTCCATTCAGAGGTTAAGACATGTACGTGTGATGTGCAAACATGAAATCTCCAGTGCACCTGCATTAAAATAGGATTTTCTAAGGCGGGACGCATCTTATGTGTGACAGGAAAAGCAGAATTT
>NW_005187436.1:3594217-3599959 GCF_000239375.1 Pundamilia nyererei | reverse complement strand
CTCAGTTGTTCTTCATGCTGATTTTTCTTATAATTAGTGTCATAAACTGTTGTTGTTAGTTTTAGTATTTTTAATGAGCAGGTTTGTTTTACTGAGAGGCTGAAAAACAAAAAATGTCATTGGGCATGTTGTACCTAAAGGAAGTCAGGAATCACTTCTGAGCAAACAGTGTGGGTAATAAAAAAAAGATAAAAAGATATATATACAGTCTTCTAGCCACTATGACAGCTGGGACTGGCTCCAGCCCCCCGCGACCCTGAATTGGATAAGCAGTTAAGAAAATAGATAGATAGATGGATCTGTATATACAGTCTATCACAAAGCCGGCCTACCGCCCTGATATGGTCAAAACAAGTCCGCTCTTTTCTCCACTTTCCAGACACTGCTGTGCCATCAGGAGACAACAGATGAGACATAAAAGAAACAAGCTCAGACGGGCTGATTGAGGATGAGCAGTAGTGTTGGAAAACCAGAATACACTATGTCTTGTTTGATGCTGTGGATTTGTTGCCTCATCCACCACTACTTTGGTCAGGGAGTTGGGGATTTGTGGTCTGGGATTGCAGCAGGCCACAAAGGCAGCTTCTGAAGCAGCCGATAACAGCCGCCAGTTGCTCCTGCTGAGAAAAAAGGCCAAAAGTTTGAGTCCCAAACATGCAAATCTGTCCAATGTCTAATACAGAAAAACAATGACAGGATGGGACAGCTGTGGCAGGACAAGTGGGTACTCATGCACTGTTTTCTATTTCTGGATTAACATAAATAAGGATCATTTATTTGATGGTTGAATTGCATGCAAAAGGTTTGAAATTCCCACTTCAGTACACTTAATGTAATTGCCTACATCGCACAGACTTTCAAGTGCCGAGCCTTCTAGTTTTTTGTCTTTTTTCTTTGTTTCCTTCACCTTGAGTGTCTCCCTCTGGACAGGAAGCAGTGTTCCTTAATTTAAATTTTATAAACGTAGTGTATGATTTCTTGACTCGAGTATCAATGCGAGGAGGCCAATTTTCTTAATCTCAAAATGTTTTATAAGAAGTTTTCTATGAATGTGGCAAGAAGAAGCAAACAAGAAATGAAAGAAGAATAAAACGATTCAATTCACGATCAACTTCTTCCAAAGAATAATTAACTTTAAGAGCCTTAAGTAGAGTGATAGATTATCATGTTATATAAAGAAAGTTTTACCCCTTAGCCAGTGACAGTGGGAAGGTGGAGCAGTGCCCTTCTGTTTGATTATGATAAGTCAGCAAGCAATAATACAGAGGCAAAAGCAGTTCTAACATTGGGCAGATGTGGTTCATCTGGAGCAAAGCCAACGGCAAAACACAGAGGACTGCATATGTGACCGAGAACATAAAAATATGAAAACAAAAGTCCAGCACTCAGCTTAACTCAGCAAGAATAAGTAAAAGGCTACACACACACACACACACACACACACACACACACACACACACACACACACACACACACACACACACACACACACACACAGACCACACGGTGCTCTGCTGGGGCTTGAGTTTAGTGCAGCTGCATGGAATACATGCTGGGCTATATGCACCATTTCTACTTCACTACAAATATGAAGACACAAAAGAAATCTTTTTGTATCAACTAACAACCAAAACCAGAAAAAGATTTAAAATACCAATATTGCTAAAAACAATAAGAAACCATAGAAGTACAGACAAGTTGTAGAGTTCATTATTTACACAGCTTCTCAAATGTGATAATTTGTGGATTTTCTGTCCTAAATTATAACTATAATAGAATAAAAAAAAAGTATAAGGATTTGTGAGGTTGTACCTCTACTTGGCAACAGCAGTTATTTCAACTTTAATTTTGAGCAATTTGAAAATAATCACATTCATATAATCAGCAGTTAAGACAACAGCAGCAGTTAGCCTTGCCTCAATTAAATAGGACAGTGAGATGATGATGTTTTCTCATGAATGCATTACAAAAAGAAATCAGATTATACAACAGCTGCATAATGCATACTTAAAGTAATTTATGCTGTGGCATTGGTACATTTGGACACTTTTTTTTTACACATCTGTTGCAGTTGTGCTGGGGAGCATGCAGTAGGGCTCTGATGGACAGACAAAGCCAAGGCAAAAAACGCCTCCAACGTTCTATCTTACAATCCAGAGTGTACTCTTACTGGCTGGTTGGCATGCAGGCAAACACACGTGTGCTAGGCAATGGAAACAAAACAAGAATCGGCAACAAAAGTGAGTGACAGGACATGTCATGTTTTGCTTTTCAGTCTTGTCACATTTCTTCAACACATTCTGCATTGACTTTCACCTGAAGGATAAAGCTGTTGCTCCACAATATGTCTGTCATACATTTTTCATCAATAAGTCCCAGGAAAAGACCAAAACTGACAAAATGTTTCTTCATCTATCAATTCTTTCCCACATCCTCACAATGTAATGTCTCTGCCAACCCACTTGTTCCTGCTGAAAAAATATATTTGAGCATTTTTCTTTAAGAAAACCAACAAAAACAACACAATGATTGCACTGTGACTAATGTACATTTGTTCATCTCATGAGTATTCATGTCAGGCATGTGAGTGTTTAAGTTAGATGGACTCAATAAAGTGCTATAAGTCACATTATGACAAACTTTGGCACATTTATGTGTTTTTAGAAGTCTTTTTTAAACTTTGTTGCTAATAAAAGTATCAAGAGACTCATATTTAAAATGACAGCCATTATTTTTCAGTTTAAAAAAAATGCACAGCTTCTTTAAACAGTCTCCCTCCTCTTAACACCTTCTAATTTCCCACTAAGCGGCACATCTCTTTAAACGTCAAACTAAGAACCAGATCCAGGGTTTGGTTTGCAAATCTTCCATGTGAAAAAAATCCTTGGAAACATCAGGACTGCAAAGCGAGAAGTCGCTGTAAAAACTTAGCAATATTCCTTAAATCTGTCACACGCAAATGAGGATTTGTTAGTAAAGGTGGATTATGAACAATCATTTGAATGTTTAAAGAGAAGGGAGAAAAAAATTCAGTCATAAGTAACTTGTTTTTTTTCCCTCTTTTTCCCCTCTCTGGTTCACAGGAGAACTAAAGTGTGCATCCTTTCAGAAATAGGATCTAATTATAATAATTATGCTGTTCCAGGCAATTTGCTTCTTTCACCACATACAATTTTAAATGTTGCATCCATGTATAGAAGTAGCTTAGATGAAAGATGCTTTGCAGAATGAGAAAAAAAGACTTTTAAGAAATCTGAAAGAGATCCTACAGGTTGTAGGCTGTAACTGCTGAGGTTAGAGGGGAGATGTTTCCCAGGTTGCTCTAATAATATTGTGGGATCATCCTCTCTGTAAGAACAAGCAAGTGTGTGTTTATGTGCGGAGAGGTGTACGGCAGGGTGATGGGGACTAGGTGGGTAGGGAGGAGGGCAGCATCAGCATCAGCGCCCATGACGTCACCAGAGTTTAAAGTGGGCCGCGCTTCACCCCGTGGAGGGGAGAGAGGAGAGGGAGGAAGCGGCGGCGGTTCCTTGCACCTGTCTCGTGCGCGTCGCCGAGTGTGAAAAAGCCCTGCGCTGACACAACTCCACAAAGTACCTGCTCTCACCGATCCTGCCCGAATGTTCACTTTCTGCTTTAACTAAATATGGAAGAGCTCGTTGCACGGTGGACCCTGTCAATTCTTTCGCCTTGAGGTCGATAACTTTCCAATTCAGCTTTCCGCGAACGGTGAGTCAAATGCTTCCTCCCCCCGACAAATCGGGCTCGATTTGTAAATGATGCTGCAGCAGCCGTGTCATCGGCACGCGCAGCATGTGTGTAAATATGTAATATATGTAAATATTAATATGTTTCCAGATGTTTGTTAAAGCAGATTTTTTTTTTATTTTAAGAGAGAGAGAGAGAGACAGAGAAAAATACATTATTGTGTATTTTTGTTTTAACTGCTGGAGTGGCTCCGCAGTAACTTGCAGTCTGAGCGCGCTGCTGTTGGTTGCTGTGACAAATTGTGCTTTCCATTTAATTAGGCTATTGGCGAGTATATCCCACGGAAATGTGCGCGCTGTGCCAAAGAAAAGGGCTGTATCATCCCGGAGAGTTTTCTAATCTGCTGCAGTCGCGAAGCCGAGTGTTTTTCTTTTATCCCATATATATTTTTGTATGCCAATGTGCTCTGCCTTTTCAAACTAGTCTATTACTTTTGAAGATTGTCATTTTTAAAAGCTGTAAAGCTTTGAATGCTAATGATTTCGATTTTCTTTCCTTTTATTTGAACTGCTGCAGTTTATGCGTTGTTGTGATGCTTTTTTGCCTTGCCTGGAGTTAGTTTGGTTGGTTGTGTGCTGAATGTGATCGTTCATTCCCTGGTTCCTTTTAAATGTTACACATTTAATATGAACACTAGTGTAAGTGGCCCCTGTGTAACTGCGATGTCACGACGTCGTTTTTTAAGCTTAAGAGACATTCATAGAACCAGGATTTGAGATAATGGTCTGTCCTTCAAACTCAAGGATTAGGACTGATGAACATTTTGGATGCACATAATAGAAATGACATGCGGCATGTTATGTCATTTTTTAACCACTAGATGACAACAAAGTGCAACGTAAAGCATCTGATTAAACTTGCATTAGCCTGTTAGTCAATGAGCAGATCTGCACCATGGTTTAATCATGAAATCATTACTGCTGCTGATTTCCTTTGTGGGAGAATAAACAAAACCAAGAAACCCGTCTCTAAAACATACAGTTTTGATGATATCACTATCAGTTACACAACGCACAGACACACACACAGAGAAATACGCACACTGTAGCTACTGTTGCTTTGCCCTGCTGGCGCTGCATACATTGTTCCACATACTCAGCATGGGTTCTCTGCATTATAGCAATTTGTCATAAAGTCATTTATCAGGGATGCACCGTGACACTACAGCAGTGAAGGTTTAGTTTTTGAGTGAGACTTGGACACTTGGTGTGTGCTGTTGTGTTTCCAGAAACTCTGGCTTGTTCATTGTAACCCCTTTCAAGACTCCACTTGATATTCACAGCTTCATTTCTGAATATTCAAGGGCTACACAATTAGTTAAATCACACCGCAATTTTAATGTTCTGTGTTCATTTAGTTTTTTTGTTCTCCAGTTAACTGGAACACATCAATAATTCACAGTGTCCTAACTCATGTTTAACAAATACTGCCTTTATATTTAGATCATCTGTTCCTTTGTCAAATCAGCTGTTATTCTGGACCACCATGACCTGTCAAAATATTAGAAAGCGTGGGCAAATATTGCTCCCATTTTCCTTTCTTTATGCCCACAGTTCAGCTTTAGGCTGTCAAACAAGTTGACAAAATCACCATATTCCTTTTTCATACCTGCCTATTGTCCCGTGAAAATGGAGTATCTTCAAATGTCAGGCCTTTCACAAATATAAAAAATGACCTTGTGTTCGGCTTTGTGTCAATAAATCATGTAAACACTGAATGGATAATAGCTTTTTAAGTGTTTATTTCGTTAAAGAATCCTTCACTTTGTCTGACAGGTTAGGGAATCATTTCATGTAACAATCACATTTACATTTTTCTTGCTAATATTACTGTGAATAACAATACCTAACTGTAATAATTTTTTTTAGTCTTTTGTAGATAATTAGTAAAAGAAAAACAGTCATTGTCTTTTAGTAGTTCACTCAATCTGTCAGGGCATAGCAAGTGCTTGGAAAATGGGAGAAAAGGGGTATA
>NW_005187436.1:3570728-3594197 GCF_000239375.1 Pundamilia nyererei | reverse complement strand
GATATCCAGAGTTAGGGCTGGTTAAAGCTGTGATTTTAAGCAACACTTTCCTCTAATGAGGGGTCATGGAGCCAGAAACCAAAGTAATACTCTGTTCAGCTTCAGTGGTTTCAGCTCTCAGTGGAGCCATGGACGACATTTGCCGCTCAGACACCGTAAATTCTGATGTTGTTTACTGAACAGATGCATATTTGTCTTATTTTGGGGGCCCACTTAAAGGATCACTGTGTCCGGGGCACCTAAGTGCCTCGTGCATTCGGTGGAGGTCATTTTTTTGCAGGCATTTTACAGTCTAGTAAACCCTTTCAACTGGAAATCCCGATGTTTGGCTCAATCAATATGTTTAATTAGGGCTGATTAATGAAAGCAGATAGCTGTGGAAGGCTGACCAATTTCTCTCATCTCAAGAAAAAAGAAAAAATTCATTCCATGGTGGTAATGTGATTTTTATGTAGCAACTCACAGTATTCATTAAACTGAAATTGAAGGCATTAAGTGTACATGTATAGTTTACATTTCCGTTTCTATAGATGACCTAACAATTTTTTTCAGTAACTACATTTAAGATTTGACCAGCTGGGGGTTGAAACTCACACAGGCTCAATATAATCTCTTAAACACATGTGAATTAAGGGATTTGAAAACACTGCTTCGTGCATATGTTTAGAAATAGTTTTCCCCGCAGGCGTAGACATAGACTGTTGGCAGTGTGAAATCTCTCCATTAGTGTATTTGCAGAACTACAACTGCTGTGTACTGTTTGGGGGTTGGGTCTGGTTCAAAAGGGCAAATCCTAAAAAGTCGTCTCAGTCTTATAAATCTGACACTGATTTTGAAAACTGCATGTGGACACCTCAGCGTAGTGCTGTGTTTCAGGGCTTAGTTTCTTTTCGAATTTGCTGTAATGAACACTGTTTTCTGTCAGTCCCTCAGAAGTAACAGCTAGTATGACCTTTATTCTGCAAATTAAGCCGTTTTTGCTTTGCAATGACTGATAGATCTTATTATTTCAGCAAAAGTGCATTGAGCATTGAGCAAATACCCTGGAGCCATAGCAACTGCATTAACAAAAGTTAATGAAATATATGGAGGCAGGACCTAGACTTTGCTTTACTTTTGAAAGCTGTGGCATTTACATTTTGCGCTGAGTAGAGGGAGTGAAAACGGTTTATCCCTCAGCGTACACCCACAACCTACCTCGTCTGTAGACATAAATTTGCAGTAGCCAATATTGTAGCGTTACCAGTAAAAATAGACACGTTTGTTACAGGTGATTTTATTTATTTATTTATTTTTTTGTTCATGAGCATTTGGCTTTTCGTGTAAGTGGGGATTATAAGGAAAAGTCACAGTTGTGCATGTTGTGCATCACAAAAAAGTTACATAAGTGCAAAGTGATGCAAAATTTTAAAGGCCAATAAAACGTCGTCGCTAGCTGGCATTAAAAAATAAAAAGACATCTGCAATTTAGATTGAGCTACAATTCCACATTAGGTTTCCCAAGGGTCTGGTCATGTCTGCATCTGATTATCCTTGCATACATTTAATTAATAATTCGACAATGCATGGCATTGATGCCGGTCAGCCAGCATTCTGCAGGGGAATAGATTGGCTCTGCTTGATATCCAGCCACAGCCTCTTAGCGAGGAACAAGGAAACGATGAGCTCAGGCAGATTTCAGATACACGAGCTTGTGCGGAGCTGCGTTAATCCTCCCTCCCTCAGGTGCAGTCTTGGGGAGGAACGCCGTGGACTACAGCTCACCACAGATAGTTGGCCAAGCTCTGATTAATGCACTCATCAGTTCTTTTCTTGTTGGTTTTAATGACAAGTATGTCCCTTGCGGGAATTTGGTGACTTTTTACAAATACTGCTGATGCATCTGCTTGGATCTGCCGCTTTTCCCTTCCCCGTATTGTGTAGAGAGCCCTGGTAGAACGCCCAAGTTTTTTGACATGACTAGGCTGTCAGTTACAGTGCAAGAGACCACATGACATATTTTCTACCACGAGATACAGGATACATGAGCTGAGGAAATGAACAGTGATAATATCTCAGCATGTTGGGATGTGTTGTGCTTTGCTGATAAGGCTATTATTCATTATTATGCCTTAGACAGCAGAAATCCACTCTCCATCTCAGGCATATGCTTTTCACACATAGTTTACTTACTGCTTACTAATTACTTTGGAGTTAAAAATGATTTAATCGCTTATGTGGACTGTAAAGAAGCCACAGATATTCACTAAGCTAATCTTTCCTTCTGAGAGCTCAGGCTGTTGAGCAGAAGTAGAAAAGTGAATTATTGGCTTGTCAGAAACATGATGAAATTTAATATTTAATTTGACAGCATCAAAAAGGTACCGATAGGCACTAAGAATGTTTTAAAATGAGTTAGAATAGATGTGATAGATTTCACAGAAGTCCCCAGAAATCTTAAGGAGAAGATGATTCATAACTGTGGTCAAAGACTAAGGCAGTTTGTAGCGCCTGCTAAACAGAAAATCCTAACAACAGCCATTCATCTTAAAAAGGGCTTTAAAAACTTAAATGTTCCCCAGCATATTTAATGTTGTGATTTTTGCATTGTTTCCTCAACCAAACAAATCGGGTCTGAGTCACAAATTTGACAAACAACCACAATTTATCACTCACATCAAAGAATTGTAGTGTTGTGTCTCAGTAGGCAGAGTGAAATGGAAATTATTATTCACGTTTTATATTGTGCAGTAATTCAGCAACATGATCAATGGCTTATGATCATCATCCTGACAAATGCAGACAGAGTTGTGGTCATGCCACATTTAGCTGCCCTTATGTGATTGATGATTAAAGCAGACAAATGATTCACTGTGCTCAACTGTCCATTAGTAGTATGATGCCTATTAGAGGGTGATATTTTGCCTCTGGCACCTTTCACACAGGGACCTCGTCACACTATTTTTTTTTCTCTGTCTGTTGACAGGGATGTGCGTCAGAGTGTATGTTTCTGAATAAGTAAATATAAGCTTATTTTTTTATTTAAAAACCAAAAAAATATGTAAATGTATGACACCTGACATACAACATATTGCTGTCACATCACTGCCACATGCTGTGCACCGTCGTAGCAAATGTTTTAGCTGCATCTCCTCTCGGCTTGTCTGATCAGTTCCAGTGAGAATACTTTGGAGCCTTTCCAATGTCTAGTGATGGATCTTTGTGTTATCAGTGAGACGCTTTGAGCCCTGTAACATAAAGCCCCAGCGCTTATTCAGCACCGCGTACCTTGCCTGTGATCAATGGCCAGCAGTCAGGACACTGAATGGAGCACAGATTGAACCACATCTGGGATTTGGATGCTGAATAACAGCCCACTCAACAGGGGTGACTCATGAATAATGCACCAGCCAGCTGAGTGTCCCATCTCCTTTGGCCCCTTACTGGTGATGCTTTTGCACTCAGACCTGTCCAGGGAGCAGAAGGTCAGTGCACAAACACTTGGCACCCCTAGCACCAGCATCAGGCATCCCTGCCCACCGCAACCATGTTATAATGGAAAGCATAATGGAATAGAGGCTGAAAGAAGCACGTAAGGGAGATGTGGCTTCCATTTACAACAATGATCATTTTTTATTAGGTTTTTATAGATTTTAGGAGCATTTTTATATACAACACAAAGCGGTCTGGGTTGAGATGGCACGGAAAACTGCAATTTAACAACCTTATGTTGTTTTTATTTCACTCAGGTCATGGAGACAGGCTATTTTCCTTGACAGATGTCATAAATTAAAAATGAACAGGTTTGCAGTTCATAAAACAGTAAGTATATGTTGCTATATTGTTTTGCAACCTGTGCACTATTTCTACATTTCACTGCACTATGATATTTACAGACTTTAGTGACAGACCGATTAATTGGTTGGCCTATGAATGCGGACACATCTGCATTGCAGGCAGAAAAGCTCATGTTGGTTGACCACAGCTGTAATATACGACACAATTATATTGTCGAGTTCTACACCGCAGGATGAGCTTTAACAGTGCGAGCATCTCATGAATCAGATGATTTATACTGAATACATTTTAGTGCATTGTTTTCTCAGCCTAGTGGTTATATTCTGTTTCCCAGTTATTATTCAAACAAATTTCTAATGACTTTCATTGGCTTTGTGTATGCTTTGGATTTTATGGATTTGTTGCATTTTGGCTTTATTTAACTGTGTCATATGATTAAAACAGGCGTCCTCATGTGTTCATTATGCAGGCTGAACACAGCCACACAAACGCCTCTCTTTTGTTCATTTTTTTTAATGTATTCAGTCTAAGTAGGCACATTTTGCTCAAGTGGTTTCAAGGACATTTAAAAGGTCATGACGGCAAAAATTGGGCGTACATCGTGCAAATCGAGTTGATGGAGCTCTCATTTCACCAAATGGAGATCACCTGGTTTGGATCCTTTGTGCACCGGTAGCGCATTTTCAGATTTAATAATCATGATGGTAAGTCATTCTTCATTCAGTCATTGACTAGTGATCCAGAAGGTCAACGTGCTGCACTATCAGAGAGAGCACACCACTGAGAAGTAGGAGGTGTAGCTTTTAACAGAAAGAGTTGATGTTTTATTCTGATTTTTTATTTTTTGGAAAAGAAGCATTAGTTAGAGTAGGCTAACTAATGCTTCTAAGTAAGCTGGTGATTCACTCAAGTCACTCAAGTACACGCATGTAAGTCAGTTTTCAGGTACATTATTCTGACAGCAACTTTAATAATTCTGCCATTTTTTTTGATGAGCTACCATTTAGAAACTAGTGCTCGATTATCAAAATTTCAAATGCCTAAATTATTAGCACATCCACTTAAGGGACATTCCCCCTCGAAATTCATCACTTCATTTCAGTGGCTGTTCATAGCTGTTTCTCATTTCACAGCAAATCAAAGATAATAGAATTGCAAAAAAAGAAATAAAACACATTTATGCATTATTACTTATTTTTTAAGATGCTTTTACTCAAAATGTCAGGTATTGGTAAAGCGTAAGTAAATTACAGGATTATTTCAGTTACGAAACAGAAAAAAGCAACCGATTTACCCACTCAAACAAAAAATAGTCCAATAAAAAGAGCACAACTACACAATTTTAAAAATATTGTTGCAAAAAAGAGGAAGGTCATTTTTTGTCCAGATGCCATCCTTCTAAAGTCATCAAGAGTGCTTTGATGAATGATTGTTCGATAACAATTTTGAACATATCCTGCCACTCATCTCAGTTTTTTTTAAATCCTTTGTAGCTGTTACAGCCACTAAGTTGAGAAGTAATTAACTGGACTATGAGGTGTTACAGTGGTAAAGTGATGTTTGATAATTCAGCATTAATAATTTGTTCGTACCATAAGATAAAGTCACTGCAGAGCTGCTTCTTTTTAATTCGCTTGAACTCTGAGTCAATTGTTTGACAGTACATTACTTCATTGAAGTAGCCATTCGATTCTGAACTTTTGCTTGCTTGTAAGTAAAGGGTTTGAGTAGTCTCTCTACTGCATTGCATGCATCAGTATAAAACGATATGTTTTCCCAAGTGTAATGTAAAGTCCTCTGATATCTCAGAGGATTGTCTGCACAGAAAGCAAAGTGCATCCACGCGCAGTGGCTTTTCTCTTCCTTGCTCCCCGCGTCTGCTTCACACACCACTTACCCTGCGACATTTGGGACGAGTTTCTCACTGCTTGGCTTCTCACATCTTGGACACTGACACAAAATAAATGAAGACACAAAGAAGACACAAGGTTCAGAGTTGGAAGGGGTTGGTGGCTGAGGTGTGAAACTATTGGGGTGTAAAATTGCCCTGGCAGCCGCACTGTTGTTTCAGCATTTCATGGTGAGCTGCTCAGCTAGACTTTACTTGACTTTTCTGCCTCCTTCGATCCACCTCCTTTTATTTGTGTTTCTGTCCACACTATACCTTTGCTTAATTTGTCCACAGCACTGTAGCTGTACAACTAAAATACAGAAATGAACACATGGCTTGGCTGGGCCGCCAGGCAGAGAGCAGCTGAATATTACAGTGGTTCAGTTTTGTTCTCCACTGGAGAATGATCCTGGTGAGAGAGCAGACGGTTCAACAGGCTAATATTCACACATTAATTTGCCCAAAGATGTCCAACTGTTCTCCAATAGATCTCATTACGTGCAATCAGTCACAGGCTGGCTAATTGTCTGTGTGGTGTAGGAAAGCTTTACTGGTGCATATAGGAATGACTGGTGCTTCCTCCTGGTGGCGGCAGGAGGCCATGCCCAGGCTGTGAAGAGAGAACAGACGTGGTGCAGAGGGCACTGCAAAACATTTGGCTGTCAGTATGATGCCTAGGGTTTGTTATTAAAAGCATAGGGCGAAACACAGAAACTATTCTGAGCAGCAGGCAGAGCTATGTGACATCAGGCACATTGTTATTTTGCTTCATTAAGTGATGTTGTTTCACTAATTAGTTTTCTTGCCTAAAGCTTGTAATTGGTGACATGTTTACGACTGTATGTGCCATGCCTGTTATGTGAGGAACCCAAACATGATTAATTACCCAAAAAAAAAAAAGTTTGACATTAGAATAAGCACAAGAAAAACGACGTTGTAATTGCTATACGCTGTACTCCATTATCTATATTAGTGCAGTGCCTGCTGTCAGAGACATTTTAGCGTCAGCAGAGGCAGATGTCATAATCAGTGGAGATTTATTTAGAAACTGTGTTATCCGAATTGAGGACATCATTATGAAGAATGTCACATCATCTGTGCGGTCACAAATCAAGCAAAAGACCCTACGATGCAATCACATTGTCGCATCATGCCATACATTTGCATGTGACAATTATGCTTAGTATCAGAGGCGACGTGATGACTCTAACCTTCTAGAAGCTGTCCCCGCCACTCAGCAGCTATCCCTGTAATGCCTTCAAGCAATCTTTTACAAGACTAAGCCACCCAAGTCTCCCAATTTAGTGAGGCTAGAGCCATAACTGCAATAGATGGGTCAATGAGATATAAAAAACCTCATATATAATCACCAGTCAAATTTTTTTCAGCAGGTTCTATTATTACTATGCATGCAGAGTTTCACGGCATTACTGCCTCATTTACAGCCCAACATAAGGTGCCAAAATGATCATCCAAGCAGAGCAAAGCATTAAGCCTATAAAAAAATAGTTCATTTACCCATATCTTTACTATAATAAATAGACACACCTGCCACCACACAGCTAAAACGATCCTCAACCTCATCTGTGTGTGTTTTCATTATAAGGCAGGTGATTGGCTCTTTGTAGGGAGCAGTGGAAAGCCGCTGTCTCCCATAGATTTCTTATTCACGGGCCTTTAAGTGCTACGTCTACCTAAAAATCCGGAGAACAGGAGCACATAGCCAAAATCAAAGCACTTATCAAAAAACGGTCCCTAAACTCAGCAATGTACTTGCTTTGGTTTCTAGCAATACAGCCAGCAAATCGATGAATAGAGAGTCCTCGATCTGATAGTCACCAGTGCTTTGCTCAGTGGTGCAGTGGTTAGCACTGTCTCATAGCTAAGAAGGTTTTGGGCAAAAACCTGCGCACTGGGTTGTGCAGTGTCAGCCTTCTACAGCCTTCAGGTATCTTTGCATCAGCAAAGTTAGATATCACACTCATTGGAAGTTTATTCCAACTAACCATGTTATCTGAACTGTGACATTGTTATGAGGCCACAGAGGAGTGTGGCATAATCTGTGCGGTCACATATCAACCATAATGGCCTATTCCCACTGAACGCATCATTTGTCACATAAAATTATGGGCAAATTTAAACCTGCTGGAGCCAGCGAGACCCTCCCTGCATTCATCCTCTATGGAAGTGGGGTCCACTTTCAGGAGCATGTTTGTGAATAGTTCAAACTTGTGTCACCTGTGACATCATGCGTCAGGTCAGAGGTGGCTAAACCCTAAGGTCAGACCACAGCTCATCTACATGACCTCAAGCTCTTGCAGTGCTCCTACTCCTGCTCCCAGCAGTACACCCGCTAAATATGATGTAGATCATTTGGTGAAATATGTGAAGGACAGACAGACAGGGGTTTCTTGATTTATTAGTGAGATGTGATGATTATGTTTACTCACATTAGTTTCACATTTTCTGCTCTTTCTTTGAACCACTTCTGAACAGATGGCTGGAGTGACTGTGCTGCTCTCCTCCCTTGTGAGTCTGATTTTAGATTCATAAAGCCAACGTTAGACTAGATTAGTTTCTCTGATGTCTATAAAGCAATTTCTCATTATTGCCCGTGGTTGAAAGTGGGATGGGAGTACACAGGACAGTGTTTGTCTGCTCCGACAGGCTGCGAAAAATCTTTGTGCCCAGAGTAAAAGAAATAAAAGTATGAGGACAGGCTCCCTCCAACGGGCTGAGTCTGGTGTTGGCATGCCCTGCGGTAAGGCAAGGTTATTCAGATGAAAGATGGTGTTGAGATTAGTGAGCCCTGCCTGAGCGCATGGACGTCCAGCATTCCGCACTGCGTGATTTATGAGAACCATGATATCAGCAGTCGCCACATGAATAAACCATGTGGGCAGAATTAAGCTTCTGTTAAACGACGCACAGCATTTTCCCAGGTGCTTCACCAGCCAAAGTGAAATCACATTCGTGGATGTTGTCGTTGCTACATGAGACTTTAAAAGCAGAGGATGTTTTAATTTTTCCTCTCTCTTTCCCAGTAATTCCCATGGCTTCGGCAACACTGCTAGGTAATTGTTTTGAGCTTATTAATAGTTTGTAGAGCCCCTTGGCATGAAGGCTTGACGTAAGGCAACGTAACTAAGCTCTCATTATCTATTCAATACCAGAATAAATGCATATATTGATATATTTAAACTGTCCTCCTGCGGCTAATGGTTCTTTCATTACAGTCATTTAGCGTGTCAGATACTTACCCCAAGATGAGCTCTTCAGATTGTGTGTTTTCTATAGGCTAAAATATTTGCTGCCATACAATTGAATTTCTCAGCTTGAATAACTGCATTAAAATTCGGAATTCAAATCACTTGATTGGACTTTTCTGATCAAAAATATGGAACAAAAACAAGTTTCAACCATAACAAACACTAACAAGTTGAAAATGAAAGTTTAACAGTCCAATTAAATAATTAATAGCAATTAATGTAATTACTGAAAATCGTTAAACTGGAGAAGCTACTTTGCACATAACAATTTTTAATCATTTTTTTAAAACTAAAACAATAACACAAGCAACATCACGTTGGGGTTGAAAATCACATATTTAAGAGAAGAACTGCACTGCAAACCCAGGATGTCAAGTCTGCAAGATGTGGGAGGGGTAGTAGTAAATGCCAGCAGTAAAGGGAAGGGCTTTTGATCCATACTAAGGAGTATATGTATAGTTATCCTCACTTATCGCTCTTTCTCCCAACCTGTTGTGCTTTGTGGAAGCACAAATATACTACAGTACCTCTTTAAACTTAGGCTGAAATAATGTTTGGACAGATAATTTGTTATTTTCCTTATCTACGTGTGGATTTGAAATAATAAAAAAAGTCTGAAATAAAGTGAGAAACAAAAAACTCATTTGAGGACGCGAATCAGGCTAATCTCAATAAGACTGATTGTGCCAATTTTTAAGATAAAGTCCGCTGAAAATAAAATGGCTGCTTTTGTCTATCTTTTGTTTTTTAAATACACTACTTCGCCAGAGGCACAATGTATAGTGAGGTGCTGCGGCAGCAAGAAGCAGCAGTTTTTCGTGGGAAACTACATACATATTAATGCATATTAATAATAGGAATATTGCGCGTCTGTCTTCCTGTCCATCTTCACTCACTGATTGAAAAATCTTATTCAAATGCCTATAGCTAAAGCAGGGGGAACTATTCTTTTCTGGCCTGTATAAAATAATCTGAACACAGTATGCCCTCTGTCCTCAGAAATGAGTTGAACTGCTAATGTCCATAACCATAACTAAGCAGTATTATGGCGAGTATCCAGCCTGAGATTGAGAGATTGTGAAATTAATCCTTGGCTGGATCATGTCAAGCTGGCATTCCTAATCACTGAAGTGTAATAAATAGAGAAGTACCCTAGAGAGAGAGATCAGGTATAAGGCATTGCTGCCTTGGCTCCACTTCATCCTGTCAGCATTACTGAGATTCCCATAAATGCAGCGACAAACACTCTCTCGGGCTTTATGACTTCAGTACTCTTGCCATGCTAGTGCATGCACTTAGTCTCTTTAAAGTGATTTGTGTATTGAGAGGAACAGAACAAGTAATGTGAAGCAACAAAAAAACCAAAAACCCCCCAAAAAATACGTAAGTAAAAATACAAAAATGTAAAAATCACCAGCATTCAAACGTGCAATCAAGTCACTCCTGTTATTAGGAAACTATTCTTAAACATAAGCACTCATTATGTTGGTCCTGTTGGAAGCAAACTGTTATTATACTAATATTATTTGATATTATTAATAGGTATATGATACGGGAAACAGTATTTTAGTCTCATGATTTAAAGCGGAGGCAAGTTTGAAATAAAAAACTGTTAAATCTATAGCAATTTAGGTCACAGACAAAAAATATGTAGAAAACATAAAGATGTCACAAATTTAGTCAGCAAAGTAACTACTACCTGTAGCACTTTATATATTTATAATGTCACACTCTGATGCCAATCATAGTCTTAATAATATATCTGTATTTATAAATAGCACACTAAGGATGAGTAATGCTATATAAATGATGAATTAAGCACTTACTAATACCTTAATAATGCTTAATAGTGTGACATTATTATAACGTGCTACCAAAAGTATTTATAATAATTTAACTTTGAATATAATTGATTATAAAGTAGCAAATGCTCAAAAATAAAGCACCAGTACCCTCAGATTATAGTTACTATTGGTTCTCATTAGAACACTCATAAAGCTTTGAAATATACATACAAATATACAACTCATAAGCAGAATTTAGAACCTAGTTTTTGTAGTTTTGTTGTACCTGCAGAGAAACCATCTCTTTCTGGCCTCTTAACACTCAGGTATTTGGCTGAAACCAGGGGAACCAGAGCGTACAGTGTGCCACACTGTGGCCTCTGTAATGAGGCCTGACTCCTAATGACTCACAGCCCCCAGCAAGAGATAGAGGTGGCCAGCAGTGGGGCTTATCTCATTGGCACTCTGTGCTGCGTGGTTACTGCTGTAACCTTTAGATCACTTCAGATTAGGCTGCTGCGGGAATCCTTCAGTAGTTATTACAAAACAGATTGAGCGGCTGGAAGAATTCTCATAAAAGTTGTATACGAGCCCTCCGCTTGAAGTTGTGATAATAGGCTGATTGTGCAAAGACATGTTACAGGCTGAAGCTCGTGACTGATCGGCATTCTCTAACGCTGCCTCAGATAAGGCTGCGATGCCATTGTTTTTGTTGACTGCTTTTGATTATGTAAATTCACACAAGCTAGCGGAAACAGAGCATTGTGATAAATTTAGCACTAAGAAGGTCCTGAAAGCGGCAGGGGGTCCACAGAGTGGAGGTGAGCTAACTTGTGCTAGTCAGTCATGCCTGCTGAGCATCATTCATGGAAGAGTGCAGGAGTTGGTCAGCCAGGGGACAGGGTGGTTAATTGCACTGCACTTTAATAAGTCACACACTGAAGACACATGGCTTTAATCACGCAGACGTCCCCGCTGATAGGCAGTGCAAGGGACAAAGGTGGCTCCGTCTCATCGGACTTAATGTTTCTGCAGGCAGGTGTCCGATGTAAACTGCGGGTGTTCCTGTCAAGATTCAGAAGTCCATATAATCACGTACACACACCTTCACTATACTCTGCCGCTTGTTCTTTGCACTCGTCTAACCTCGGTACCTAAATGATGTTGCTATTTCAGCTGTTTTTTCACTGGGAGCAGCACAGCGGTGGGAAGGTTTCATTGTCACAGTAATCAAAGTGGTGACGAGCAGAAGTGAAATACATTTAGGTTGAGTGAGGTCTCTGGAGAGCATTTTGTTGGTGTAAACACTTTTCTCGTCAAAAAAGAGGGAATCTATTTTCAGGGATTTGAGCAGATACAGTGCGAAGTCATACAGGAGAGCCCCGAGTGATAACTGTCATATTCATCCAGCTTGTCTTTTATTCAGTGCTCTCTGTACGGAGAATCAGCAATGAAGAGAAGTTATTCAACATTAATTAAAGGGCGTGTTGCTTGCCCCCAACAATGCATTCTAATGTTAAAATCCATGTTAAGGGAAATAGCAAACATGTGATTAGGCATTGCAAAATGTTAACTAGGTCTTTGTCCTTGACATTCACATTTTTAATGTCACTAAGCTGTTCCTGACGCATTCTGCGCTGCACACATATATCTCACTGGAGGTAGATTTTGTCCAAATCTAACAGGATTTGCTAGGATTTGGAATTAAATCTCCACGTAGGGTTTGATTTCCAATCAAAATTGGCCACTGCATTTTGTTCTGCCTTTGATGGTTTAAAAAAAAACAAAAAACGATCTCACTTCAGTCATTTTTTTTTTTTTGCTGCAAAATGAGACTGTTATTTTAAATGTTGCCATAAGAGACAGTCAGCCTGATATCAGTCTGACAGCAACCAAATGGGATCAAGTTGGCTATTACATCCAATCTGTTTTTGATAATACAGCATGTAATTGTGATAAATCATCGAAAATCACACATCTGTTGTTTACATAGATGGAAACTCACAATTAACAGAAATGTACATTTAACTGTTACATTTGTGCACAGCAGCCTTCCTGTCCTATAGAAATATAACCGGACTACAACCAGTCCCTACAGCCGAGTCCCCTCAAGTTGGCTCATTGACAAAGACTCATTCAAACTGATGGCAACATGTTGGCTATCTGTCACCTTTTTTAAATTAGAGATTAGTGATTATTTGCAAACCTTCAACAACGTCTCTGAGTGTGACTGCAGTCATCCCAAGTGAGACTGTGACTGTTTGGAGAAAGTTTGCCTCCTCTTAGCCGACCTTGTGATCAATAGTGTGCAACACCATCAACAGTTTGGTGAAAAAATTCAAAACAATCACAAAGTAGCCGCGGAGTTTTCTTTTTTGTTCCTTTTATTGTAGATGTAAGATTTCCATCCTATTTTTTACTTGCGTGACTGACCCATTAGCTTGCTCTGAATATAGGCATAGCTTTGTCAAGCTAAGTGCACCCAGCTAATTTAATGAAAGCTTAGTCAAGCCGGCTTGTTCTTAACATTCCCACAGTATTTTAATTTATTTAATAAAATATCAATATTTGGTGTCTCTGTATCAACATAATATCCATAGACAAAATATTGCAATACTATGCTGTATTGATTATTTTTCCCCACAAACCTAATAATTACGGTGATAATTTTAAACCCAATCAAGTCAAGCATTCTCTTGATGCTTGTTGTAATAACAGTGGGAGTGCATTGTTTTGTATTTGTTGACCGGCTGTATAATTGTGCTGCAGATTTAAAATTGCTTCAGACTAGCATAGTCTGACTTAATGTTCAGCAGACGTAATAAGGGGACCTACAGTAATTCTTTAGTCTTCCCTCTCATCGCCGGGCCTTGGAAACTATTTACATGAATAAGAAATGATGTTAAAGTATTTATTAAGCCTTTATTTTGTTGTGGCTGTGTTTGCATCTTAATTTAGAATTCATAGCAAATGAAGGACGAAAAAATCTCAAACCTACACTCTGACCTCCCAGCGAAAGCCATGTAATGAGAAAAATGATAAACACATGAATGTTCTCCAAATTATTGCAATAAACCTTGTGTAGGCTTTGTTAATGATCACAGTTAATGTGATCTTGTCACATTGTGGACAAACCACTCACAGAGTTTGAAACGTGAAGAGAGTTCATTGTATTAGCCCCTCTTGAGTTAATGCAGGCTTTTATTCCTGTGGGTAAGTTAGTGTGGATGTGGATACCAGGTAGGTGGAAATGAGAACCGTGTGCTCGAATGTGGAGGCTGCGCAGCGTAAACTGGCCTTTCAAGAGCAGCTTTTGTTGAACTATATGCCTGTTGAGACTCTTGATCCCATAAGAAATTTATGAGTTTGTGTGCGTGCGTCCATGTGAGAGCGAGCAAGGAAGCATGTGTCTTCTGTGTGTCATCATAAGCTCATTATTTTTCTTCTCTCCCACAGATCTGCGACCTGTCATCACCTCACCCAGCAAGTGTATGTGTGCGCACTGGCACTTCTGTGTTTTTTCTGCTTCCAGAGCCTGCTCAGCAGCCACCGAAAACACCCAGTGACCACAGGCTGCAAGATTAGGTGAGCTTTAGGCCACACGCCTCTGGCTATTAGATCTGTCACTGTCTCCTCATTTGAGGGCACTGTGGCACTTAATTTGCTTGCAGACCACACTCTAAAGCTTACTAATAGTCATTGATTTGTTTAATCTTGCCACATATTTAGGATAATCCCAATTTTATTACCTCTTAACCCCCTTTCAGACTAGTGATTGAGAACAATAAAAAAAAATAAAAAAAATATTGAGCTTGTCCACAGTCATTCAGATTAAATGGCAGAGGAAGATGGTCTAATCAAAGAAACAGTAAAAGCTTTCTGGGTCATCAACCAGTGTCCCTGTAGTAGCGTATAACCCGACTGTTTCAGAGCAGCGCTTGAATATGAGAGCAGCTGTAGCCCATAACACATGTGTATCTTGATTAATCATCCTGTTAAGGAAATGAACATGGCTTTAACCTCTGCCTGTTCAGATGAACTGCTGCTCAGAGGAAGTGGAGCTATGATTGATTTTCTTTCACATGTGAGTGAACTACATGCATCTATCAATGCAGAAGATTAGCTGAACATGTGAATTTGTGTGTTATTGGATACAGTCACTCTGAAGTATTGAACACATCCCCATAATACGGCAAACCACATGCAGAGCACACGCAGCCCACACATGGATGTATCACTACATGTTGAGTTCTACAAAGACGCATCATGTTGAATTTATTACAATTCATTATTTTTGCTCAAAATGCCACGCTGTAACATTTCTGTGTACTTCATATTTGTGTATTTTATTACTACTGTGCAAAACTGAAATTTGCTGTGTTAGTCATGCACGTGTTATACCTGGACTTCTATACCTAATCTGTCATTGTCACTTTTGTTGATGATATGTGCTGTTCTTCTGCCTAATGAAAAATCCTGATTGGGTAAACAGCCTGTCTGTCTCTGTCACTGGGTGGTTTCATTTCTGTAGATATTAGAGCCATAGATAACTTAGCCCAATATTCTGCTTGAGCCACATTTAAATATTTTATTATGATCTTCTATTTGCACCAATTGTAATGGTTGATCTTGATTATGTAAATTTATTTTGTGATTTAGGATGTTATACTCCATTAATTCGTCTGGCTGCTGTGAATCTGTTCTGTTTAGGCAGATGTAGTAGATTGGTGGGCCAGCATATGCATCTTAGAAGGTCATCAAGGACATGGAGCAATAGTTTTCTGACTGTCGCAGTTTACCAACAAAGCTATGCAAAGCAGAGGGTCTGCACATGGAAATTAGCCCAAGGCTATAATCTGGCATATTTACATTTGTTAAAATGTTCATTAATATGTATTGCCCCTCTTTCTAAAAAAAAAAAATATATATATATATATATATAACCAGAATTCCATTTTCTTATGTGTGGAATAAAAAGTTTTTTTTTTCTGTTTTTGTTTCTGAATGGCATGCAAGCTGCCTCCTAGAAAACACAAGTGAGACACTTTACGTCTATACAGAAGGTCCAAAGGTTGCTGCTACAGTAGGTGTCCATTGAACACACAGTGTTTTCAAGGTGAAAACTACTTAAATAAAATAGTTTGGTGTGTTTTTTATGGGAAATAAGCTAAGAAAATGCACCACTATATGGGGACTATAGCCAACGGCTGGTCAGCTTAGCTTAGCACAGTTGAGTCTTACTCTATGGCAGAGTTACCACTAAAGGGTTTGAAAAAATAATGATATTTAAAAATTTAGGTTTCGTGTCCTTTTAAGTACCTCAGAGGACAAAGTGCTATGGTGTATTTGAGAGTTAAATAGTCCACTTAAGTCAAACTTCAAGTCCCACAAAACAATAGTATCCCAGATATATTGTATATTTAGTCAATAGCCATATCCATGGTAACCATCCATATGCAGTAGAGATTCACCAGTTGTACGTTTTTGATTGAAATTTCTGATTTATTTTTTTTTTTTACATGCTTATACTGACTTTTTGCCAATTGCAATTTTTTTTCTAAGAATGACAAATGAGAGCATATACAAACAAACAAAAAAACGACTTTTCTTCAGTGTAAAATATTATTCACATAATAAAATAAATTATTAAACTTTACATTTTCCCCAAAACTACAGAAAGAAACAGAATCTTCTCTCCTTTAAACAATTTCCAAAACAATTCTCTGCTACTGAAAAAAGGTATAAATAATTAAGTCAACGTGAGTTGCTGTGCACGAATATTCACCTGATATATTTTTTACCTCAAACAAAAGCAGGTGCAACAAGTTTGTATAACAAAACAAATTGCACTTACATATTTTTCCAATTTGTTTAAATTCACCAGACACCAACCCTTTTTTCTTTTTTTTCATCCATCATTTTCCTCATAACTTCTTTGATCATTTTGCTAATACCGAGGCTGCTGACTTGCAGCTGCCTCTGAGCTCTTTCCCTTTGTTAGCTATGTCCATGTTAATCTGGGTGAGGGTGATTTAAGTGTCTGATTAGGTTGTTTGATATAAAAACTTTTTCACAGTTATCCCCCATGGTTTACTTTGGGGAACTTTGTGTCGCCACTCATGCATCTCTAATGTCTACCATTATAAAACAAGAGTCCCAAAAAGTGAGGACACTTACAAATAGAAAGGTCTGAACAGCTGTGATCGAGCTCAACATTAAACCTGGTGTCATTGTCCAAAAACCTACAGACCAACTGCACAGCCTATTGCTAACCTTTTGATTCCCAACCTCTAAATACTGTTATTTTTTTATGCTTATATTGTACCCTTGATTATTCCACCTGAGATAACTGCTAGACAATCACAATACTGGAGTATTCAGAGTATTGATGAATCAATTGGAGAGTTTACGCTTGTGTTTGTCATCAAAAGCATTTGAACCTGGAAATTGCAATTACATCAGCCTTACCGAACAAACTGGCACAATATAATACAAACAAGTTTATTAATCCCACTAGGGGCAATTAGCTTCAAGCAGCTTGTTATACACAAAACACATTAACATACAAACAAGCAAATGAAGCTTAATGTGATAAACCTCTCAGGAATAAAATAAGCCAGTTTTTAAAAGGTCAAACTATTCCTTTAAATGTAATGAAATTATCATCTTCCACCCAACTGTCTACATTTTCTCCTTGTTTCCTTCTTAGAGTGAAGGATGGGGTCATCAGTTCCTCTGCTGGCCTCGCTCCTTGCGCTCACCACCAGTGCGTTGAGTCTCAACCCAGATGACCCCAATGTCTGCAGCCACTGGGAGAGGTAAGCACATTCCCTTGTATTTAATCGTCTGAAAACGCTGATTCGTATGAGTGACGTTGTCACTTCTGAAACTTTTTCAGTATATCTTCTCTTAACCAAAGTTCTGATCTGTTGTCAAAGTCCATACAGCAGTATTGATCTCACAGCGGCTCAAGTTGCCAAGCTCGGAGAGATGGGAGGTGCTGCTGCTTCAAATGAAATACACAGGCAGATTGATCAGTGTACTCTCATCCCAATCAATCGCGAATGCCACAGAGCCTGAATAATTATTAGCTTTGCTGGGCAGTGTCACTTATGAGAAATAAGCAGGAATAATTTCTGTCTGTGGCGCAAAGGGGAGGAAAGAAAGCTGTGAAGATATATTATCTGGATTATTGCCTGACCAAGGTGAGGGTACTTTGTGGTTCCACCTTGTTGGCATCGAAATGGATTCCCTAAGTGGGCAGTATGGTTATGGCTTTTAGGTCCTCCAATATCCGCAGACCATATATCATAAATATCAACTTTTTTTTAGCGTTTTCATACCCTTTATTTTAAAGTCAAAGCTTCACTATGCAGGAAAACGACACTGTGTTGAAAATGGCATCAGGGACTTTCTGATTCTTAATAATTAGCATTTTATTGCTATAGCTGGTAAAACCTGACCCAGTTTAATAGGGTTAGGGTAGGGTTAGGTCTAAGTGATTTAAAAAATGATTTTTTTGTGATGATTCACAAAAAAGAAAAATAAACAAAGTTTGGCTGCTCAAATATTTAAAATGTTTGACTTCCCTCTAATATTTTTTAAATAATGCCACCTTTCACCATTTTTTTCTAAAATTGTTATTTAAGTCAAACCATGTAAAAAATTCAAAGGGTAAATTTCTCCTAGGTAGAGCTTATTACAACACTCAGACATTTAATAGATGACAAGAAGCCGAGACTAATGGCTGCTTTTCTTTGTGCCTGTGGCAGGGACTGAAAGCCAAAATTATTGGAGACTATAGGACCGGCATTTCAAGATTTTAACAGGCGCTTGTTTACATTTAAGATCTTAAACAGAAACCATGCTGAAAATTCTAGGAGTCAAATAAATGTAAAAAGTAAAGAGCACAGCATCCGAATCTAAAATTTAGAGGAGAATACATTTTAAATCTCTACCACAATTTAAAGGGGTAGAAATAATAAGCCAGAGTACAAGAAAGTATGGTACAGTCCTTTTTTCTGCAACTGGTGTCCTTAAACATTTGTCTTTCAGCTATGCTGTGACTGTCCAGGAATCCTATGCTCACCCATTCGACCAGATCTATTACACTAGATGCACAGACATCCTCAACTGGTTTAAATGCACAAAACACAGGTGAGTTTGTAGGTCTCAGAATTTGTTTCCTTATTATATTTTACTTGTTTTTTTGTTTTTGTTTTAAGTAGCACGACCTTTACTGTACCCCCAGAGGATGCCAGTGACTGTAATTGTGTTGTTTTGAAGACGTTATGTTTTAATTGCTTCATCAAGGTTGATAGCTCCATCAACTAAATGAGTAAACAGAGACCTCCTACAAGCGGATTTTTATTTGGGGGTAAAATTCCACTTAAGAATGATTTTTCTGTGCGTACTTTGATAAAATGACAAATAATAACAAAACATTAAGTTACTGTTTCGAGTTTGTTTGTTTCCTGTCCTTCAGAAAGGATCACTCTTTACCTCACGTAGCTGTCCCTGTGTGTCTGCTTTTTCAGGATCAGCTATAAGACAGCTTACCGGCGGGGAGTGAGGACCATGTATAGGCGCCGCTCGCAGTGTTGCCCTGGTTACTTTGAAAGCGGAGACTTGTGTGTTCGTGAGTGCACCTTTTTTTAATTCCTAAGTCTTTGCTCACGACATTTCAGGTTGTATCTGCAGGAGATTTTAAGAAAATAAAATATTAGGATTGATTTTTAGTCTGAGTGGCTTGCAAGTAAAGACGCAACTTCCATACAGGCCGCTGCTGCCCAAGTCTCCTGTCTGATCCCTCAATAGCAGTCCACTCCTGCCTTCTTTGCTAGCGTGCCACCATGTATAATATGCGGATTAAGTCAATTTAAAATGACTGAGCATGATTTAATAAGGTCACTCACTGTTTTACAACATGGTCTGCTCCCTGCTTTGCTCTTTCTGTTAGAGTAGCTTAATTGAAGTTGTATAACAATGAGAAAAATTAACGAGCCGAGAGCATACTGGTTACAGACCAAGGATGTATAGCACCCACCATAAAACCACAACAGACTTCAATAACTTAAAAGAGCAAGGGCCTTGAAAATTAGGTTGTAACAGTGCGCTTAAAACAGTCATTCACTGTCAATTCAATAGCTTCAATGTATAATTTCACTCGCACGCATTCAACTGAACACTTTTGCAAGCTGTTCACAGTATTTGTTACGCTGACCTCACTGAATATTTCATTTGCCTTAAAAAAGAATTTAATTAAAATTGGTCTTCAATAATAGTTTTCATCATCTTTTGCAACATAAGCTAGCTTCTGATATAGTAACCCCACCGTGTGCTCTTTGACCACAGCTGAGCTTGTCCTTGTCTAAGCTTTCCTAGCCTCGGGGTAACAGCTCCCCAGGAAGTCAGCCAACAAAGAGTGAGACCCCGTGTGATTATATGGGAGTCTGGAGAAGTGAGGAGCAGACTGATCAATAATGTATTCATTAACCATTTAACTGACAACAGAGACATTTGTTCATTAATAGTCTTTTCAGGGTGTTAACAAGGTGAATCTGCTAACTGCGATGCTGCCTCTTGAATTTGGCTCGGCTTTATTTTTTTGTATAATACAGTATCAGGCCATTGCGGCCTGTGTCAGGTGAATAGAGGAGATTGAGTTGATAGGGGCCAAGAGGGCAGTTTTTGCTTTTTGCTGGCTTTGCAGACTGCTCTCTTTTAATCCTAGCACTCTCACTACTAGGATTAAGAGATTTGTACTCCCCAAGCTGTTTTGCATGCAGTGACAAAAGGGAGCATTATAGAGGAAATCGAACCAAAATTAACTCAAGTCATCTATTTCGAGACATTTTATTGTTTACTGAATGTAAAATATCCCTCCCTTGTGTATTGTTAGTTTAGTGTAGCTTTTCCCCATGAAGTCTGTTTCATTAAGAGTCAGAAAAGCTTCAAGAGGGTTTGCCTTTTAATCCTGCCTCCTTTCTTTTTTTTTTGTCATATGGCACCACATCAGCACTCACATTAGCTCCAGTGAGAGGCAGTTAATGAATTTGGGGATGTGGAGCAAGCATTACAGAAACACACAAAATGCTAATGCTTCCGACACTCTTGAAAGATGCCTTTTCTTTGTTTGTTGTTGTGTTTCGTTTTGTCTGTAAGAAGTGATTTTTATTTTTTTAACATTTTGTCAAGGCGCTCTGTGATACGCTGAACTTTGATCTGCTTTTTTCTAATTAGTGCTTGAAGTTTCCAATGAGAGGTGTTTATTATTTCTGTGACCTTTGATCTGTCGTAAGTCATTAGCTTAATATGTAACTAGTCTATGTAGAGGATGTGAGGAACTCATTTCCCACCTAATAAGCATGATTATTACAGTTGTGCAAAGGAAGCAAGATGAGCTCACTAATGACAACAGCTCGTAATATCTTCTGAGGCTGACAGGCTCTGCGGGGCTCTGAGTCTCTCTTTTCGCAAAACATTTAGGCCAGATGACTCCTGCGTGACTCTTGCCTGTCCATTTTAAAAAAGACCTTCGCTGCAGAATTAGTCGGGTTTTGATAAGTTTCACATTTTGAGCTTTCACCATCAGTAAGATGATGAGATTTGGCTCCAGAAAGGGATCGTGTGCCTTTGATTTCTTTTTCATTTTTGGCTTTGTTGCATTTTTTTAATGTTTCAAAGACAGTTTTAAAATAAATCGTCTCTGTGCTAGACAGAGGCCCGGAAAAGAAGTTATGCAGGAAGTTGTTTGATAGGTTCTGCTGGCATCTGTCTTAGAATGATTCAACCATCAGCTGCATCACCTCGTTTCAAGCGTTTTCCACTACAAAGCACTACGACTACAAGAATCATAAACACTGGCAAAAAAATGGCACTGGTAGACCCTTTTTTATTCTTTTGGTTACTGCAGGAAAGCTTTCCACAACAGGAAGGGACAGTAAAGATTTATAATATCCAACATTTTAAAAGATTGCGGTTTTCCTGGGTAAAAATATAAAATTTATTAACACTGCATGACAATCACCAATTAGCTCCATTGTTCCCCGTCCTGATAACACCTCTGCATAATGAGTTAGATTAGCCTTTTATCTAGATGAAAGACTCAATTTTCCAACAGATTCCTTAGACATGAGTTAGGCAGAGTGATTCATGAATTTCAATTAAAATGAAAGACCTACCTCCTACTTTATTATGCCATCCCTTCAGTACACCGGTTCAGATCTCAGGAGAAGGGTGCGCTTTATCCTTTCTCCCATATTCAAAACTTCATTTCCATATTTCTTTTTTTTTCTAAAGGATGTGACACATTTGCATTTCCCTGTTCTCGCTGATCAGAATTTGCTGATTGAAACTAAACGAAATCAACTCATCGTGGTGACATTGAATTCGTCTCCTCTTCTCTTTGAATACTCTGCATACTGTGGGCTCATTGATTACAGGTAGTCGATCTCACTACCTTCGTCAGCACAAATGTTGAAGCTCTTCCCCCTTTTCTTTTTGCTGGCTTACTGTAATTAGACAGTTCTCTGCCAGAGTGATGTTCAGAAAATCTGCCCTGAATTATCTTTCAATCTCTGGTTTACCATTTTTGCCGTGGGAGCATTTCTGCGATTAGCGCCAGCTTGTTGCTGTCTGGCGTTCACTCCTATTTCTCCTTTCCTGCTGCATCTTTTGAGTTGGTGGTGGAGCTTAATCGAAGCCTGACTGAATGATAATCTATAGTGGTACTGTTCAGGCCTGCAGCCAGCTCCTCCTGACCTCTGTGCCTGCAGGATGGGTGCCATAGTGTTGAACACAGGACTTATATTGTTAAGAAAAAAAACTGCTAGATGCTATCCCCTGTCCCTTTTTCACTTTTGACCACATCACAAAAAAATAAGGAACAAAGGAAGCAGAACTTGGAGTGTTGGATGAGCTCTGATCAGTTAAGGGCATGGACTGTCTGCTCTGCCGCCCTTGGATTGCGTATTATCCCTCCACAGGCCATGTAAGAGGACTGCTGATTCCCATCAGGCGGAGTTTCTCTCTCGTCGTGTTTCCTTCCTCAGATAAGAGCCTGTCTGTCTTAACCCTGTTGGCCAGATGACCTTGGCTGCCATATAGTTATTAATGCTAAGTACCTATTTTTGTCATCCTTTTCCTTCTTACTTTGAAACACTGTGGAAAAAAAAAATCCACATGGGTCACTTTATTTTCCAGCTCAAAGAAGAAAAAAAAATCCAACTCTTGTGAACACACTTGCAAGAATACTAATGCCAGCCCAATCAATTGGGCGCTGTGTTGTTCAATATGAATGATCAAGAAAACTGCATACTTAGTAAACACTGCAGTGCCTGGACCTGCTACATTAAAGCATCACTATATGACAAAGCACTGGCTGATCAAATTAGGGAGGATTTACAGCTTGTTCCGTCATGCCTCAACCTGCCGATAGCGAGTCATTGTGGAAAGTAAAGCTACATGATAAACCAAGTGTTGACCAAGGACTTTGGCTGCTAACGAATTGTTTAGCCTATTGTCAAGTAGCTGAGATGGATGTTAAATATGAGCGCCAGAGCTAAGATTCAGTCCTTTGATGGTATTCAGGAGATATTGAGTGTTCAGTTTTATGGGCCATTTTCTTTCAGCTGTTATCTTGGTGCTTTTCATTATGCTGTTTATTAGTGCTTTAATGACGGTTTACACTCTGTGTGTGTGTGTGTGTGTGTGTGTGTGTGTGTGTGTGTGTGTGTGTGTGTGTGTG
>NW_005187436.1:3564555-3570708 GCF_000239375.1 Pundamilia nyererei | reverse complement strand
TGTGTGTGTGTGTGTGTGTGTGTGTGTGTGTGTGTGTGTGTGTGTGTGTGTGTGTGTGTGTGTGTGTGTGTGTGTTCCAATGCGATTATAAACTGTGCTGATGAGGAAATGTCTTTGTCTATTTTAGCTCTGTGCACAGAGGAGTGTGTCCACGGTCGTTGCGTGTCTCCCGATACATGCCAGTGCGAGCCCGGATGGGGAGGACTGGACTGCTCCAGTGGTGAGGGCACTTTTCTTTTAATTTTCCAGTTAACCATTTAGACCCATTTATTTCTAAATGGCTTCACAGCCAGTTAGTCCATAAGACTTTGCTCTCAGTGTGTTTTGCCACAATGCCCATCTACCTCAAAGCTGCTCAGCTTTGTATCCTCTCTTCTTAGCAAGCACAGCCAATGGAACAGGTAAGTTACAATGAATTCATTTTCATTTGCTGGAAGTGGAAGTGATTTGCCTGATGAATATAGCGGATGGATGGATGGTTGCATTCCCCCCCCCTCCCCCCGTGTCTACCAAACTCTCTGTTATGGTCTTAATCATGATTAGACTGATGCCCGTGGCTTGTTCAGTGCGATGATGAATCAGTGCCAAGCTGAAACAAGCCATTGTATTGGTCTTCTATTTACTGGGGTTTCCTCAGCACCCAGAGCTGGATGGGAGGGTGGAGTTAGACATATTCATCCTGCAATCAACTAAATGCTGGAGTGTCACTGAGGCCAGGCAGGAGGGAAGAGTCTATTTTCTCCTTTGTGAAATGTATGCCAGCAGAGAAATGTAGATACAGAAGGCCTTTTATACTTAGGGCAAATATAGCAATAGCCATGGCAACATATCACCATTTCCTGCATCAACATTTCTGACCTCTAATTCTTAACTTCAACTCTCCACTCCCAGTTGCATTTAACCGTTGCATATTTAGGAATGAGTTATGGCAGATAAAATCAAATCTGTAGTGCTATTGTATAGATCTATGAGTTTTCATTAGCAGGAGAGCCATTCGCTGATTAGCAACTGTGTGTAAATCAGCTGCCTGCGCAGCAGCAGTGGCCTATCGGAGGTGGATTCATGGGCATAAATGACAAGCCTGAGCTGTTTGCTGCTGCTGCTGCTCACTCCTACAGACTGGTGAGGGTCCAACAGGGAGGATGTGTGAGGTTCAGGGCCCTCGGGGACTCTTGTCCCACTCTTAGTTGGTTAGGAGTGCAGCCGTGTGTGCGTTTGAGCCTGCAGGCGCTTGGCTAATCCACCTTGTTAAAACAGACTTGATGATTGAGACAGAGGCATTATTCATAACTTTAGATTTCCATACCAGGCATGATTCCAGGTTTTTTCATTTACGAGCTTTCATCTGTCGAAATAAGGAATGTGTGCCAATTTTTAAATTAAATCTGCCCTCTTTTTCCTTCGTGTAAATGGTGCAGCATGGTTTTTTTTTTGTCTTTCACTGTAAATTCTGCATTTGCTCAGCACAGACAGATGAGGCGGTTAGGTAAAAGTCTTTATGCAAATGGATGCAAGCTTCATATTATGGCACAAGTGGGCTGAAATACACACATTAACACCAAATCAGCTCCAACACAATCAATGTCATGCTTTATTTGCTGTTTATTTTACCACTATTATGTTTGACTTGAGGTGTTTGTGTTCACATAAAAGCCAATTCCATAGCTGGTGAGAAGGCAAAATGAGCTCATCATATGACAAAGGATTTGTGAATGTGATTAAAATAAAAAAAAGAAAAAGTGTGCCGTCCAGGCTTGGAGATGAAGAGCTGCCGTGGGATGCTGTGCGGTCTAAAGCTGAAGTGACAGCCTTTCAGCCAATGATCTGGAGCTGGATCAAAGGCTTGGACTTTGTTTCTGGAGCAGCACCCACCAGGAAACAGTTTTGTATATGGGTCAGGTGGTGGAAATAAAGAGTTGCACTGTTTGTTGCCAGAAAAGGGAAGGCGATAAGGTGGGAGAAAGTCAGTAAATTGTGCTGGGAGTGGTGGTGAAGGCTGAAGAGAGATCTAGCCTGGTTTCTTTTGTTTTTTTTTTTGGTTTGTTTTTTTGTTTTCGCCTGCTGTTGTCCACCTGCTGTAGCCAGAAAACATTTCATCCTTTTTCTCGGCCTGAAGCTATATTCCCACTGAGACCAGACCTGCCCTGTGACCTGCCTCGAGTCCCGGGGTGTCTCAGACTCATCTCAAGGACACACTGGTAGATGTGGACCACACATAAAACAGAAAAAGCAAATGAGTGATGCTTGCTTTCTGTCATGTGTGGATTTTGAGTATTTTGAGGGGAGGCTTTGTTTTCCCAGAGTGATGAATGATTAATTGCCGCTGTTGGTTAGTGTGATTGCTCTAATGCCTGCACATTGTGTTTGTGGAACGTGGTCTTGAAAATGTTCTCCTAATCACTTGTCATGAATCAGTTGTTTATTTTTTAATTTAACAGTTTAGGGCATTGAAAGAGTGCCCTGTACCTGTTAATGTTTGCTTTTGTCTGTTTTTCCCCCCCAATGTTGTGCTTGTTTTGTCTGTTCTTTTGCTTTCTCTTCTTTTCATATTGAAATGCATCTATTTGTCCTCTCTGTGCCACTGTGTATACTTTGTTTTGTCAGTAGGGTTTGTCTTGGAGAAATAACAATGTTCACAATAGGAATTCCACCATGTAAATAAAACAAATGGACAAAAAATATTAGGTTCAATAAAGCAGGGACAGCAGCAGATTTATTTATTTATTTATTTTTGCAATGGCAATTCAGATAGATGGAGCTCTGCTCATAGGACCGAACAGTATGTCTTTAGTCATTTTAGTTTTCTGATGTATGCTACTGCTGTTATTGGTTGTAGTTTGCAGCAAATATACTAGATGTTAGCGTAAAAAAAGAAGCACACAGTATGAGATAAAACGGGAAATCAAATCTTTGTAGAGTATTATCAGTTTATTGAATAAAATCTATATAAAGTTTTTTAGAGACTCTTATGAGTTTCTTGGGTTTAGCAGTAGACTCTTCGTGAAGTTGCAGAGAAATGACCTGGTCCTTTTTTTTTCTCCCCTCTTTTATTTCCGTGTATTTTTCAGCTCTTGTGATTTAATCCCTCTTGATGAGTCTGTCACACCGGGTCACTGTTTGCTACAGTAATAACAGCTTTCAAATAAAAAGAATGATCAAGATAGATGTCGTAAGGTATATTTACCCGTGACTGCCATCGCTTGTAAAATATTAGGTGCAATGAAGCACTATCATTGATTTCATGTGATTCAGTCAGATAATGATATGTTCCTGGTGCTCGGGGAGAAGAAATGTGCATATGAAGCTTTTAATGTTTCTTTCCTCAGCCTTCTTGGAGATTTCTTTCCCCTATCGTGGTGGAAAATGTACGCCCACTTGTGCAGAGATTCTAAGAATCAATGCCACCGATATAAGTATCTGGAAAGTCCAAGAAGTAGTTCAGGTTTGTTAACCGCAAAGCTTCCCTTGCATTCTAAAAAGAAATCTATCACACTTAACAGCCAAATCTAATGTGTTTGGTCAGCCGTGGCCCATGAGGTAACATATTCCTCCCTCATGTATTCAGATGGCAAAGCAGCTATTGCTGTGTGTGCTATACACGTGGTCAATTGATAAATGTGGCTGATGAATGGCTTTTTTATGCTATGCTGCACCAGATCAGATGTTACAAATGCTAATTGACCACTAAAACTGTCCATTTTTATGGATTTAAATCAATGATTTGTTTTTATTGGATTTAGGAATTTGGGATTGCAATCACAGTAATGTGGCTCAAACAGAATTAAATGATTTGTGCTTTTAGCTTTGTTAGCTTGTTTTGCCCCAACAACTGTAGATGTAAAATGAAAGAGTAGCCCGACCAAGACCAACAGACCAGAAGCTGTTAAACTTCATTTTGACTTGAAAAACACTCTCACGAGGACTCCCTCTGGCACACGTCGACAGTATTTACACATTATTCTCAGAAGAGCATCTAAGCCAGATGGTTTCTCTCCAATCCCACAGCAGCAGGACATTGATATGCATTGCTGTCAAAGACCAAGGGACTGAATTACATTGAACATCGGCATAGCACACAGAGATTCACTCTCACTTGACACATCACTCCAAATGTCACCTTACTTTGCTCCCGAAACTTCTCCCTTCATTAATCTTAGAGACAGAGTGTTGAACGTTTGTTTGTGAGCATGTGTGTTTCAACAAGTCACTTTTCTTTGAGATGACGCCTGCACGTCAACAACAGCAAGCAAAAAAAGTGAATCGTGTTTTTAAAAAGACGTCCACATCGATTGAATTCCTCATTATACAAGCATGTAAAGAGGCATTTTTGGAAAACTATAAATATTCTAACTCTATCATTCTGAAGTGGGTTCCTTGCTGCTTATTTCAGTCGATGCCAACTGCCTCATTCATTTTGATAGATCAAAGCGCCCAGGCAACAGTTTTTCTCAAGGGGACAGAAGACGGACCGATCTATAGAGCCTCGTGCCGCTGTGCAAGTGTGTGCTTGCATCAGTGCAGTTGAGGCCTACTGTGCTCGCAGAGGTTTGTTTTTGTGAATGACTCCGGGTTCCCTGTGGATGGTGGAGCCATTTTGTGTACTGCCAAGTATGCAAAAGCTGTGCTTAAGGTCCCGACATGGTAGCGTGCTGGTAGTCTCTATGCATATATGTTCCACACACAGCTTTGTAGGCCTGCATATACATGTTGTAGCTTCACACTGCCACTTGGGGGCATTGTGAAAATATGTGGAACAGGTAATGTGGGCGACTTCCTATTTAATTTGTGCAGTTAACAATAAAGGTCCACATGATCTTAACTTTGATATATATATATCTTGTCATTCTGTTTACTATTTGGGTGCAGTTAGGAAAAATTTGTAGTGCCTTGCATTCAAAAGCAAAACTCTAACAACTTAATATATAACTATAGTCTTGGACAGTTGAAATAGTGAGCACAAATTGTTAAACTTTTTATTTCACTAATAGTCCGTTACTTGCTATTTAGAACTTAAGAAGGACTTTGCATGCTAACTTTAGTAATTCGAGTTGGTTGTGTGCAATTTTAAAACCCAGTGGTGACTGTTAAACAGAAAAGATTAAACCATGTGGATGCCGCTGCTCGGGCTCTGAAAGAGATGTTTCAGGACGTGCTTCAGACAGCACGCCTCTCAGATCTTTCCCTGCATGCCTCACACTGACTCGTGTGACTTATGTGTAGTGTAAATCACTGTGCAGAGACTTCAACTGACTGATATTGAGTCCATCAAATGAAATGTGGCGCACACACCACAGCTGACAGCATTCTTGGCTACAAGCTGACAAGCACACACACACGTGCACACATCCAAAATGAATTAAATATTCATTACTGAAAAATGTTCTCACTGAGTACAATAATCATAATCTTTTACACACACACACACACACACACACACACACACACACACACACACACACACACACACACACACACACACACACACACTTACATGTCTCTTATACTTTCTGTACATAGAAGCCTCATTGGCCAAGCATGCAGATTGACTTTGCCAGCCTCTGAAGATTTTTTTGTACCATCCCATTAAGCAGGATTTATTATTCCACAAGAGCTCACTGCTCCATTACTTTTGGGAGAATGCCTGACGTGTGTGTGTATGTGTGTGTGTGTAGGTGTGTGTGTGTGTGTGTGTGTGTGTGGTGGGGGTTAGGTATGTATCTTTGTATGTATGCGTGTGATAGATAGAATCTATTTATCTTATCTGTCTAGATCTGATGAGTGTGGAGGCCAATTGAGAACAGTGAACTCAACATTGTTCAGATAATCTGAAATTTGTGACATTGCGCATCAGCTGGCTGGAAGCAGCCATCTAAAGATAGGTACACTGTGGTCATAACGGAATGGATATGGTCGGAAAAGATACAGCAACAATACTCAGGCTGGCTGTGATGTTTAAATAATACTCAGTTGGTACTAAGAGACCCAAAGCGTGCCAGGAACATATTCCCCACACCATTATAACCAGCCTGAAGTTTTAAAACAAGGCAGGATGGATCCATAATGTCATGTTGTTTACACCAAATTCTCTCCCTAACATCTGAATGAGACATTGATAAAGGACATTTACCAGATTAGGCAACTTAATTTTTTTTT
>NW_005187436.1:3548470-3562901 GCF_000239375.1 Pundamilia nyererei | reverse complement strand
ATAAAAAGCAGGTGGATGTCATACTCATGGTGCATGGTGATGGTTAGGATGGTATAACATGAAGTTCCGAGGGTCATTATCACCCTCATGCTTGTCATTAGTCAGTAAGAGAGAAAGAGAGAGAGAGAGTTAAGGGCTCCTGGAACACACCACCCAGCTCTGAGAGCCTGTATAGATGGCTTGATTTAATAAGGACATTAAAAAGCCTTATCTCCTGTCCTTAAGAGAAGGTCAGTGTGTCTAAAATAGCTGAAATGCTATGATAACAGTTTAGAGAGATAAGATATCTCCTGAATACTAATGCAGAACAAAGCAGCTTTAGGATCATGTTACAGCCTATAAGTCACCCTTATTTTTCTGGCCTAATGCGTTGTTTGTTTCAGTCATTTGAGTATTGGACACAGTTGCACATGGTGTCAAAATGCTCCGTCTCTACAGAATTGACAAAACTCCTCCCATCCATCGGTGTCATTATTTTTCTATTCTGACCAGTGGCTTCAAAAACCTGAGAAGGCCCGACTCCTCATGGTCTTAAAAAAATGTTTGTAGTCATTTGCCCCCCAGTAAGTATGTAGTAGTATCATCAGCCATGATGATTTGACTTCTAAAAGTCATGATGTCGTATTATTGTTTGAATATGCCTGTCAGCTGTTGTGAATGTAGCTCAAGTATGATTATTGTTAGTATGATTGCTTATGTTTTTGTGTTAGTAAGCTGAGAATTCTCCGTATTTACCCAATAAAGCAGCTAGAATCATGGAATGAATATTTATTTTTTTGCCATGATTTATTTGTGTTCATCTTTCCCATCTGTGTAGTAGAAATGTGCTTTCTGCTTTAATATCCCATGCTTCATTTTGTGACGCCTCAGACTGAGCTCTTGTGTCAGTCCCAGTACCCAGATAGTTATTCTTAGTACATATGCTAAATTTCACAAGATTTAATGGGGTTTATAAACATATATACTTCAGTGTTATTAAGTTGAAAGCACAAATAAAGGGTAAATTATCATATCCACACACATTCACATATATCTTCTACCTTGTACCGCATATACAGATATCACATTTTATTAGCAAAGTATTAGTAATAGATGCCCCAATCACCTCTCAGGACCTTGGACTCGTGATCATTATGATAAGAATAATAGCTTGAGGATCGCCACAGTCCTTTGGGTGCTGCGTTGCTGTGTCCTTGCCTTGCTTTGGGAGAGGGAACATATTAGTAGTCTTTCTCAGATGCTTTGGTGCACCTGCAATCTCCTGATGTTTAACCCTGGACTTCATTGGAGTGTTGCAGTGATTACAGGCCGTCCTGAGGGACATCGATTGTCCTGCTCCTCCTAGGCCAGCCCCACACAATGCTGACGAATGAACTCGTGGCCCTGCCAAGTCCAATTAACTGTCAGTGCCGCATCGACGAGCTCCTCCGTTTGTTGAGAGTGAAGAAAAACAAACTTTTAATCAAATTTGCCTCCGGGCCCTAGGGTATTTGGGGTTGTATTTTGCATTCCGCTGTGTTCTGCCTCGCCTGCAGCCGTGCTACCCTCTCAGAAGGTTATATTGCATGTTGTTTGTGTGAGATAGCAAATTTCCCTGGACCCTACTTTGGTACAAGCCCTATCTTTCTACTGTCTGTGATTGATGAATTAGCCAGTGGTAGCATCTTAAAATTATCCACCCGCAAACAAGGCTGACAAAAGAATAAAACTATTGTTTATATTTGGTGTGAGTTTACTGCAGCTTGTCGCAAGAATTGTTTTTTTTGTGCGTGTGTGTGTGTGAGACAGTTCCTGAGTGCATGGCAGTGTCAGGAAAGTCTATAAGCACCTTGGACTAGTTGATCAATAAAAGCTGAGGTTACGATCTTGCAGAATTGTTTGTGCATTAACATCTCCACAAATACCCTCTGCTAATTCTACATCTCCACAAATACCCTCTGCTAATTCTACCAAGGTCGAGATAAACAACTCTACTCTTCTCTGATTAGAGTAATGCAGACATTAAAAGCCAAGGAATTCAATTAAATTGATGGCTGTTGCCACAAAGAAAAAAGGAAACAGACAAAATGCAAAGATATGCTATCACATAGCTAGGGCATACTAACTGGAACAAAGAGATGTAGCTTGGGATTTAACCACTGACAAAAGGGCATCTGGATGATAAGGATCAAAGGAAATTTTAGAGGAAATGTAATCGTTACCCCACACAAGGATGTATTCATGATTATCCAATCTGTGTTCTGCAGACGCTCATCTAAAATTAGTCGTCAGTGCCACTAAAATTGTCTTTTTGCCCTGATTGGGTGAGCACACATCACCAACCAGTACAATGTTTAGGAAAAAAAAGCACTCCTACCTATAGGAGTCCATCATATCCTGTACTGCGCACTTCATTAAGACCTTTCAATTGAGTTTAGATGGATAAAAGACAGAAAATGCTGACTTACTGGTTCAGGCACCCGCATCCTCAAAGTGATGAGTCCCTCCTGAGAAATTAGATTAGCAAAGAAACTTGACACCATGTGATTTCACACTTTAAACATTCCCTTGTATTATAATTCTGGGACTCACTTCCATTTCAGGCACAGGCATACTGTAGTATGAATGACAAATTCGCCCTCTGCCACAGAACAAAAAGAGGGTTAAGGTCCATGGATCAATATCACTGTTCCTTCTGCTGACTCTTAAAGCTTTTGGGCGGATTTTTTCCCTTCTCTTGTGTCATTTGTTTATTCCTTAAAACTTTTAATCAAAACCTGACCGATGAGCAAATCTGTCTAGTTTTAGATATTTTTAAACTATGTTTCTTCTCTTATAATAAATGTCATGCGGGTGGTTTTATGCCCCATGCTGACCCTGCTCTTCCCAGATGGCTTAATTCATTTCTTTGCTGCTTCTTTAATGTACTACAGTATTTCTCTCCTGCTCTCTCTCTCTGCCACTCGCGCACAGTACTCCCTAAGTTGCTGTTGTATACTTTTCTCTTCACTTTGACTTTGAGAATCGGGGAGAATAATTCATGGGCCAGCAAGTTTCAGAGACTGGGATAACAACGCTGCTTTCAGAGCCAGCAGTTCATTTGAGTTGAAATTCTGGATTTTCCCTTTTTTTCCCTGACAAATCTCCAGAGGGCCCATATTATACTGGAGAGAAATAGAGGAGGGAAATAGAAAGGAAAAACTCTTAATCTACAGTTTTTCTGTGTTAATCAAAGGCTCAAGATGTTTTCCTGTTTCTGTCCTTTCATATTTCAGGTATCCATCTACCCTGTGCCGCTACTCTTTTTACCTCATTGAGCATAATGCACTGCTCTGGTTTTTCAACCTCCTGTTTTCCGCATATTCAAATATTTCCCAAGATGCAGTGCTAATATAGTTTTAAATGCATGACTGTGCCACATTTTGCCCATTTTAGATGAATAGCAATGAAAAAAAAAAAAACACTTTTCTGGGTTTCTCTCTTGGCTATTTATTTCATTCAATTAAAAAAAATTGACAAAGTTGTACATAAAAGTCTTTGCCTCATAACTTTCCTCATATAATATACGTCAGTGTGTCAGATTAACTGGTGGTCAGGCAGGTAGAAACTCCCTCCAAGATTGATGGCTACATGATGAGCATTTGCATAATGTGAGATCATTAAAAAGCAATTATCCTTGTGTTTCAATGTGCGAACGTGTTTCTGTATTGTTGGGATTCATTTGGTAGGTGGATAGGCGCACTGATTGACCGCCTTTAAGATGAATCATATTAAGTGTTTACAGTGGGGTGGGGCGGTGGGGGGATATTCATATGCCGTGACACCCGAGACACATAAAATCACGGCTTTGAGAGAACAACTAGCAAGTTTTGTTTGCTCACACTGTGTGGAGAGGAGTGGTTAAAAATGCAGAGACAACAGAAAATTTGCATTTACGCACCTCTCTGTGTTAGTCGATGAGTTCCGGTGCTGTTATTGCCGCGTGTCTCAAGCTTTAGGGAATTCAATAATCAGATTGACAGATGGACATTCACACTTTGACTTTTTTTTTAAACATTTTTTATGCCTGGTGTTTTCTTGACAGTATTAGCTTGGATACATGTAAACCTAGATGCTAATGCTGTCAAGGCTTAACACCTGTTTTCTCAGCTCAGGATGAAACTCGTTGCATTTTTATTTTATTTCCAGTTTAGCTTTAATCTGCTCAAACTGCATGGTTCCAGTTTCTCAAGTTTTCTGCACAATATTCATTTCTGGGTTCCTTTCCACACAGCACCACAAAGTCATATACGTGTCTAAATAAAAAGTATTAGCAGGACTTCCAAGTATTTAATGTTTCTTGTTTTTACTTCACAACAATGTGAACGAGACAATAAAACTGCAGAAAAATTATTTTGTCAGTAGGCTGGCTGTCTTCAAATCTTTCCAATTTAACACAATGCTTATTTTCCCCTCTACATTTTAATTTAAGGTTCAGTGGAGTTAGTTGAAAAAAACAGAGTCTGTTCCTTTCTTTACTTAAGTGACACCAGATACTATTTGGCTAGAGGGCACTCTTAAGACGGTCCGTAGTGAATTTGAATGAATGGGGCTGGACTATAAAATAAATATACTCCCATGTCTAGACCAAACTGTTACATTTTGATTTCAGCTTTTACTAATGTAGTTTTAATTTTATATCAGGATTAAAATTAAACTTTACTAATATTTTTTGTTTTGCATACACGGAATATAATATTCTGCTAGTGCTGATTGGTCAGCTGAGATTTCCCCAATCACTTTGTTAGGACACTCTCCAATAATGAGACCTGTTTTCAAAACACTTCAGCAAATCAAGTACGCTCCTGTGTATACACTTAAAAAAAAGCAAACTTAAATGTGCATATTAAAAGCTGCCTATGCCATCTGCAGGTGCTTTATTATTGGTTGCCCTGAGGTGTCTGCTGCTAGGAAACGCTCAGCTGCAGCTCAGTTGATCTATAAAAAGTGACTCATATTACCCATAAATATTATCTTAACCCCTTTTATTAAAAACATGCAAGATGAACTAAATACCCAGTATTAGGAGATTCAGCTCCATAAGGTCTATCCTGTAAGCACCCTCTATGAGTCGGGATCTACTGAGCATTTTTTAACCCGTGTGTAGTGAGACGGAAGTCTGAGGTTTCCCTTATGCTGTCAACTTGCCGTCAATCAAATCAGATCTAAAGATGTGCTCACTGTCCAGATGAGGAAGATTAAACTCAATTTCTATTTCAGTTTTTGGTTATTTATGTTTAAGATTGCAGGTTTTGTTAAGTCTTAAAGCGAATTTTTCAGTGGCTTTAAGTAACCAATGTTACTAATGTTACTCTTTGGTGTTCTTTGGTGTTTTTAAGAGATAAAAACACAACCGCTGCTGTCATTTTTCAAAAAATAGCAAAAGTAAGATATTTTTTCTTTCATCTTTTATGTATTTTTTATCCACCAAGTATGCTTAAGCAGTACATTAGTTTATAAATGAACCACTTGATACCATCTCAGATTGATACTGGATATAGTCATTGATTGCTGCTGACAAATAACTGTCAACAATCTTGATATTAGAATAACTACATAATTGTTGCCTAAAGTAACCCTGTCATGATTGTAGTGAGTTATAAGGAAGAGGTCATGCAAAACAAGCAGTTTGATGGTTACGTTCTTGAGAAGCTGTGATGGATATGTGTGGTTCATGTTTTTTCTGGCCTGAGCAGTGGCAGATTAGTAATGCAGAGAAATGAGCAGATTAATCAATAATTAAAACAATCATTATTATAACCTTGAAAGGTAAAACCAAAATGTGGTTTTTTTCTTAAGCTTTATTTTTTCTTAAATTGCTTTTTTTGTTAATGTCTGTGTGCTAGTTTACAAAAGTAATACCGGCAATTTCATTGTATCTACTTAAGGGTAACTTTAAAGAAAATCTTTAAAATCTAAAATGATAATGAAATAAAAGTATGTATTTACTTAAAAAATATTGTTATATACCAGTCCCACTGGCATATAATGATACATAAAAATGCAGATACACTGTGCAATTAAAGCTTTTCTGGTGTGTGATATTGAATATACAGTGTAGTGGGGCTCCAAGGGGATTGCCATTAGAGCAGCAGCCTGCAGGATGCTGTGTTGTTTATATATTATGATATGCTGTGCTTGTGCTAATTTTTTGTTTGACAATGCAAAAAACAGAACCTGCTTTTATAACCTGCTATTTTCAGTAGAGCAGTCTGGTGTAGACATAGATAATTCATGTCATGTAGATTTTAAAACAACCTTGCAAAAAAAAAAAAGAATCTCTTTCAAGCATGCACCTCCGATTGCTAAATCCACCTGTGATTGGCCGTGCCTCCTCTGAGCTTCTATATGCACAGTAATAACAAAGCAGACTCTATACACTGATATCTACAGAAGGTGATAATCTGTTAATCCACATAAAACCCACAGAACTCATACCGTAAACACAGGACTTCAACTAATTAGTGCCATGCACATAAATTCAACAGCTGCAGCTTTTCCTCTTTAGGACTCAATTTATTAAGACTACTTATGCAAATAAAGCCAGTCACAAATCTCTAATTGTGATACCAGGCACACAACAACCCCTTACACTGAAGCCATGTGTTTTAAAATGAGTGCAGAGCTGCAGTGAAAGTGCACAATATGGTTGAAAAGATAACAAAACATAATATGATTTTACCAATATAGCCAATTACACCAGAGGCAACAACAAGAAGGAGTGCCATGTAGTCAAACGTTGTCTTATCTTGAGATTTTTTCTTTAAAATGATTTCATGCTGATTGCTGAAGTAGCCGGAGGTAATATGTTTTGTTGCTTGAGCCTGCCATAGCAGAGAACTGAATGGAAGGTTGTGATATTTCACATTTGGTCAGATATTGAATTGTTAACACTACTATTTGGTGCCCACGTGTTAAATGTCTTCAAGGTCTCCTCTACACATGAGTCTCGACAGACGTGGATGTAAACTGCAGCATGACTGGTCGACAGAGCCACACAGCAACAACGTGGTAATCCAAGTTTTTCCACCAAGCAGGTTTTTTGACTTTTGAAGGTTAGCGGTTTGGAAGATCCTTTTAAGGTGTTCTCTTTAGTGGATTACTAATGTTTCTTTTGTGCAAACAAAGTTACCAATTTGCAGTGGGGGTGAGTTAGTAACTCCGATATTCTATTACAAGCAAAGACTGAGCTATATTTTTATTGAACTTAAATTACACAAATTTTAGGGTAAATCCAGAATCCTGCCACTGTATGAAACTACTGGATCCTAATTATAGGCGCATTAAGTAAATGCTTTCATCTTCCTGTAGTTTTATGTGTACAGGCTTAATCTGGAAAATAACTGTAAATCTGGTTTAGAAAGTAGTAACTTCACATGGGAAATATATAGGTACAATGGTAGGGGTGGCTGTATTGGCATTATATGAATATACATCAGTCTCCACTCTCTTGATTGCGCACCCCTTCACATCGACTGCCGTTGCCCTATGGCAGATTCTACTTCATCCTAATTAGAATTAATAATTGAAAATAGGAAATCAATATGTGCAAATTAAGTCTGGTAACAGTTGGTATTGTCAGGTTGACATTGTTTTTTGGAGGGACCATGCCATTCCAGGTGACTGATTTACTGCTGTGTGTTATGTCTTTGAAGTGCTACAGTCGTGGCTTTATTTATACCCGGGTCACTGTGTATTGTTGTGCACTGTAGATAAATGCCCGCCTTTGCTCTGATTGCTTTTTTTTTTTGTTGTTGTCCTGTGGCAAGAGAGCAAAGGGTTTGTTTTCTGCAGGACAGGGTGAAGGGTAAATTATTAATTGGAAGGAGCAGTGGGCTGTGTAACAATTTGCTGATCCAGAGGCTTTCATGAGCCATGTCAGGTTGTGTTGAACAAGTGACTGGTTTACTGCAATGAGGCAGAGCATCTCTCACAGGGCGCTTGCATTACTGCTCAACATGGGCAGCTTTATTAGAAACTGAGGGGCACTCTTTTTAGTAACGTTACTTTTAAGTGCTCGTTTGGAATAACACGTGAGATGACCTGGCCTTGTCGGTTTCAGTCAGCCACTGGTCCTGTTAACCTAGTTACAGCTGTGCTGCAGGGGAGCTGGCTGCAGTACTTCTATTGATCCATGTTAGCATCCTATAGAGTAGAACTCAGACAAATGATCAGATCCTCCTCAAGATAAAGAACAAGGCCAGACTTTTTAATCAGTAATGCATAGTCCTAAAAGAATTAAGCTATTCACTCATTAGTTTTGTGGCTCCAAGTAGGCAACAGTCAGGTCTTGTTAGTTCTTCTCCAGCTGCAAGGTGGTATCAGGAGGAAGTGTATGGTGCATTATAGTGAAATGTTTGAGCAGCAAACTCTGCTCATAGACCTTGTGTTGTTAACTTGATTGTGTGCTGCTTTTCCCCCAAGGGAGATGCGAGCACACAGGGTCTCAGCTAAGATGAATTAGGGCAGGACAAAAGACACGCCCAACAGCAGACGCCGCAGCATGCTGTTATTCCAGTTCAGCAAAACGGCGCCCATAACTATTGGCAGTTCCCTCTGTATATTTAGAAGTTCATTTGTCAAGCTCTCATGGATGTATCTAAACTTTTTACTTGTCGTGCCTGGGTTTTCTGGGGACTAATAAATAACAGCATAATGGGTGTCAGCAGAGCACGGAGGTGCCAGTAGGACCTGTCTTGTAGCGTATTGGCTGCTTTTACAGCCCCAGGTTTAACAAAGCTCAGAGACATTTATCACTCAGTGCAAATTTACCACTTTACACAACAATCATCACTTTCCCTGTAGACCCTGTCCCAGCCCTGTCTGCTTCTCACTCAGTTAGTCTGCATCAATGAGTCAGGGAGCTGTGATGAATAGTTGAGCATGGCTTTTTTTTGAATAACTCCTTTTGCAAATAGCTCATATTGATTGAAGAGCAGAGTATTACATATTCTCGTGTCAGCTAAATTGTGGGAACATTTGTTTCATTGTTCATTTTTTTTTTAAAATATATAATTTTAACATTTAAAATGTCTAAAGAAAGTCTGTCTCTTTATGCCATTTGTAAGTGGTGGCTTGTCTGCATTAATTCTGACCATGAGTATAATTTGAAAATTCAGATCTGTCAAGGAAAGAAGGGGAAAAAAAGAACAAAGCTAGTGGAACAAAGTGCGATCCAGACAATATGAAACTCAGAGGTGCATTCTGCTCATGAGGCAATGCAGGCGACTCATCAAGACAATGAGTCACACTGCTTTGCTTTGCTACAAGCTCTGCTCAAAAGTAAGCGTGGAGTAAAAGGCTCTCAGGCGCCAGAGCGTTTTCCCTTCTAATGTCTTTAGTTAAGTTATTCCTCAAGTGTCAACAGTGTGTGTTAATAATAGTTATGTGACAGTGAGTGACTCAGGCAGTGGGGAGTGAAGTCAGGCTGCCTGCCAAATATTCCAGTAGCAATAATGTGGCTTTTACAGTTTGAGTGGGCAAAGGAGAAAGCAACCGTCTGCACCATCCACCACCACTAGCCAGCATTTATACTATAATTGTAATTGAAGTTTGCTTTTCCCCTCCGTCGAGCTGAATAAATGATGTCTAAAACTTGGGCGCCATTTGAATGGTGAAAGATATTCTGTGTTTAAAGAGTTTGACTGAGGCCTTCATTTCGAATTTAGCTTGGAGAAGCTTATGGCAGCTTTCAGCGGCGCAGACTTCTCCTCGTCGAGAACAGTGACAAACATTTTGCTGTAAGTTGCCAAGTTCAGGAGAGCTCCTGAATGAAGTCGGCTGCTGAAAGCTGTTTGGTTTTAATCCTGTTTCAGCCAGCCTCTGATTATGCAGGCTCTTGAGCATACTTCAAAGCTCAGCACCACCATGATGGCTCTCTCAGCCTATTCTTTGGACATCACCTTCAGAAGTTTACTACCTGCCGGTAGCCCTTCATGATCTGTTTTGTTCCAGCAGAGGGGATTTTACTCAGCATCCTGGGATTGGACCTTTCCCTGTGTGTGAGGTTATCCACATTCTAACTGTTATACATTATGAGCTCTGAGAGCTCAGGCTGGATGGTGTATGTGTCCTCTAGTTAGACACAGTGACCCAGGCCAGACCAGCTAATGGTTTGGACTGCATCTTCTCTGGTTTCAGTCTGTGGGATTTGTTGCCTACAGACCAAAACCCACAGGAGTCCTCACCACCACACACAATTTAGCTGTTCTCTCTGGAAGCTGAAGCCTTCATGCTACATGCTACTTTCTTCTGCTATTTCTCTCTGTTTTTGCCCGCAGCTCATCATGAACTCTGACTCCTTAATCACAGTTAAATGCTGGCAGAGCTGGGGAGTGAAAGACTACTGGGTAAAGTTTCCGAACCTCCATGTAGGAGAGAGACAGCAAGATAATGGGCTTTGCTCTCAATGTGCCTCTAACTGGAAGCTAAAGGAGGTTTAAAACTTCAAATAGTAACATTTGTTGAGCTCCTAAGCACCAGAAAAGTCTGCAAATTAAGCACGGGATAGATTTTGGTTTATTCTGTTTCTCTCTGCCTCTCTGGTATTTATGCATTGATTTTTTTTTAAAATTGATATTATATTTTTAGTTGTGCATGTAAGAATGTAAAATGCCATCTCTACTAATGTGGCCAAGGTTTGAGCTGAAACCAGAGGTGATGATGCCTCTAAGTTGTAGAGACACTGCCCATTTTTCTGCTGTGTCGAGGGAGCACTGTTGAGCAGAGGAAGCTCTGATGAGTGCTTATAGACTGCTAAACCAAGTTGCAGTTAAACTGTTCATCCATTACCACCACCGCCCGCACACCCCTCAAGTTTAATGTGCCAGGGTCGTTTGCGTGGCAGCAGCTCAACCTTCAGGGAGCTCATTCATGGCAGACTGGAGGCCAGGAGCAGATTAGATCAAATCAGTGAGAGCCCTGTAATGTAGTCTCTAGTCTGTCCAAACGCAAAAGCAATACTGCACTAGCCCAGTGTTTCGGGACCCCCTTCAGGGCAGACCTGTCCGTATCAGTGAAGGGCTGATCATCTTCCTGCTGTGTACCTGGAAAAGCAGGCTTCAGTGCCGACCATGAAACAGAGTTCATTAAGCTCCAATTTCGGTTGATCACAGCTCTGGCAAAGTGAGCATAGAAGGGGGGGCGTGGGGGAGGGGGGGCTCGGCATCTTTACATTTTCAGCTCAGGCTGTGTTGGTGTGCGAATCAATAGGGGAATATTCACCATCCTGGCTGCTGTGCTGTCCTGGATCTCAAGCTGGGCTTTTCTGTGAGGCAATACAGCTGCTGATGGAGAGATATAGTGCCATATCAGTCACTTAAATCATTACTAGGACCTCAAATGAACAATTACCTGGCTGGGACTGAAGGCAGCTTACTATCCCACCTCAGTGCTGATCATTCTTCATTCACATTGTGATTGTTGATCACTAGTTGTTTCCTTGATTACAGGTCCAATTGAGTTTTGTGGGTTTTTTTTAAACAGAACAATTCCCAGGAATGTGTGAATTACTTGTTTTACATCATACCCTCAGGTACTTCTTAATAATGCCACTGAATTTAACACTGAGCCACCATTGTCTCATACAGGTGTGGATCCAAATGAAACTTTTTTGTTATATTACTCCAAGTTCAGCACAATTAGTCAGCTTGTGCATTTAGCAAAATGTGAAAAATGAGTGCTCGCAAACATTTACAACAGTTTGATAATTCGACTGTCTCAAGTACTTTATTTTTTCTTTCATTCTGACAGCTGGCTGCTGAAGTTCCACCTGAAAAGAGGCATTAAAACCATTAAAGTATCAAACTATTATATATGAAAAATGATTTGTTCCTCGTGTTAGTCTCTGAGTCCTCCTTCGCTCTTTCGTATAGTCACTGAAAGGTGTGAACAGCTTGCACACGTGCTTCTCTTTTTTTTTTTCTTTTTTTTTGCAGATTAATTTCAGGGTGTTATTAAGATTTTTCTCTGTGATGGTTGTGATATGTCAACATCACATATATTCAGTCTCACGCTATACATTTTACCGCCATTTCATCGTAACAGAACTGTATTCGCACCTTTTTAATCGTTTTATTTGCTTGTTGGTAACGCAGAGCTGTCATCTGTCCACTACAAGGAATTTGAACCAAAACATTTAAAACCTGCAAATTTACATTTTTATATCAACACTGAGTCTAATGACTGCTTTTAGATGTGATGAAATGATCTGCTTTTACATGTGGTCTTGCTGGAAGGATCAGCACCACCAAATTCATGCCTTTGTAACTGCATGCAGAAATTTGCAGCAACTTCATCTTCAGTCACAGGTTGTCATGAGATCAGATGAGACAGGTCCTGACTACATGAGGTTGCCAGGTTCCCATGCTAAACGAGATCTTAAGTATTGTATTACAGGACAGATTAAACTGCTGAGACCATAAACTCAATAGGAAAATGTTGGTGTTGAAGCCGGTCCCAGCTGTTATAGCGGGAGATGCAGGATACACCTTGCACAGTTCATCAGTCTCTTGCAGGGCTAACACATTCACACATTCATACTCACACCTACCAATTAAACTGACATGCATGCTTTCAGACTGTGGGAGAAAACCAGAGTAATCAGAGAGAACCCACTCAAAGGCCCCAGCTACATTTGTTGGATTCAAACCCAGGACCTCCTTGTTGTGAGGCAACACTGCTAACCACCTCTGAAAATGCTTAGAGGGATAATAAGTGGAGCCAGTAGTGAGGTCATAGGCAATTTTCTCAACCACCGGGATCACCCCCTGCTGGCCATTTTAAAGAATACAGGTTTAATGCACTTGTGTGAAGGGTCCGTTTTTCGAACCGGTAGGTTAAGGTGCCCTGACACACACAAAGAAGAAGATATTGTGCTGACTGTTTGTTTTATGATGTCGCTCTTCCCCTTGCATGCAGCTTTAAAAGTAGCAACTGCAACATATAAATTATGCCCAAATCCTTAGCACCATTACTGTATGATGAAGATGATGTTAGAAAACCTTTAAAATTTTCATCCGCAAAGCTGTAAAGTTGGATTTTGGTATTTTCTAGAATGATAGAAAATGTTAAAAAGCTGAAGTTTCAGCCGTGTTCAGTATTAAACATAAAGTTATGAAATGTTCACAATTGATAAAGGTTGAAAGGTTTTCTGAATGCTAGTGTAGCAACATAGGAAATATCAAATAGAAAAGAATCATATTAAAATGTGAGGTATCCTGGGTAAAGACCTTAATATACTTACTTACTTTTAGAGAGATGGTTGGTCAGGATGTCTTTTGGGGAAGTAATTAACAATAATGAAGCTTTCTTTCACTTGTTTTCTTTTGTATTGACTCATACAGACACGGGATATAAATGTTGTTGTACATTGTTGCTACCTTATAATAGGACAAGCACAAGCATATATGGGTAGTTTTTGAGAGTATGAAACAGGAGATCAGTGAACTGTCTCATTTTGATTTCTAATCAGATCTTTTCATTGGGGAGTCCACACGTTCTTCCTGTCTCTCTGTGTCCGTTTTTCTTAGCAATTGCTTGACAGCGTTAGCTCTGTGGAGGGCCTTTTGTCTGTTTTTTGCTCAAGGCATCCTCATAAAAGTACCTGCTCTCATATAATCCTGAGCAGGAGTGAAAAAAAATCATTGGAAAGACCAAAACCAGCAATTTGTTGTTATACCTCTCAACTCTGTGGTATTGAGCCACAAGGTAATTTATTCCCACTGAAGATATAAACAGTGCCGTGATTTTATAATTTAGGTTTTTTTTTAAAGCAAACATCTTACCAAGCAGGAAAATTCTATGTTGTTGTTGCTGGCTACAACAGGAAGATGGTAAACATATTGGATCAGTCCATAAACCGCAGTGCCAGTGTACTGGTTTTGGTAACGAAGGAACACCACGAGCAATGTTCCCTCTAAGCTGCGCACGTGCGCAATTGCGCACTGCTGCACGCTCTCTGCGCACAGAAAATCTGTGTTGTGCACAAAAAAAAAAAAAAAAATCTAATCTGAATTGAAATTAAAATAAATACGTTAACAATTCTGTTTTGCAGTGTTAGTCAGTAAGTGACTGGCTGCTCCAGTATGGGATTAGAACGATGTCACCTTATCCATAGTCCAGCCAATGATGAGATTCACATTCGTATATATACGCAGCTAATCAACGTCGTCCACAGGCTATGACAGCATCCTTATGCGCCGACACCGGTGTTTTAGCTAGCAAAGCGGCATGGCTGATGTGGAGTGAAGTCACGTTAATGACAACGTGTAGAACCATTGGAGATGTGAGCAGGACAGATGGAACAATTGACGGAAAAAGTGTGGACTTTATAACAGTTTTTAAATTGTGTTGATAGGCCACATAATACCAGTGTTATGATTAATATATATATATGTATACATATATATATATA
>NW_005187436.1:3542021-3548410 GCF_000239375.1 Pundamilia nyererei | reverse complement strand
CTCTCTGCCTGTGAGCAAAAACAGCCCCCCTCCCGACCCCCGCCGCCTTTCCTATTGGTGGAAAAATGTACCATGTCGACCAATCAAAAAATGATATGGCAACATGGCATTTAGTTGTTTGGGAAGGGGGGAGTTTTAGGAGTGATGGCGGTGTTTTGAGACGTGAGAGATTTGCGTTGTTTAGCGCAAATCTTGTGTAGTTAGTGTGTAGTGTAGTCAATAGTGTTGTTGTGTGTGTGTCAGAACAATGAGGCGACAACTGAATGTTACAGGTGTTACAGGAGTGATACATCTCCTGTTGTCAGGCCTGCAGGTATCAGGCTGTTGTTCTCCTTTATCTCATAGTGGACAGAAATGATTTGTTGGAGCGGCACAAATGATTTGTGTGGCATCAGATTTGATGCAGAACAGCTGATTGTTCTGTAAATAGTTTGAAATGTTTATTTAAAAAACCGCCCTGGCTGCATTTTTAGGTAAACAGCTGCAAGAAACTTTGTTGTTTGCAAAACTCGGTTACTTTTTTGAAGAAGTAACTATATAATTAATTGCCCAACATTGGTCATTATATGCTGTATTTTGCAGACAGGACTCTCTCCCAGACCACAGACTCATACTTATAATACAAGTCAGAGTTTTATTAAAAAAAAAAAATTTAAAAAAGAAAGTTGTGTTTTCAAAATTGGAGTTCAAGTTATTTTTACTTCCAATAGTGTTAACGTACTGCACAGGTCATGAACAAGATTTTTTTTTTAATTTTTCATTGTAAGTGGGCTAAAGCAGTTAATTAAAAGTAGTCTAACATAAATGATGTTTTTGATTATTTTAATAAACCATGTAACTTGGATGGATTCGATGCTGCCGTGACCACAGTGCACACATCTGCTGTTGCTCACAGTGGTCGAAGGGACCGCTCAGGGAGTTTGTGTGTTCGCTCAGACACATGAAAAATTAGAGGGAACATTGACCACGGGTACCAGTGTGCTTTATTGATGTGTTTTTAATCGAGGTCTGTGGCCCACAGGAAGAATATCAGCCTTTTGGTACACAGATAGTATTTTAATAATATGTTCAATTAATTGAGTAAATAGATTACATCCAGCAATTTGTTTGCTGTTACATGTTCAAAAGATAAAAAAAATACACAGATTAAAGCTTTAGATTTTGAATTTGTTGAACTGATGAAAATTAATATTGGAGGCATAAAGATAGATTTGCAAGCAGTCTGAGACAGCGCTTCCAAATCATACCATTATAATAAAGAGTAATTCATTGGGAGGAAGATTTCCCCTGATCATTTATTATTAATGATGAACTTTTATGGTTATTCCAAACAATCATTAATGAGTCGCTTTATTATTTATTGTGTTTTTATGTGACCGTTATGATTTTCAGTGTTCGCGAGTGTATTCTGATGCATAGTCTCCTCTTTTTTTCTGGTGTGCTTGATGCCACTTGTCTCTGTGCCTGCAGGCTGCGAGAGTGACTTCTGGGGACCTCACTGCAGCAATCGGTGCCAGTGCCAAAATGGGGCTAAGTGTAACCCCATCACAGGTGCCTGTGTCTGCACTGATGGGTACCAGGGATGGCGTTGTGAGGAGCCCTGTGAGCATGGTTATTACGGCAAGGCGTGCCAGTTACCATGCCAATGTCTCAATGGTGCCACCTGCAACCACGAGACAGGAGAGTGCATCTGTGCACCAGGCTACACAGGGGCTTTGTGAGTACCACTATCATATTTACTCTTTTGGCACATTTTATGTAGCAATGTGAGTGTGTATATCCAATTTCTTGCTGATGCAAAGAACTGCAGGCAAAGACAGGTTACTTATCTGATACTTTTGACTTGTGTGCTGACAGCTGTGGGGAGCGCTGCCCCTCCGGTAGTCATGGGCCTCAGTGTGAACAGCGCTGCCCCTGTCAGAACGGAGGAACGTGCCACCACATCACAGGAGATTGTTCCTGCCCTGCTGGGTGGACGGTAGGTCACAAAAGCAAAAGCAAAGGCCCGAGGGGAGAAAATACTTGAACGCTGTTGTAAGTTTAGGGGGGGGAAAAGTACAATAAATGAGAATGCTGTGTCTCTGCACCCTGGAAGGAGAAAAAAAAATAGAATTTGTAGTGTGGAGTCTGACTACTGTGAACTTTCCATGTGAAAATTAACTCTGCATTGACCTTTCTGAAGATAATATGTGAAAATATCTTCCACAGTAAAGTGTACAGTTTTGAACTTACTTCTTGAATGTAATGCTTTCAGTTGCCTTCTAAAAAAAAAGAAAGAAGAAAAAGTAAACACATCTGCAGACACATAGGAGGACATTGACAATAGGTCTGAACTGTCCAAACATCAATCAAGTGTGTTGGCTTGTTTTCACAGGGTTCAGTGTGTGCCCAGCCCTGCCCTCTTGGCAAGTACGGCATCAACTGCAGCAAAGACTGTTCCTGTCGTAACGGTGGAATGTGCGACCACATCACGGGGCAGTGCCAATGTGCAGCCGGCTTCAGTGGACGCAGGTATGCAGGTGACATGTCCGGCTGACAAACAGACCGCTCAGTTATTATTCAAAAGGGCTTTTTCTGAAGTTCTATCAGCAAACTTTTATGCTCCTACTTAAAATAGGTCATACAAAGGCATGATTTATTGATATTAGTATTTAATGCAAAAGAATGGTTTCATGCAGTTTCGCATTTAACAGTCACTCATTGGCCCATTCTCTTTGTTGACTTCAAAATGAGGCACAAACCTGGCTGTTCTTTAAAAAGATAAAGGAAATCCTAGCATATTCTCATACTCGAGAGAAATAAGCATTTATAAATGCCCATTAGTCCATTTGAAGGTAGATTGGAAGCTTTTAATAGGGGCGTTGTATGTTTAATTAATCTTGTACTTCATGCTGGCCAGCAAGGTTTCATGTCTTCAGCCTTCATCCTCATCCACTCCCAGCCTATCCATTGATCTCACCATGAGCTACATGCTGTTTGGAGTCTGCTCATTAATTATAAGTAATGGGCTTATATTAAGGTCTCATTGAAATCCACAGATCTTTTTAGTTCCTCGTGCCTGCCAGAGCAGCCCAGAGCAGCCTGGGTTTATTAGTTCAGCTAAAGCAATTGTCTCTTGGATGGAAACACTTCCTTTACAAGACCTTTTCCTTTACTTTATTATTTTGCAAAATTGCCCTCATTCATTTTGTCAGTGGCAGGTGAATTAAACTGCCAGGAATAATCTAAGATTGTGTTACCCCCCACCCTCGTGTGTCTAGTATAATAATACCATTGTCCTCTGATAAAACTAAAGCTAGGGTAATTTAAACATGAAACATAACTTGGCCATTTTATGTTGTAATTGAGCTATTTGTAAAAGCTTTGTTACACTCTTGAGACTGAAACTCCACCAGGACTGTATACTTAAGTCAGTATATTGAAGTGAATGAAGAAATCCATTTTCGGATCTACACTAGTTTATGTGCAGAAAACTGAAGCAGTTTCTGTTTAGCTGTTGACGATTACTGAGTCTTGTCCAACCCCTGCAGAGACGCTGAAGTACTGACAGCAGAGGCCCGCTGTCCTCGTTAAAATTTGACCATGGATTTATGAGTATTTTATAAGTATTTTTTAAAGTAAACATTCATTATTAAAAACTTTAAAATGTAAGAAGAGTGTTAATAATCAATGATGCCGGTAACGCGTTGCTTAGTAACGCGTTACTCTGAATATGACCACTTTTTCAGTAACGACTAATCTAACGCGTTACTATTTTTAAAGCAAAAAGATTTGGTTTCTTCTTTTCGTCTCAGCGGATGACAAACGCATACGTGTCGTGAAACGTCACATAAGCGACAGGTCACATTTCCCGCTCACAAGCAGCCAGTGACGTAAAAAAGTGTAAACAACAATGGAGGGAGAGAGATGTTCGTTCTTTAGCTGGAAATATGGTCACTATTTTGAGTTTCTGTCAACTAAAGATTTCAATATTAAGGTTCGTTGTACACTCTGTGTTGGCGAAAAAGTGTTATCTACCTTCAAAAACACTACGTCAAACTTAAAGAAACATTTGCACGGCACAGTCAAACTCACAGAGAGAGTCCCACCAAGTGGTCCGAAGCAGAGAGCCGTGACTTCCGCAGGAGGTCCTACACCCTCAAACAACAAAAGTTGGACTTTGGTGCAAAACCAGTAAGTGATGAAGAATTGAAGAAGTTGGTCGCGCAGTATATTGTAGAAGAAATGCTAACTATAAACACTGTTGACTCGCCCTCGTTTCGTGCCATAATAAAAAAGATTCCTACTTCTAATGCCGAGCTGCCTCACCGAACGACTTTTACTTCTTACTTGGAGAAGGAGTTTGAAGGCCGCACTGAATGAGATTGACTTTGTTTCAACTACCGCGGATATTTGGACTGCTAACAACAGAGGCTATATGGGAGTAACGCTCCACTGGATCAGTAGAACCACATTAGAGCGCTACAAGGTTGCATTAGCATGCAGGCGGATTCGTGGTAGACACGTATGATGTCATTGGTAGAGAAATCGAAAACGATTACTCAACAAAGTAGTTGCAACAGTTACTGACAATGGATCCAACTTTGTTAAGGCGTTTCAAATTTATCATCCTGTCACGGAGTCCGATGATGAGACAGAGGAGGAAGAGTCCACCCCCAAAGACGATGATGTCACTTTTTCTGATCTGTCAGAATGAAAGTGATGGTCAGCTGTCTCTTCCCCCGCACCGCAGGTGTGCTTTGCACACCATCAACATAATTTGCACACAGAGAGCAGGGCTGTGTATAGGAGCAGCACAGCAAAATGCACAGCTCTTCGGACCAAATTGAGTAGATCTACACTTGCATCAGGAACAGTGGAAGAAATCAGTAAAAGAAGGCTCCTAATACCAACATCCACAAGGTGGAATTCCTTTTTTGATGCTGTAAAGAGAATTGCAGACATCCCCATGGGTGAGCTGAATACTCTGTGCACAAAGCTAGGACTGAAGTGCTTCAAAGATCAAGAATACCAGGTCCTGCATGAGTACTGCATGGCCATGAAACCTCTGACTGCAGCACTGGACATTTTACAAGGCGACTGTCCATATGCAACTTTACTACCAACACTTGAAGTTCTGATGCAGAAGACCCAGGCTGTGAAAGATGACCTCTCCAGGGTGACTGCAGGCCTTCCAGATGCCATTGTACAGGTACGCTCTATCTTTAAATTTGTCAAATTTTTTGCTTCATACAATTCACAAACATGGAACAGAATATTAATTATCATTGAAAAATAAGATTAAAACAATTAAAATGTTTACAAGTAACCTAAAACAAAATAAATCCATAATACTGATCTCATATTAGGCATGGTTTGCAAATAATTCAATAACATATTAAATTGTAGGCATAAAAATATCGATTATGTTTTTCAGGCTATTCAGACTCGTTTCACCGGTGTGCTAGACGACAAAGATGCCCTTCTCGCAGCTGCCAGTTGTCCAAAATTCAAACTGAGAGATACAAGAAGGAGGGAGCGAGTACAACAACTTCTGACAGCAGAGTGTTGCACCACTGCTCCTCTGGCAAAAAAACCTGCCAGTGTGCCCAGTGCTACTACATCTAGCAGCCAAGGTGAGATGGCAGAGCCAGAGGAGGAGACCTATTCTGCAGAAAAAGAAGTCATGGACTATCTGATGTCAGGCTACGACCTTCAGATTCTGCATACGTTTTCAAGCATAAAGACATTTTTTTTAAAAGTATAACACTCCAACCCCATCAAGTGCTCCTGTGGAGCGACTTTTTAGTCTGGGAGGTTTGGTGCTCACGCCTAAAAGAAATCGACTTTCTGACAAAGGGTTTGAGAAGCTTCTGTTAATGAGGTACAACCACTGGTTTACTCGCTCCAGTCTACTGTTTCCCCCATAACATGCAATGACAACATATACTGAAAAAAAGAGAATGGGGAATCCAATTTAAATAACTATTTACAAGTAACTGAATTAAGTTTATCAAAGTCACTTAATAAACTTATTAAAGTTTTCAAGTTGATTAACTTAAATCAATTACTTGCAAGAAAGTAAGGCAATTTAAGTTGGACCTGCAGTGTCTTTTTTTTCACAAGATTAGTCCAAAGTTACAAAAGCGGACAATAGTGCTTACATGTGGATGATAAAAAAAAGTATCTTAAGGGAAGTCAAGAAAGACTCTTTGTTTGTTTGTTTGTTTGTTTGTTTTTTATAAAAAAAAGTATTTGTTAAATGAAGTCAACTTATTGTTTTTTATAAAGTTTTTGTTAAAGTCAAAAACTTTCTTTGTTTTTTTTTTTATAAAAAGTATTTATGTTAAGTGAAGTAACAAGACTTTCTTTATTTTCATACAAACAAGTATTTCTGTCAGGAAAAAGTT
>NW_005187436.1:3456627-3539638 GCF_000239375.1 Pundamilia nyererei | reverse complement strand
TTTTGGAAGGAGTAATCAGTAGTCCGTAATATATTACTTTTTCAAAGTAACTGTGGCAACACTGTTAATAATATATCCATATTATTTAATGTATTGAAGCTGGGGCTGGAGTTTTATTTCAATTTCCAATTCTTAAACAATCTTTGCATTGCGTAAAATATGATAAAACATTATTGTTTTTTTGTATTATATTTACATGCACTTTCCAAAAACACCCTGTTGCATTCAGATCTGCCGCATTTCCTCGTGGCAGAGATTCAACAAGGTGCTGGAAACATTCCTTTGAGATTTTGGTTCATATTGACATGATAGCATCACACAGTTGCTGCAGATTTTTCAGCTGCGTGTATTGATGTGAATCTCCCGTTCCACCGCATCCCAGGGGTACTCTGTTGTGGATTGAGAACGTGTGACTGTTGAGGCTGTTGGAGTACAGTGAGCTCACTGTCATCTTCAAACCAGTTTGAGATGATTTGAGCTTTGTGACATTGCGTGCTGTCTTGCTGGAAACAGTCATTAGATGATGGGTAGACTGCAGTAATAAAGGTACGGACATGGTCAGCAACAAAACTCAGGTAGGCTGTTTAAACAATGCTCAGTTGGTACTAATCGGTCCAAAGTGTGCCAAGAAAATATCCCCCACACCATTACACAACCAGGTCAGTCCCAGGTATTTAAACCCTAGTGGGAGTTCTCCCTTAAGAGGGTCGTTGACCCGCTCTTGATCATGTGCCTTATCACACGAGCCAAGGCGTGAAAAAGGTGAGTGTCATTATCAGCAGAGGTTTCAGGTGAAACCATCGTGAGACCTTGCCTCACACTGTCATGTGAACTATTAAGAATGCCTGATGCAAGATGTGAGTGGGGGTTATTTAACAGCTAACCTTCTGAAGACACACAAAAATGTAGTCTGCTATAAAATCAGATGGTGACTGGCACCAACGTAAAACAATAAAATAATAATACAAATAAAACTTTACAAGCAACCTATTATATATTTATCTTATGCTTTTAAAATGTGAACAGAGTGGTTAGAGTAAAATATTTGCCCGCATTTATTTTCCTTTGAGTTTAGAAGGTTCAGGGTCTATGAAATATGTATCCAAAATGAAATGTTTCAGTTTTACTAAAATGGCTCATAATAAATATAAAATTGACTCAATTTCCTTCATGTACTTGTGACCATGTGCAATTTGTAAAGGCTTTTTAATGCTGTAGTGATTAAGCATTGACATTGTTGAAAAATACCATCATTTATTAACTGAACTGCACTCACAGAGCTGAAAGGTGGGATTTGTCTGTGTTTGAAACCCTAAAACATGAACTAGAGAAAGGACAGAAAAATGAGCACATTTTAAAAGATGGAACCAAGGAGAGTTTGAGATTTTGCAGATTATTCTTTATTCAATTCATTTTATTCAATTGTTGAAATTAACATTGTATATATCTGTATATATATATATCATACATGCACAAAAAGAATCTTTAACATTTCCAACATCAGATTTTCATGTTACAAGTCTTGACTCATTTTTTCCCCCATGTACCTGACATTTTTTAGAGCAGCAATTTAAAAGACCCCGTCATTGCTCTGTAATTTTCCTCCAGATGTCAGGATGACTGCCCTGTGGGCACCTATGGACCGCAATGTAACCAGAAGTGCGAGTGTCAGAATGGAGCCAAGTGTCACCATATCAATGGAGCCTGTCTATGTGAAACAGGGTTTAAAGGGCCTAATTGCCAGGAGAGATTCTGTCCCCCAGGTCTATACGGCCTCATTTGTGACAAGTACTGCCCCTGTAACACCACCAACACCGTCAGGTAAGTGAGACATCAGTGCAAGGCCACACACAGCTTTGCTCTGACCAAGCCCTGAAGCAAAGACTCTCCATATGAATAAAGATTTCTGCAACTCAATTTTGTCTCATCTTAGCTCTATGCCAGCACTCATTCTGAAGTCTGGACACCTCTTAGCCATGTCATCCAGTTAGCTTTTAATCGCGACCTTTGCTTCATTCATAATTTCTCAGCAGCATTCATAGTTAATGCAATGTTAATGCTCTGATTCCGGCAAGAGTTGGGCATCGGCCATAGAAGTCATTACAGAACGAAGGAGAAAAGGGACACCTCATCTATCAGAAACGAGCACGTAGACGCGTAGATGGATGAATGGCTTTTGGCGCGGACTTCACACTTTGATCCTGCTCAAGAATGAAGTGTTGATACTTTTAGAGCTCAAACTTCACCTCACCCTTTTTCTTCCTGTCATTGTCCCATATTTCTTTCTCATTATATTGTAGCTGCCACCCGCTTTCTGGTGAATGCACCTGCTCTGCGGGATGGACAGGGCTTTACTGTAATGAGTCCTGTCCGCCTGGATTCTATGGAGAGGGTTGCATGCTGGCTTGTAGCTGTGCCAACGGAGCTGACTGTCATCCTGTCACGGGTACCTGTACATGTGCCCCTGGGTTCATGGTGAGTATCATGTACATTCACTGCTATTTTATTGTACTCATATCTGTGGCCACTTTCAGGATAATGTTTTATTAAAGATTTTCTTTCAAATTTGACCTTTACCTGATCTCATGAGATCTAGATCTCTTTTCCCAGAGCCAAAATGCCAAGGTGGGGCCACAGTTACGCTATGCAAACCGAAACACAGCCAATGTGTACTCAAGGAAAAGGAGGAAAAAAGAAGTTGGTGGAAAAACAGAGAAAAGAGCACTCAAAATGCATTAAAAACAAGCATAAGCTTAAACGGCATTTAAAACACTTAGAAAGAGCAGTCCTTGAACATCCATGACTTTGTGTTCTAAACCACGTTGACACTCGCATGTCCATTTTAATTTATTCGCAGCTATAATTACCATGTCAACTTGTAATTATGCTATTGGTTACATTAATTTCTCATGAAATGCTCAAGGGTTAATTGTATTTGTAACCTCGCTCCTCGTGATCTTTAATATACTGAAGAGTATCTCTATCTCCACTAACCAATAATTGTACTCGCATGTCTCATACCATATGCTGCGAAACTCTCCGCCATGAGCCTAAGTTGTGAAGGTTGCAGCTTTGACTTATGTTTCATGTTTTTTTGTGGCTGTTGTAAAAGGTTTGTGTCAGTGTGGTCATAATTTTTTTGGAAGTTGTCCCAGTTTCACTTTAGAAGCTTTTTGTACACAGACAGTCAAGAGCAAGGTGAGACATTTTATTATCGCCTTATTATAAATGTGCTCTACCGCATCACAATAAATCCTCTGGTACCTCCCAGTGCAGACATTAATAATGGGTCGTGTGTATTTTACAAATACAGTCGATATGTCTTGACTTGTAGCATCAGTGATCTGTATTCCTGGACCAATTGGGAGAAAATTGAATCCTTGACCTATATATGTTTTCGTTTTAGTCGGTTTTTGTTGCAGTCACATTGTTCCCTCTTACAACTGTCAAATTAGTTGGGTAACTTCAATCAGTTTCCCTATTGTATTTCTTGTCTTGCAATCTGAAGTTAGAGAGCAACAGCGACTGCAAGGGTACATTCCTGCCAACATTACATTTCGGTGGAAATTGCCTGTGTCTTACACCAGGCCACTGTGGTGAATTGAGCTACCGAGCAGGGCCGCAGACTGTGTCTTAATTTGCTCCACCTGTTCTCTTTGGCGGCTGCTGGGAAGGACTGCCAGATCCATTAAATAGACCTAGAGGGCAGGAGCTGGAAAGAAAAGAAGGCAGTCAGATGGGACCAGACACACCTCATATGGAGGATTGGTGTGTTTGAGTGTGTGTGGAGAGTTTTTTTTGGGTTTTTTTTGTACTCTGAACAAAGCTGCTGCTGTGCAAACACTTTGTTACAGAGGTAGAGCTGTGTAGCTGCTACCTGTAATTGTGTGACATGCATCACACATGGTTATTATCACATGGAGCTTTTAAAATGTGGTTGATGATGGTGTTGCGGCTATGATTGCAAGCGAAGTCACTTCCCCGGGGGACAGCTGATAAGACTAAGCCTCCCCACTGCATCTTTGTTCTGGAGTCCCATCGGGGGGCAAACCAAGCAAAGTGTCTGAGCAGACTGAGCACCTCCACGCTTGATTTAGCTCTAGTAATTGGACATGCTCTTTTTGACTGGGACAAAGTGATTACATGTTACCTATTCAGGCATTGTCCCTTGCAATCTGCAGCATGTGGACTCTGTAAGGTGTCTTTCTTTTTTTTTCTTTTTTTCTACAGATTCTGTTGGTACCGCTTTATGTGAAATATGAATGCATTAGGAATGGATTCCGGTCTGCCTTTGTAGGTGGTGAAAACAATTTTCCTATCTCTCAGGGATTTCTCTCCTCATCAGAAGGTTCAGAGGTTCATTTTCAACCATGCTGCATGAATTTTAAACTGCACTCACTCACCCAGCAGTTAGATGAACTGTTAAGGAGTGAGAATGATTGGTAATTAGTGGTGCCATTTGCATCTAGTCTCGAAGGGTACCAGCCTGATCAATGTTGTGTCAGCTAGTGGCTTTCTGGAAAAAATGCACTCCAATTACATTAAGATACTAATAGGTATGAATTTAGTGCTTTGGCCAAGGACGACCTGGTCTGGTCTGGTTACTGCTTCTATCGGCTGTGTAGTTATGTAAGGTCCTGCTGCTCCTATGCAATGGACTGACAGCCCGTGTATTAATAATGATTCTCCACATCCAGACTTCTATCCTTCCCAGCTCAGAAGGAATATGAATCAGTCGACTAATGAGAGAGCTGCCTTTCCCCACTTGAGAACAGACCAACCACTGGAGTCCGCACTGTGAGGGGGGGAAACCAAGTGGAATTCGACGCAGTCATGGAGGCAGCAAAATCCATGGTCATTTGTGGCTGTATGACGTTTTATCCATGAGTCCAGTCACCAGTAAATTGCCTGAGCTCTGAAGAAAGACTGCACCTCCCTGCCAGTCCCCCTCTGTCCAGCCCTCCCCCACCCCCCACCCCCCAGCCGGTCGAACTTCTTGCCGCACTTAACAACTGTAACTGAACTGCTATTGTTAGCAGTCTTGAAGCTGTCGTTTGCGGCAGAACAAAGGTTATTGCAACCGATTGATAAAAATTTCATTCGCAGACAGGCGCTTTTATGTGGTGTACGGGGAGGAGAGATGTTTTAAGATGTGTGTTCTGCCCCTGGCGTCCACTGGCACATCTCCTCCTGCCTCATGTTTAAACTGAGTTCAAAATGATAATGAGAGCAGTGAGCAGCCAGCAGTCCCCCAGATCTCTGGTGAGCGAAGCAAGAGCCACTCAGGACTCCTCTGGGCCTCTAATTGGAACTCTAAATCATTGTGTCACCTGTCACTCAAGTCAGGGTTTGAAACAAAGGGTGTGGGCATCCATAGACTGGCTGTGATCTCTAGCTGAGGGAGGGACAAGAGCGGTGGAGGTGGGTTGTGCTCAGCCTTTAAAGCAGAGAAATTCTAATGACAGCAGGATGCAGAGGACAGAGACGGAGTACTTCATGTCCTTTACCAGATACTTAATTTTAATGCAACAACACTAAAAGGCTGTGCCAATGTGGCTGCCAATCTTTTCTATGGTATATTAGAGTGAGAGGTTAGAGAGTTGGTCTATAAGTGATACCTGTGGGATCCTGTCCATCCATTTCACTGTGGAACTCATTTACTTGGATTTTATCGCTGTTTTTGCCTAGTGTGGCTTTGGCTGAATATCTAGCCTGATGAGGGCCCACGTGCTAAAATGTAGATACAATGTTCTCACCACAAGATTCAGCCCTATTGCATTCCCATGCTGTCAAATCCATGGAAAGCTGCTAATGTCTCACAGACGAGCACAATGTGTTTTTTGCCATCAGTGCTGTGACGCACAGGGTAATGGCAACAATGAGATGGGTTTTGCTCCCAAATGATCACAGGCAAACTTGTACTGTACCAATAAAGTACACTTTCTTCTTCTTTCTTCTAAAGGACCCCTTGGCATCACATTTATGGGCAGGGTTAATGTGGGGAAGGTGCATGTTTTAACCCAAGCCTCAATCTCCTGATGCTGACTTATTTGCTCATTAAAAGAGGACCATTATCTCTCTGTGTCCAAGACTGCTGCTGACAGTGTGTCAAGGACACCGGTGCCAAAGGACACATTATGAGTATCTTAAAAGTTGCCATTTTTTGTTGCTGCCGTTTGGCATGCTAAGTTGGCTCACTCAGCAAACCGGTAAAGTTGAAGCCACAGAAGTGGTTCGAACTCAAAAATCCAGTTTCTTTGTCTGTTTGAACACACAGATGTTTTACATATTTTTGTGATTTAGTTTGGCTCACAATTCATGATGGTTTCATCATCTCCAATGTCCATCGCAATAAGCATCCATAAATCAGATCTCAGACAAACTCCAGGATGTTCTTCTTTACCTTTCAATGTAATATAATGCAGTGTAGTGTAATCCAGTCCATGGGAAGCTTGCAAACAGCAACTTGTTATGCTTATGAGCCATATTTTTATTTCATTTCAGTGTGCCAGTTCCATTTGCATGCCAACATTGTCTTGACTGCTTGAGTGGGCTCCACAGTGTCAGATTTTGAACACCCTTATAGAGTAAGGCTTACAAAATACATCTTCCGCAAGTCATTTCACAAGGCAAGGGCAGTAACTTAATGTGACTTTAGTTTATTAAGAACTCAAAAGATTGCATTAATAGAGTGAAGATGATTAGATAAGAGTGCAAAGTTAGTCATTGCTTGATTGGAGAAAGTGGTGAAAAGTCTGGATTCTCCAACTTTGGAGTCCTGCCTGCGTCTCAGCTGAAAAGGAAATCTAACGGGAGATGGAGATGAAGAGAGAAGTTGAGAGATGGGGTGAAATGGGGTTGCAAACCATGGCTCAGAACAGGTGCTGTCAGAATATATAGAGTGCATAATTGGAAGTTAAGAAGAGATAGCTTGAGCTGATCAAGTGTGGTCCTTCCTTTGAACTTCAGTTACTTTCTTAAATCCATTCAATTTCAGTCTCCATACAGACACAATGTGACTTGTTTAAGTAAACAGCTTAGTAAGCTATACAGAGAAATAGAGTCAACCTTCCCAGTGTTTTAGTCCACATCCTTTCAGACTATTTTATTCCTTTTTCAGTCTGCCAGTGTCAGCATTTATTGCTATGTTGGCTGTGTGCTGCATAACTTTGCGTTATTTCTCCCACAGAGTGAGGACTGCTCTACAGTGTGTCCACCTGGTCTGTTTGGACGTAGTTGCCTGTCCACCTGCTCTTGCCATAATCATGCATCCTGCTCTCCTGTTGATGGCTCCTGCTTCTGCAAGGAAGGTAAAGAATCATGAGGCTGAGCACAAGTCTTCTATATCATGAGATAAGGTGTACTGGCTGTGCAGATGAACAGATGGATGAACATTTGTACACATAAATTCTTATGGACTAAATTCAGTTGCATTCTGTGCATTGGGTTGTTTTCCTGTACAAACTTTAATCTGTTCAATTTTCCAGTCTAATGAATAATACATGTCATAAGCTATTCTTAATTTCTTAAGACAACATTTTATGGTACAATGCACCCCTCATTGACCCACCCCTCATTTCCATGTGTTTCTCAAGGAAAATGTGAAATAGGTGCATTGATTCATTGAAATGTGCAAACATGAATGAGAATGCAACATGCAAGGTAAAAACTGTTCGTACAATTCTAATGAAATTTGGTATGACTGCCTTTATTCTTCAGCAGAGCATGAACTCTCTTAGGCAAGCTTTTTTTGTCATTTCTTCATGTAGGTTTCGGGAATAGTTCTCCAGGCTTCTTGAAGAGCACTTAATAATAACGAGCATGGTGTGGGGAGGCCAATCTATGACTGATAGTATGCAATTGTGTGTGTAGAATCATTGTCATGCTGTTAAATGAAGCCACTGTCAATCAGACAATTTCCAGATGGTTTTACATGATGGATCAATGTATGACGCTATTTTCTGTTGACAATGCGATACATTTTGACAAGAGTCACAATACCACTGACCTCAAACTCCAAATCATGGCGGAGCCTCCACTATGCTTTACACGTGGCTGTAGATGGTCACTATCGTACCTCTGTCCTAAACTCCTCCTCAACAATCTAAACTAAAACCTTCAAATCTGGATTCATTCCTTAATAAAAAGCTGTTGCAACTGATTTTAAGTCCAACTTTTTCTTTTTTAAACTCAGATCTGCCACTTTTTCTTTTGTCCTCCACTTGTCCAGTTTCCTCAGGGTGTTTAAGGACACACTGCACACAATGCCAAGATATGCCACGTTTTTGGCCAATAGCACTTTGGGAATCACCTTGCTGGTGCAAAAATATTATGTTATGGCCATCAAACGGTGTTATCTTTGGCATTTTTCATCGATTCAACTAAAGAAATAGGCACAAATTATTGGTTTTGTGACAGACTGCTAATAACAAGGTGCCAAGCGATATATTTCTGTGAAAGACAGCAAAGACTACACTGAAAAATGACTGAAAAAGTAGCCAAAGTTAAAAGAAGAACTTTCAAGGACCTTCAGAAAGCCTGGAGAACTATTGCTGCAGGCCACTTTAAAAATTAGAAGAAAGTCTGGCTCCTTGGAAGCAAAGTATAAAGAAATGAGGGGTGGCTCAAGATTTTTTACACAGCACTGCATAAATGTCTCACTGATATCAAATCCTTCTTACCTTCTAACCTCTCATTGCCTATAAAAACATTTTCCTTTCTCAGATTGTATTGTTTTCCACCAGATAAAAGATAAAAATAATAAGTGTGCACCAAATATACAGTATACACAGTCAATAGTACCACCCAGATCAATTATTCCTGAGAGATTTCACTCATGCACACAGATGTTAACTCGTGGGTTAATAGAGGAATCGTAAATTTTGACTGCCAACAGTTAAGTCTATTCAATGTTTTGGGGGCAATATATCCAGGACATATAGATATATTTCTCTGGAAGTAAAAACTTTATTATATTTGAACACAATAAAACAACTGAAGAGGTTACCAAAGTCCAGATGCTATCAATATACCACTTTTTTTTTTAATCTTTTACCCATTGTACTGGACGCACTGAAGAGAAACTTAAGAACTCTCCAAAGTCAGTAGGACTGAATAAATTTATACAAGTCCATCCATAGTTATTGTGCTCATTCATACATTGTCATTCTTAGAGGTGTGTTTTCTCTTTGCAGCTGAATCATATCACGTTTATTTAAATTAATCTTTAGGGTTCAAGCACAAGGGCAAAAACCATTGTAGCTCACCATTATTTACACCAAAGGTGTCAAACATAAGGCCTGAGGGCAAAAATCGGCCCAGCCTACTGGAATGATTTTAAAAATGTGATGGAGGACCTAATTTTCAGGATTTAAACAGCTGTTTCTTAAGTTTTCCATCTTTTCTTCAGATGAAGACCTTTCTCATGATCACTGATGTTACAACAAAGTTATAGATAAACAATTAATTTTGAGTAAGCTTCCAGTTTTTTTGTTCCTTTCACTATTATAGAAATGACAGTTTATTACAATGGGTCCACAGTAATTATAAAATACAACATTTTCTGTGAATGACCTTGCAGAACTTTTTCTGAAGTTTTACACATTTCTTGCAATTTATGCTGAAAGAGTCGTGATGACAGAGCAGAATTCCTTTGGTGTGCAGAAAAACTGAGATGCACAGTTGACATTGCACTTCTTTTTCTATTATTAAGATATCTCATGGATCAAGTGGGTAGTTAAACTTCTTTGCACTCATAGAAAGGAGTGTTTCACTCGTCCAGCCCACTCAAGATCAAAGTGGACTGTATGAGGCCAATGATATAAAATGAGCTGACATCCCTGATTTAGACTGTTCAGTTGTCTGGTAATTTTAATATAAAGCAACTGCCTTCATGTCGCTTTTCTTGTATAAATGTTTATAGTTTGATTTTTCTCTCTCTGTTACTCGAGGTTGGCAGGGTGTGGACTGCTCCATCCTCTGTTCCAGTGGTGCCTGGGGTCTGGGCTGTAATCAGACATGCTTATGTAGCAACAGAGCTGCATGCGATCCTATAGATGGCACTTGCACATGTTCTCCTGGTTGGAGAGGAGAGCACTGTGATGAGCCCTGCCCTGTAAGTCTGTCTTTCTTTCTTTTTAACTGAGAGATTGATGTGAAGACCCAGCTAAATCTTTTGCATCATTGTGCTGTATTTTAGAAGAGTTAGATCAAGTTTTCTTATTATTATCGTCGTTGTCAGGAGGGTACGTATGGGTTGGAGTGCCGTGAGCGCTGCGACTGCAGCCACGCCGATGGCTGTGACCCAGTGAGCGGTTATTGTCGCTGCTACCCTGGCTGGACAGGTTTGTACTCCTTTTTTCACAACAAAATCACAGTAGTCTGTCTTTAGGAGCAGAAGCGGCCCGTCTTTAGTAGTTATCTTCATTAGCTGAAAATCAAAGACATTAGATGCCAGTCAGACACACTGATTTACCTTAACAGGAAAATATGCTGCAGCATTCATGGCTTGTGCAGTACAGTATGTTTACAGAATGTCTACACAGTGTTTTGTTAATTAAATGTTCAATTTGTTTTGCCACTGCGCCGGTGGCATAGCCGAATGAGAGATGTTGAGAATTGAGCTCTAAATTAATTCTCTTGGCTGGCACGCTGGAAGCTGCTATGCAATCATGCTTATATTATATGATGCCGGCTACACACAAGGACTGAACTGAATCATCAGCTAAATATTTGCAAACTGAATCAAATAATTGGCCCACATTGCTCTCAAGATTTTTAGATATGTCTTGTGATATTGTTATTTTTGGTTCTGTTTATTAGAGTTTGCATTTTATTGGGAAATTTGATTAAACCAGCTGCCGCGTTTATTCACCAGAGTATCAATCGTTCTTTGCTATCACAAGCTCTCCACTGGAATCTGATCCCCTCTAGATGCAATAGTTTTTCGTTTTTTGGGGGGTTTGCACGTCCATATGTTCGCTCTCTGTTTCTTGTCATTTAAACCATTTGCTTACAGGGAAAAAGCTTGGAGGTTGGAAAGTATGAATGTCACAGCAAGGGTGAGAGTCATTATGCTCAAAAATGAAGCGTCGCATCTGAATGTCAAATACAGGGGGCTAGCAAAGGACCTGGTCTCTGAGCTTGGGCAGAGAGGTGTAGTCGGAGAGGGAAAAAGATTCAGCAGGAAAGGTCAAGCCTGTGAGCTCTCAGCATCCCACTCCATTCAGCCTCCCGAGCTTCGGGCATTTATTCTGGGAAACAATGTGGGTTTTATTATCTGCAAGAATGGAGCCGGCAAAACGGGCCTCTCATGCTCTGAATCCCGCACAGGTCGGGACCATCTGTCAGCCTTAATTGAGTCACCAGGGTGCAGAGCTGGGGGCAGCGTGCAGCCCAGTGGGTCGGACAAACACACACATACATACTTAAATTGCAGCGGCTTGACAGCGGTCTCTCTGAAGGAAGGAGCACCTAGAGAGAGGGCTATGTGGGATTCGTCACAGGACTGAGTCAGGCATGGAGTGAAATGTCTGTTTACAGCTATTTTTGTAAACACTGTCATATCACTGAGTGTGCCAGGGTTGGTATTGCATTCTACTTTGCTGTCAACTTGGTGTTGGCTCTATTGTGAGGCTTGCCTAAATTGTCAAGAAGCTTGACTTTAGGAGTGTGCGCGTTTAAGTGGCTAGGCCGACTATGACCCACAGAATTGTTACTGAACTGTCGTGAGCCTGACATCAGCCAACAAAGATTTAAAAAAGTTCTCTGACTTGACACTTGATGCAGAGGGCATCGTGCTAGACCATGTTAAATAGACCTTTGCCTTTTATTTCTGTAGAGATTCTGGTCCATGACACGAAGCAGGTAATGTGATGTGTGTTTACATGCACTAGGAGAGAGAGAGTTAAAAAGGGAGAGAGAGGTTTGCTTCGCTGTGCTCACTGTACAAATTGGATAGTAGGACCTCTGGCACTTCTCAGCGAAAAGCCTCCTTTGAAGAGACTTCAGTTCTGGCTTCTTTCACTCTTTCTTCTTCTCCCTCACTAGGCACCCAAAGCCCCTCTGTTTGTCACCATTAGACTGAAAAATGTGATGCTCTGTCCGCATTCATTTTCTGACAGTAAAGCCAGCCACTATTTTTCTTTTTTTTTCCTGCCTGCCCTAGCAGAACCTCAAACACACTTGCACAAGCCTTGCCCTCCTTTTGATGTCCATGGCACAGCTTCTGACTTAATCACTGCGACTGTACCCCCCACACCCATCTAGCCCCCCACTCATCAGACTTAACATTTCCTATCCTATATAGCCTTAAGGTGCCATGGTTATCGTATAACATTAGTCCCCAGAGTTTAGTCCAGGTTTAATTCAAAGGTACTGCACTAATGCAGCTTTAATTGCCACACCATTCTCAGATATTCTCGCTCAAAGGAAATTTCAAATGAGGCTTCGAACTGAGGGCTGAAGCTTGAAAGGTTGCAGAGTTTGCATGCATTTGTGCGACTGTGTGACACCGACCGTGTGCATGTGCAATTGCAGGGCTATGCCACACTTTCTAAACCCGGCTGTATACATGTAGAACGGCACGCGTGAATTTTTTTTTCTGAAGGAAAACATGGCGCTCTGATGGGCATGCTAATGCATTCACAGTGAGAGCCCTGTATGGATGCAGTGTTTTGCATTTGGTTGAAGCCACAGAAAAAAAAAAGACACTGTGACACTTGCAGACTGTGGTCTGAGTACTTCCCTTCAGCTCCATGCACTACCCTTGCTCTGCTGAAAGAGAATGGGAGACAAGCTTGGCCTCTCTTGAGACCCAACCCTGTTAATCAACACAGTGCACTGGCAAGGAGCTCCAGTCAGATCAAAAATAAAATACATTTGGAGAGGAGAAGCAGAGTGTGAAAGATGGGATGAAAAAAAACACCCTCCAAACTGCAGCTTCTTTATTCAAAACTAAAATAAGTCAATGATTCATGTTAGTTTAATAACCCTGAAAAGATGTGCAATGATCAAGCATTGTGAATGCTGCCCCTTAATGATGTGTTTTTACAGATGGCACTCTGTTTAGAATTTATCAGCTTACCAGTCTTTTGCCTTCTTAATATGCATTCACTGAAGATTTGGTAACATGCCTGCAGGAATCCACTGTGATAATGTGTGCCCACAAGGCTTCTGGGGACCCAACTGTTCAGTCAGCTGCTCCTGTCAGAACGGAGGATCGTGCTCTCCCGAGGACGGCACATGTGTGTGTGCACCTGGATACAGAGGGACGTCCTGCAAAAGAAGTGAGCCTCTTTTTCGAAGCAACTTCTTTTTATCTAAACCCTTAGGAAATAAATCTGTTTCACTGAGACCATCATACTTGCAAACTCCATCACAGCACTGACCTTGTTTGATCTTTGAAGAATTGTTGTTGGACATAACTGCTTGAGTGTAAACCCTTCATCACAGCTATCATGTAATCACAGTGTCTTTGCCCCAATGGCATTCCCCCAGACACATAAACATACACACACACTGACACACTTCTCACCCCCTTCTGGCACAGTCCTCAACAACCACCTCACAGTGGGAGACTCACAGTCCTCGCCTGAGGCTCATCAGAGGGTATGCTCACTGGGAGTGCCAGCTCTGGTTTCCGAATGGGGTCTGTCTGAAGGTGCTCTCAAGTGATGAACTCACTGATTGGGAGTGAATTCACTGTCTCAAACCTGTAAACATCAATTTGAGTGGAGAGACTTAAACACGCCGTGTGTGTGAGAGACAGAGAGGGGAAATGGTTACTCCTCCAAACTCAATATTTACACAGATAATTTTCTCGTCAGCTAGAAACCTCGTAACTGCAGTTTTGCACTTTTTCCCTTACTGAAATATTGTTAACTAATTGCATGCTTCTCCAGAGGATGATAAAAATGCACCACACCTGGTGCTTAAAATAAAATCCACTGGGTAAACTTAACATTGCAAGTTTGTCAAGCTACAACTGAGGTTGTTTTGTCAGTTTCTAAAAGGTTTCTATTTTAGAAATACCCAGCTGTCCCCTGACAGTTTTCTCCGAATCACTGGCTGTGAAAATAGTGTAAGTATTCCTAAGGCGCTCTTAGAATGTGTAGCGCTGGAATGAAAATATGTTTTTAATATAAATTGCAGCTTTTTATAATGGTTGCACAATCTTTGCATAAAGTGTTATATAATAACTTCTGCACCACCGTTTATATATCTCTCAGTTCACATTCTTTCAATGAAATTTGCATTATTAACACAGCTGTGTGTCTCCTCACATATATAGATCATCAGGCTGCTCTCATGACTTGACGTAAAACAGACTCACTATGCTCTTAACTCGTTTACTATTCTGTCTCTGGCTGCAGATAAAATGGCAGTGATTACAATGGAGACTGACTTTTATACTTTTCCCCTGCCTTTGCTGTCGCTCCTTGTCTTTTCTGCTTTACTTCTCGCAGCCTTGATTTTTCTGCACTCCCTTGATCACTCTTGTCATGCTTTGTTTCATTACTATATACCTCTTGTTTCATCCAACGCTGGTGACTGATTCTCTGTCCTCTCCTGCCACACTCTGCTGCCTCCAGTCTGCTCTCCGGGGTTCTACGGGCACCGCTGCAGCCAGTCGTGTCCACAGTGTGTGCACAGCACCGGGCCATGCCATCATGTCACGGGCCACTGTGAGTGCCTGTCTGGCTTTACCGGCTCGCTGTGCAACCAAGGCAAGTAGTCTTCTATGTCCTTTTGACCTTTATCCTGCTCTTTCACGTACAGTGAAATTCATTCACTGTGAAGTTTGAGTGTTTTTTTTTCTTTTTTTGTTGGTTATTTTTGAAAATGCCTTTGTATAAAATACAGAAATCTGTAAGGGAATAATACTGATCATGTTGTTCCTGTACATTTTGTTTAAGTCCTCTCTTTGCACACTGGTCCTAATAAGATGACCTGCTGCCTCTCGCACTAGCATCTTAGCCTTGAAACTTTAAAATATGACTCTTATCGATGCAACCTAAGCTAAAAACAAAAGTAAACAAAAAAAAACAACCTTCAACAGAGGATGGAAAATTGCTAAGAGCCACATTTTTAGACAAAGAATATTTTAAGTAAATTTTGCTGTCCCCTTGCCTAATTCTGCAAAAGGAGCTGTATGTAAATTGCTTTCATTAATATACAGACAAAGAAATGCACAAACACACCTGTTTCTATTGTTAAACTTGTTTTCAAGGCAACTTTTCTTTTGTGGCGTTACTGAGGATGTTATATGAAAACAACTTGGTTTGGCACTTTTTATTCCTTATAAGCGACATTTCTCAGCAACTACTTCTTGTAGCGTGATGACATCTTGATAAATGTTTTACAAAGAGGGTTTTGTTTTTTGCAAGACGTTTAGCTATATGTCTGGTCAAAGAGAACATTTAGTAGGAAACTGAGAAAGAGAATGAATGTATACTATGTGTGTGTCACAGTAGTTTTTGTCTCCACACTGTCCATCCATTGAACAGCGTGCTGATTTCAGTTCATTTGTGTGACAAGGTATTGTATTTGTCGTGTCAGTGGTTCCACATTAAAAATGTTCTCCGCCGTTCTGAGAAGAGATACCTTCACACAAATGCGCTGTAGATTTTTTTCCTCTAATAATTTACCTCTTTTTTTTTTTTAAATAAATTACAGATAGGCGATGAGGAATTTTTGAATTCTCTTTCATGGCTTTAAGCAATGTCTTACAAATAAAAGTTTAATAGCTTAGCTGAAGGAAGAGGGAAAAGTAAAAGCGAGAACGAGTCCTAATTTGTCTGAACCATAATTACTGGTGAGCGGGCGTTAGGCGACGAGGGACAGAGGTGGCCATCATCATGCACATTATCCTCTTGTTGAGCCCCATTGTGTCCTCACTTGTCCTCTGTCCAGCACACAAAGTCCCAGCCTAATGAAGCTCTCCCAGTGAGCTGAGGCTTGAATCCCCAGAAGCAACAGTATGGGGGAGCCAACCTCATGGCTTAATGACAACCTGCTTGAAAGAGGTTGAAAGAGCTCTCAAGAAGAGGGAAAAACCAGTTGAAATATAATCATTAAAATCACCCCCCATGATAATGAGTCAGACCCATCTCTTTCGCAGCCTGCCACCTTATCAGATATTCCTAACGGTGGCTATTCTTTTATGTGAGACGTTTATTGCATCTGCTGGCACTGCAGCTCCCTGATCCTGATACTGAGATACACCTTGGTTTAATTTGTCCCATGGTCCAACAAGGAAACACAAACGAGGTTTCACTGGAAATAATATTTCTTATTGAAGAGTGCCTGGATGCATTGAAATATTAATTTCATTAAAAATGTATACAGTGGTCTGTGTACATGGTCTATTTTAATTCTTTGGCACATCACTCATTCCACTCTAAGCAGTGGAAATGGGGCAGTTGTGCCACAGGAGGCAGTGACTGACTCCTCCTTTTGTTTAAGCAGATCATTTCGTGTCCACTCAAATAAAAGGATATCATCCATTAGAGGAACATGTTTACACAACCTTTTCAAAAAATCAGTGTGTTTTCATAAATGTGTTCACAGTAATGTGCCTAAGTTTAGTGTCATAATGTTAATGGGTTTTTCTAATCTTAAAAGAGGCAGAGCAGTTTTTTTGTTTATTCGTAAAGTGGTGTGTTGTTTCTTTCTGTTCTGCAGTCTGTCCAAGTGGCAGGTACGGGAGAGCTTGTGCCGAGATCTGCCTCTGCACCAACAACGGCACCTGCAACCCCATTGATGGCTCCTGCCAGTGTTTTCCTGGCTGGATAGGAGAGGACTGCTCTCAGGGTATGGCTTCCTTCCTTCCTTCATCCACTCTGTAATTTGCTCATTTGTCCACTTTTCCCACTCTCATTGTCTGTCTCCACTCCTAATTTCTCTCTCACCCTTACCTTCATACACATTAATCATCTTCATGACCCGGCGCACTGAGAGAACTAACCTCAGCACCAGCTGATGTAAAACACACAGCTTGCTTAAATGATTGTTGTAATACATTATGCTCTTTGATTTACAGAACTGTAGGCCAAAGATCATTAGCAGAACTTTGAGCTGCCATGGCATGGGAAATTGATGTGTGTGTGTGTTTTTTTTAATTGCATTAACTATTAAACTAAAAAAAAACAACAACTAACGATCACACGGGTGATAATCCATACATATTCACCTGACAGCAATTTCCAACACTACAACTTGTGGGCTTGTGGAGGGTAATGACAAAACTGGATTTTCTTCCAAATGTATCATTTTAACATATTGTATGAAAGCGTGGAGAATGTCTGGACTTTTCCTCAAACATATGTGTTATGTGATTCATGTATGCATGTCTAGGACGTAGTGTATGTAAGGGAGAGTGCGTGACCATGAGTTTGACTGTGTCTCTGGCGTCTGCAGCCTGTCCCTCTGGGCACTGGGGCCCTGATTGTCTCAACTCGTGTAACTGTCACAATGGAGCCCAGTGCAGTGCCTATGATGGAGAGTGCAGGTGCAGCCCCGGCTGGACTGGTCTCTACTGCACACAGCGTGAGTTTCTCCCATCCAGTTAGTAGACACACAGTGTCATCTACTGGCAGTCTAATAGAACTGCAGCAGATGACAAGTGAGAAACAATGCTTTTTTTCTGATTACAAGGAAACTGGATGTTTTTATCTATTTTTTTTATTTTTATTTTTTTAAAGCGAGAGAGAGCAATAGCAGAACAGAACTAATGGTCATTTCATTAATGGTTGTAATACATCCCAGTCATTTACCCAGGGATAGAGCAGATCATCAATATCAGTCCACTAATTTGAATTTCCATTATCCATCACCTCGAGGGGTTTATTCAGTATTGTTTGCAGTGTGGAGCTCCTGCTATTGTGCATGAAAATTACATTTGTTTTCCCCTCTCTTCTCTCATATAGATTCTTACTATTTGCAGTTGTCTTCTTCTTTATTTCCACCTCTAGGTTATGTTGACAGCATAACAGCATTTTCTGCAGAAGCAGGAAATGTTTCATTTCAATTCATTCACATTGTCTCTTATTGAGTATGCAGCAGAGACATTGAGTGATATTGATTTCCTCGTTCCTTTGCGATTTGACCTTGACTCTCTATGTTGTCTTCCCTTCTCTTTGTTTTCACCACTCCTCCCACCCCAACATTTTATACATCTCTGTCCCAGGCTGTCCTTCAGGGTTCTACGGCAGGGACTGCTCCGAAGTCTGCCGCTGCCAAAACGGTGCAGACTGCGACCACATATCTGGCCAGTGTGCTTGCCGAACCGGCTTCATTGGGACGAGCTGTGAGCAGAGTTGAGTAGGCACAACACATTTTAGCTCTGAGCAAAATTACCCAGTAGATGAGTGTGTGTTCTATAAACAGTTTGGCTCCCACTCTGTAAGTGCTTTAATTTTGATGGGTGTAATAATGTGCCTCTCTGTCATGCAGAGTGTCCCGCTGGTACATTTGGATATGGTTGCCAGCAGCTATGCGAGTGCCTGAACAATGCTACCTGTGACTATGTGACTGGAACATGCTACTGTAGCCCTGGCTATAAAGGCATCCGCTGCGATCAAGGTGAGAGGTGATTGAGATGGCCGAGGCTTTACGGGGTATTATCGCTCAAACACAGATGTGTACGCATTGTTTAAACGACCCACTTTTTCTGCTTTCTCTGTAGCAGCTCTGATGATGGAAGAGCTGAACCCATACACAAAGATCAGTCCAGCACGAGGCTCCGAGCGCCAGTCGGCAGGGGCTGTCATGGGCATCATCTTTCTCCTCCTCATCATCATGGCCATGCTTAGTCTGTTTGTGTGGTACAGACAGAGGCAGAGGGACAAGGGCCATGAGATCCAGCCAAGTGTATCGTACTCACAGGCCATGCACATTACCAACACTGACTACTCTCTGTCTGGTAAGAGTCTTGCATGTGCATTTTTCCATCACTTACAATATATGTATTAAAACTGCTTACACCCCATGCAATATCACTAAAATGGGAAAAAATGTAAAAAGGTATCATTTTGCTTTTGAACCTTTCTGTGTGTAAATCCTCAGAGTGTGGCAGTACTGTCGCGATGAGAACCAGTGCTCCTGAGATCAGTCAGAGCCAGAACAGCAGCAGTAGCAGTGGCCAGTGCTTCTCCAACCCTAGCTACCACACCGTGGCTCAGTGTAACGTGGTCTCAACCATTTCCAGCAACTTGGACGGCACTCTGACCCTCAAAGTATGAACTCCCTCCATGTCTTCACACAAAATTTCTAAATTACACGCTGCAGTACAAAATCAACACTACATTGTCTTTTTCTTTTCACAGTCAAACACGCTGAAGAGCAGAAATGGGTCTGAATGGAGGGCCTACTGCAACCTCAATGACCTGGGTCAGTTTTCTTCTCTCCCTTATTACATCGCAGTTCGTAGATCTGGAATTTGGACCTTACAGAACCAGCAATTCAAGGGCAAAAGACACACGTGTCGTTCTCACACACCCTTTATTGGCGCTAACCTGCTGTGAATGAAGATGAACCAGGGGTCTCTTGTTAGACATAACCTTTGCTCTGATTTTGATAAGATATGCAGCGAAAGCAGTGGTGCGAAGATGAATAGGGGTCACTATGAGCTCATTAGTCCTCTTTCACTTCCCCTGGTGGCACATTTTTCTATGAAGGCTTAGATTGGGTCAAACACTACACTCACATAGGCTGTGAACGATAGAAAATTAAGTGTGGCATTTAAAAGGAGCATATTAGCATTTCATAAATGGTTTATAACAAACTAAAGGGTAGTTTGATGTAAGCACATCAAAGTCATTTTTTTTGTATTAATGGTAATTGTCAGGTAACCATTTGTAAGTGGAGAATAAGGTGTGGTGCACAGATAATGAATGACAGTGTGAGCTGTTGTAAAAATACTGTATTATTAATATTATTATTTTCTTTACTGCTTATGTCCTGACTTTAGGTGCGCTGAACACTGTTGCAATGCATTCTGACCCTGAGGCGTCAACTGCTGCTGTTCTGTCAGATGCCACTGGTGTCCTAGAGATACGCACAAGGTGTCCTTTTTGCTTTGTTGCCGTGAAGTGCTGCAATATAAGATGCCAAGAGATAACTGGGCCCCTTTTTAAAGACTGATAAAATCCTCAGTAGGAAGTGATGGCAGTCCATGTCCCCTTTGGGAGCGTTTGTCTTTTGGACTTTGTTTTGCTTTATTTTCTATCACTGAATTCAATTTTGCATCCACTCCCTGGTTAGGCTTAGGCTTGCTTAACTTTAGAAAAGAGTGCACAGTCCTTTACTAGATTCAATACTGTATGTGACAAGTTTGGAGCGAGAAAGCAGTCTTAGTCTCGTTATAACCAAGTGGGTCATGCACAGACACCAGAGGACACCTTGTGCATATCTGTGAGATGCCAGCAGCTTTGACAAAAAGGACAGTGTTCAGCGCTCGGGGAATCACAATAGGCTGGATGTCCATTCAAAAACCTAATATCTATAATTAATTCTTTGTCATGCTTGACTTTAAAAGTCGGAACCCCCATTTAGTTTATACGTACAAAGGACATCAATTATATTGGGAAGTCAAAAAGTGGTTTTTATTTACTGAGCTATGAACTGTTGTAGTCACAGTACTTGGCTTTTTCTTTTTTGTGGTATTTTGTTGTTGGCAGTAACTTATCACCATCATTTTCTTCCTATCCTTTCAAAAAATAAAAAAATAATAATATTTCACTATAATGAGACGTCGCCTGTCAACCTTCACACGTTCTGGGAATTTAATGTGATGTCTGACTTTGTTGTTTTGACATGTTTACAGATGTTCAACAGGGTGAGGCACAGACACAAAGAGGCTCCAGGAAAGGTAAGAAATGAATAGCAGGGACAGTTTGCTGTGTGCTGCATGCATGTCTGTGAAGACCTATTCTGCATATGGAATCCTGTTCAGCTTCACTAGCAGCTAAATTACAAAATCCTTTTATGCTTAACAGCCCATATATCCATTTTCCCATTTGGGTCGTGTTCCCCTCTGAGACAGCTATTTCTCTGACCCAAAATCCCACATCCGTATAGTCTCTGTAATTTATGTGAAAACTCACTGCACTTTGGACAAGATCATGGTGGGCTGAGGTTTTATTCCAACAGTAATTGCTCTCTATGGCTCCGTGCCTGATACGTCATTTTGTCTTCCACACTGTTCAATCGGTGGTGAATGTGAGAAACCCAAGGGTGTGGAGAGTGGTCTGAAGCAGCTTTGCTGCGGTCTCTAATGAGCCCTCTTATCAGTATGATGAGACTGTTATGGATGAGACGAGTCCTCCACTCTCTCCCCTTTGTACTCTGATTACTACGTACCACCATTAGTCACCTGTCCGAGACAAAAGAAGTTCAGCTTCTTGAGAATGGCAACGAGTTTCGCTTCCATTCTTCTGGTCACGCTCTGATACCAGCTTAAATTTTAGTCCTTTAATATCAGAGTTCAGTATGTATGCCATTGTTAAAAGTCAGTGGCAGGCACTTCATCTCTGTTGATACTAAACATGTCCTTGTCTTGCGGCAGCTGCAGATTACATCAAGAGCTCCATGTGCAGCAACAGCTCCTGCTCCCTCAATAGTGAGAATCCTTATGCTACCATTAGAGACCCACCAGGGCTGGCTTGCAAGCACACAGAGAGCAGCTATGTGGAGATGAAATCCCCCTCCCACCGTGAAGTGCCCTTTGGAGGCACTGCCACCCTCCTGGGCAGTGCAAGCAGGAATGTCTATGATGTTGGTGAGTGCGTTGTTGGAGTGTTGTGTGTGGAGCTCAGCAGGGTCCTGCAGCTTATGGCCTCTCTGGTCATGTCCCATACTGTGATCCTGTACAGAATTTGTACGCCTTGATAAAAGAAAATATATGTGGTCTCTGTTGCATGTACCTCTCTGGTCTCTTTTTTTCCCTCAGCCTGTGCCTGACACTTTACCTTCTTATGTATCTCTCCCACTTTTTTTCCTTCCTCCTTCCCCAAACTGTGACAGAGCCGACAGTGAGCGTCCTGCAGGGGCCCAATGGAATGGCCACCGGATTCTCCCAGAGCCCCTACGACCTTCCCCGCAGCAGCCACATCCCCAGCCACTATGACATACTACCCATGCGTCACAGCCCCACGCACACACCCCCACCGCCTCCAGAAAGCCCCAGCTCTCTGCTCTAGAAGGCACGCTGTCCTCCGGGCCTCTGACTGCGTGCCGGCATCTGGGAAACATCCAGCCACCTTTCAACCAACGGCCCTCCCTTTGTCTCTGTGTGTGTTCGATTAGATACTGACATGCTGAGATGGAAGGACAGCCACAGCTCTTCTGGACCCTGCTCTCTTTAGCTCCCTCACTGGTGCCCATTCTATTGCCCAGAGAGAGGAAAGGGGGGAGATAGAGTGTCCCACACACCAGCGATCATTCACTCATTGTATTTTCTTATATAATTGATCACACAAACTGCTGGCTGGCCTCTTTATAGACCTGCTGAAGTGGAACAATATCTTTCCAAGCACCCTGTAAGACAGTATACATGGAGTGGGTGGACAGTTTATTTACCTGGAGAGAGCTCTCTTCACTCTGATTTTTAACCCATCATATAAGTTTGCATTCAATGGCAGCCAAGCGTTTATAAAGTCCCCGCAAAACACAAGTGATTTTCTCCACAGGAAGGAAGGTTTAACAGCCTTCACCATATCTAAGCAGGCAAAGATCTGCTATGTATAGTGTTTATGAATTTTCTCTGTGAAGCAGCTGCATATCACAGCTGCCACAAAGTGCTTACGATCATCTACTCCGAAGTGAAGAAAAGCGCAGGCAAAGGTAGCGCAACCTCCACTAAATGTTAATTAAGGAAACTTTGCTGTGAGTGAGCCAAGTCTGAGGAAGCATGGATAAATAGTAAAATATTGTATTTGGGGTTTTTTTTATTCACTGTTATCCAGTAACAATCACAGTTAATACTCATGTGATCTCTGTGTCTTACTAAAGAGCTTCTCTTAGTTTTAGTGTTAATGAGGCCCAGTGTATCTTGAAATATATTCAGGTCATCAGTGTTCATGCATTTATTGCATTGCTGAAAGTAACAGTAAGTCTAAAGTTTGGATTTTTCTCCCCACACTAATGAAGTGATCTGATCTTGTGTTGTTTTGTACGTGAAAGCTTCTTCTTCTTTTCTTTTTTTTCTTGCAAATGTTTTGGTTTACATCTTTTTTTAAAAATAGTGGGTCATAAGAAGAGTTTGCTTAGACTCTTTTTTGTATTTATAAATCTAATTGGTTTTTTTTGGATTGTTTTATATTAGTGATGGTGTTCCTTTTTAAAAAACAAAAAAAAAAAAAGTCTGTGTTATTCTAGCATAAGAAAAAAAAAATGAGCATGGATACCCGCTGATGTAGATAACACAATTTATCTTCTTGTGAAATTATCGGTGTCATTTTGTGAACTGTTTTTGAAGTCACTTAAAATGTTCTCACTCTCTCTGTCAAATTGTAAATTGAAAAAAGGGAGAGAAAAAAAAGGCTTTCACATGAGCAGTTTAAGACCCACAAATATCCTGTGCAGTATTTACAAAAGGGAATTATATGTTTAAAAAAAGAAAAAAGAAAAAAGAAAGGGAAACAAATCCATTTCTAAATCTAAAATTTATGTTTGTATCAGGCTAAAAGAGCATATTTATTTATTTATTTATTTATTTATCGAGATGAATTTGCTCATTCACTATGTGAATTCCATTTCACCCTATGTAGAAGCAATAACATGTTGACAATCGATGCACAGACAGCGTTTCATTAGTGCTGAACATTATCCCATCTTTGACCAGTGTGGTGACCAGTGGATCATAAACCATGTGACTATTTGACCTCCGAGGAAGGTTTTTCTAGCTGCTGTCATATCAAAGCAGGTTGTTGTTTTGGTACAAGTTTCAAATTAAATGCCTATTCTGCCATCAGAAACCCGTTTCAGTCAGGTTAATACCCTTAATGAAGGGTTCTGGTCTGGTGAACAACAAATCTTATCAGGTGGCTTAATGATGAGTCTTTGGGTGAAATTCATGAATAGAAACTCTGTTAAATCCTCCGATGTTATATGCTGTGCGCAGACTGAACCAGAAAGGGGACAACTACATGATTTAGACCAGCGATAGGCTTACTCGCCACCGCAGGGCGCCGGCTGACCCGTCGACTATTTTAAAATTCACTGTATAAAATTGATTGAGTGGTCTCCACCGTTGTGGGGTGTTGTATGAAGGCTTTTAAACTTAACAAAACTTCAGATGCCCCTACTGATTGCGCTATCAGCTTGTCAGTTTTATTCATTTAATCTCATAAATTCTACTTTTTTATCATTTAAACTGGCCCCTGGCCTCCTGTCATTCTAAAGGAGCGACCTTCAGGCAAAGCAAGCTGATTTACACCATACGTACACTTCAGCTCTGCACAGCATGTAAATTTATCCGCTACACCACAGAGGAAAATGTTTTATCCTTTATTCTACCGCATTTATTGTACTTTCATTAGATTTACTTGACAGCTATATAAATGAAATCACAGGAATTAAACATTTTCTTTTGAGTAATTTCCTGATCGACTGTGCAGACGAGTGAAAAACAGAAAAGCAGGTTTTTTTTACTGCTACTCTGGGTGAAAGTGTGGAGCCTGTTTTTCATCTCTGACTGCGCCCAGGATCGCTGATGGTTGTAATTGGTGCTCAGAAGTCTACTTCATGAACACGATAGGCTGAGATGATGACCTGTTGGAGTTAAGTAAAGATACACATTTTTGGAGCTGTTAAGTTTGTCTCAGTGCACGGGGTTTTTAAATAATTTACGCTGTTGGATCACCAAATACATTTAATATGACTAACCGTATCTGTCTATATGAAGTTATAGAAATAACTCTGTGTCTCTCAAGTGTAAAAGGCCATAGTGCTTGCTTTACTAAAAAAAAGAGTCATAACTGTCATAATTACCGGAACGTGGAGAAATTGCAGGGTGTCGGGTCACCATTACAAAGAATTAAGGAGCGGGTTTTTTGAGCTCCACTCAATTGACAGCCGACAAACCCTGAGTGATGCCCCACGGAAAGGAAATGCAGTCACTAAGTCAAGGAACTAATGGACCAAATACAGCCGGGGACTTTAAAGAGAGCTAGAGTGGAAGAAAAGAAGCATAAAAGGAAGAGGTCACACGGTAGCATGGTAAGCACTTGAGAGATGTCGATTTTTTTTCTTCTTCTTTTTGGCTTGCTGAATAGCCTTTCCGAACTGAAATACTTTATGTGATTTCTCAGAGGTCAGACCATGTAGAGAGTTACAGACGGCAACAAACCTTCATTTGACTAAAAGCTGGACAGATACTGAATGCTTAAAAGTTCTGTGCGTTCAGATGCAGGTATCGTTATTGCTGCTGGGGAGCGTGTGCTCTCTTTCAGCTGAGTCACTGTGACAGACAAAAAGAAAATGTTTCTAATTTCCAGAGTCTTGTTCTGCCACCTATATGAATATTACATCTCCGTGTAAAGCGTGCCATCAAATATGCAACTATATTAGTGGCACATTCGCTTCTGTACACATCTGTTCTCCATTAATCCTAATTTAACAGTGTCAGCTGTCTCACGGGAAGTCATTTGTTTCCCTTTAAACTACATTTTATACAAAGTATTGAAATAATCTTCACAGTTGAACATATTTCTTCTCCTTTATTACTGCTAGTCTTTCAGTGGGCAGTTAAAACTTGCAGAGAACTTTTTGGACATTTTCACTTTGTTAACAAGAAGCACTCCAAGAGCACAAACCTCTGGCATGGCAGCTCATTCTCTGGGTAGTATTTACTTTTAGGGGAATAGTGTTGTATTCTGTATATATTCATTTTTCTTTTCTTTGTTCTTTTCAAACTACTTTAAGAAATTTGTTGTGCAGTAAAAATCAGAGAAGGGCAGCTAGACAGATAATGTAGGCGTAGGTAATGATCAATAAATCAAACAAGGTATTGATTTAGGAATAACCAGCTCGTTCTTTTTCTTGATAATACTTTCTTTTAAGATGTAAGAAAGGCAGATGTGAAATGTGAAAGTGAGGTCAGAGGTCAAATGTGACATGATATTTGGATGCAAACTGTAATGCCATATTTAAAATCCACGTATACCAGAATCATTTCCTAAATGTTACCAGTATAAACAAAGGCGGTACAGATTTAATGATGAGGTATTTGATGAAACTTTGAGGTTATTTGACTAGAGTAACGAGATATTTGTATATCCCCATATGTAATTCCATGTTGTCAATGCAAGCAAAAGCAGTACGAAGCATGGGTTTAAATAACACTGTATAGAATTATTATCACTTTGACCTGCAGTTTAATCTAACAACTGTGAGGTCAGAGGTCATATATGACATATTAAAATATTTTTACAGTAGTTTCTATATGTTGACACATCTCACTTTTTTTTCTACGTTCTAAAGCTTTTTTTTTTTTTTTATCATTTTCCGACTGATAAATCATTCATTCGACCTTGAAGACCTTGGTGGATGTAAGCCAAATTTTAATGGATTGTTAACATGACCCCACTCTACAACCCTACCACGTTTTATCAAAATTCATGCAAAGCTGACAAGATGACATGCAAACGCTACCAAAAACTACACACGACACAAACTCGTTACAACTGGTTAAATGTGAGCGGTGTCATTGGTTTGATTCATATGTGTGCATATCTTTGGTCTGCATCTTACAACGTTGATAAATCTTGAGCTGAAGAACTTCAGGGCTTTTTTCACTTTCTAATGCAGTCCTAAGGCGTACACCTTTCTGGTGCAGTTGCCTGTCAGCTCTATCTCTCGCAAAAGCTGTTTTTCACAGAAGCTGTCATAGAGTGGGGAGGGAAGAAAACATCTACATGTTCTGAAAAGCTGCACCTGGATGCTGACCACGCTGCTGCAGAATAACCTGTCACTTTCACTTGAGTCTGACATCAGCTGTTGAGAGCCAGGGAATAGATTTATGTCTGCATGAAGCATTTGAAAAGAGCGACACACAACAACTTCTGATAAAGTTTCTATTTTTCCTGGTGAACTTCTGATAGCAGGATCAATTGTGGTGTGATAGCGCTCTCATTTAAGTATGCACCATTTGACTGCACTCTGCTGTGGCTAAATCCATAGCAGAGCTCAGCTGCCGATCTTTATTGTGGTCACGTCCTGCTACAGGAACTGTGATTATCCATCAGACCAGAGCTGGATCTTTACTTAATGCACAATCACTATTCATCCCAGTGAGGTTGATCATTTTCACTCCCTCTGTGTCTGTATATAATTCAGATGAAAACCAACCTTGACACTTCTAACACTGCTCAATAACTAAATAAGCCTGTTAACAAAGTAAAGGTGGGAAAGGAAATGACATAAGATTTGTCTAAATCAACTGGTGAGACCTGTTAATGGAGAATTCTATGAGAACAGATGTTTCCATATGAGTTCAAAGCTCAAGGTTTAAAGAAATTACTATTTTTATGGAGACAGAGCAACCACATTACTACAACCCTGCGAGTGCTCAAGGCTAGTGAGTCCTGCTATGTAATGTTGCACCTCGGTCTATAATGCTTTTTTTTCACAGGTATTGGTTGAACTAAGGAGATTTACCCTAGAGTTGAACAATCTCAGTCATAAACTGATTTTGTGCTAGGCCTGCTAACTGTGGTGAACTCACAGATGTGCAGTTGCACTTTTTAATTTAAGTGTTATTAGGTACTCTTTGCAGAAAGATCATCGTTAAATTTGTATATTCAGATCTAAATTAATTGTATTTCAAAAAGATCTAATGCAAGATGTTTCATCAGCAGCAGTTTAACATAGTATTACAATTACATAAGTGCACCTCCTGGAAAGGATTTGGAATGAAAGATCACTAAATTGTGGCTGTAGACTTAATTTAGACATGGTTAGGTCATTATTACTAGTGTGGACTGGAGACATTGGAATCGCCCTGAGGTTTACATACTCACATGTGCCTCAAAGACGAGCAGAAAACGGAATGAAAATCAATACCTGCGGTTCTTGCAATTACACATGTTGACCACCAGGAGGCAGCCGAGTGCTGGTGAGAGCGGCATTGAAGTAATTCTGCCAGTCACAAGTAAGTGCCCAAGTTTTGTCTTTTTATTCCGGTCTATAAGGGAAACAATACATCCGCGATAAATATACACCTTGCAGAAACAAGATGTGTCACGATTCACTCTATGATTTTAGTAGGTCGCTGACACGAGGTTCCATGGTGTAATGGTTAGCACTCTGGACTCTGAATCCAGCGATCCGAGTTCAAATCTCGGTGGGACCTGAAAAGTTATTTTTCTTTAATTCTCGTTTTTATTGTAAAATGTCTATAGTTTAACAGACAGGATTCTTTTTAGGTCTGTCAATACTTATAAAATAGATTATAATATATCTAATATCTATCGTTTCAGCTTACTAATGGGAAATTACAAACAATCTCCACAGTACGAAATAAATCCTTTCTCCTCCGTTTATATTTCAGTTGCAGAAGGTATGCAATATTTTGACTCGTTCACTATTTACATGCACTCACACGTTGCAAGTTTTCTTAAGAGTCTGACGTGCATATATTTGTAGAAAAACATAAATCATTTAAAAAAACACAGTTTTTGAAAGTCTAAGTCAAATCACTGACTCGCTTCCCAATTTTGTCAAGAAGTTTTTCAACTAAAGAACACAAACTTTTTCCCTGATGGTCTGAAAAACTGTATACTTCTGAAAAAGTGTGAGTGAGTCAAGGAGCTGATTAGACTGGTGCTGCTGGCATGACCAGCTGATGATCAAGTCAAGTTGGCTTTATTGTCACTTCAACCATATACAGTTTAACAGTACACAGTGAGGCGAAACAACGTTCCTCCAGGAACCAAGGTGCTACATGCAACATAAATTTACAACATAATTTAACAGAAAAACTCTAAACTAGCTAACTAAGAGGCCTAGTTAGCTGGCTAGCAGAGACAAGACAGACTGACCTAACATAAATTACAACATAACTTAACAAAAAACTATCTAACTATCTAAGGATGACTTCTTCTTTTTTTTGATGATGACCCCTTTCCAAGCTTGAGGTGTAACGTAGAATTTTTCAACAACACTTTCTTGTCTAATGTCCTCCTTGTAATGATGTTCATTTTCGAAACAATTTTTAATCCTCTGGAGGATGTCATCAACAATAGTCTCATGCGATCAAAGACCAGACATCATTATATGGTAATTTCACCTGGATTTTTCTGATCTGATATTAAATAAAACTCTGTCTATTGCCTTTAATGCAAGGCTAACAAGGCAGACCAATTCACACTAATGGCTGATTTCAAAGCTCAACAATAACCCCAACACAGCTGGTCCCCCCCCCCCCCCCCCACACACACACACACACTTTTTTAGCCTAGCTGTTATCCTGAATCAAATCAGAAAATGATAATCCTTTGAAATGTATTTGTTGCTCAGTCTGTTAGTCGTTTGCAAGGTAGGCTCATACATTAGGTTGGATAAATCACCCTTCCTTCCTTCCTTCCTTCCTTCCTTCCTTCCTTCCTTCCTTCCAATGTGTAGATATTGCAATAACACGTTTTTTAAAAGAGTTGTTTTAATTTCTTCCCTCATTTTTTTTTTGATGTTGCTGTTTTGGGTTTTGGTTTTTGTAATAACTCATCAGCTGTTGCCATGGATGCAGTGTTTTCTTGTTTGACAGCAGCAGCGATCTCAGTGATTGTCAGCTTTGGAGCTTGCTTGTTATTTCATTGTGGGTAACACATACAGATACTTAATGTTCTATTTTTCTGCTTTAGCCCTTCAACTCATACTGAGCTATTTGCTGAGATCAAGAAATGTCAGGTAATGTCAGTACTCCACATTCACGCTTCTGCAAAAAGCCCAGTATGACAGCTGTGTTGTGCTTTGACAGGAAGAACCTCACTTCATCTTACTTGAACTTGAACTTAGCTGTGTTTGTAACAACACATCTGATCTTGGATTGCAAGCAATTTATGTGAAGTCACAAAATAATTATTTAGTCTTCTCTAAAGTGACGGCGCTGCTGGTAACCAGTGCAGTAATAAATACTGTGTTTAGTCAAACCTGAACCTGCATCACTACATAGCTCTTTGGCAGCTCCAGGTGTTTGTGGGTGGGAAGCACCATCTGCTAAAAATACAAATAAATGCCTAGTCAAGGCCCACAGTTGTTTTTGTAAGTTTTTAGTTAACACTGTAGCATAACCATGAAGTTAAGAGCACAGAGCAGAGAATTTAGTGCAAGCTGACAGAAAAATGGTATGTAATATTCTCAGGCAGTTCGACTTAAATATCAGTTTGGACCGTTTGGATCTTTCTGATATATATATTTTTTTTCATGCTAAACCAAAGTGTGATGATGATCATTTAGCTCTGAAGAGCATTTTGATTTGTTGAGTTTAATGACTTAACATCAATAACTAGGCCTTTACATAGAAAACCTGGTCACTTTTAACACCTGTACAGTACCTTTGAAATACCAACAACAGCATATCTGCTAACTGCCTAAGAATATATCAGATATCTTGTTGTTTTTATGTTTCTTCAAGGGTGCAGTCGGGGTGTGTGCCTGCAATCTCACAGAAACAAATGAAAAGCCACCTACTGTCTGTTGCTAATGAATACATTATCCAATGTGAGCATGCAGCTTGTCAAACACATTCACGCCACAAATCTTATATCATGTTTTTCATCTAGTCTGCACATCTCGGCAATACCATGTTGAACATTTTTGATGTAGTAGCTGTCTTCAGCCTATAACTGTTTTTCTTTTAACAATAAAACTGCAGTGTTGCCATCCTTATCTTGGAGATATAATAAGCATTAAAAAGCATTAAAGAGACAATACCATATCTGAAACTGGAGTAAATCAGAACTATGCGTTCTATTAATTAATTAATTAACTATTAATTTTCCCAAGGGGCTCCATGAGAAGCTGCAACTTTTTAAAACTACTGGTGCATGTATTGCTCACCACTGGAGCTATATGGGGTTTCCCAGTATTAATATGTGGTCAGTTGTAAATTTCCACCAAACTGTGTGTCTTAGTAATCGCCACACAAGGGCAGCAGAGGGCAGGACTGCCAGGGTTTATGCAGAGTAAAAAGTTACAGTATACTGTAACTTTTTACTCTGCATAAACCCACTTTCATTGGGTATAACTGAACATTAAACAGCTGAGTGAGGAAAAAAACAACAACAACCTTTTGATTATCATGTCATAGATGAGTTCATGTGATATATAAAATTATATAATAATAATAATAATAATAATAATAATAATAATAATAATAATAATAATAATAATGTGGTGACGTTCAGAGTTGTCTGGCAATAAAGTATCATCATCACCACCATCATCATAATTCCTACATTTATTGCAAAAATTATATTAATAATTAATAATAATTAATATATGTAATATTATCAGATTATACTGAATGCACTACCAAAATGAATAAGTGTTTCTATGCCCCTTTTCCCTTTAAGAATAAAATAATGTACTTTGCTTATTAAATCAAAAGAGTCTTGTCTGTCTGGCGATGGGTGGGTGGGGGGTTGTGGGCCTGAGCGGTGTGGATGAATACAGTTAAATCCTGGAATACTGTGTCACTCAGTAGATTTAAATAAAACTAGGTGTAGCTCATCAGAATTTATGATCCCTGTTTGTATGCAAGAAGTTTCACAGAGCTATCAAATGAAAAGAAAAACAGTTTTAAGCTTATTGCGGTGATATAAATAAGTTGGAAAAGTAAAGTTATACTGTAATATTTCTATCAGAGACGGGTTTTTTTATGTTAGCTCAATAACAAAAAAAATAAGAAGAAGAAAGTAAAGTACGTTTTTATTTATATGGCTCCTTTTGAGATAAATATAACAAAATCATTCGCGACAAAATGCGACTAGTACAGCTTATGACAATAATAATACTCTTTTGGTGTGGTAGCGCTTTCGGAAGTTGTGCAGTTCCGTATAAACCTGTATCGCCAAATGTTTCTTCAGAACCACAGACGTTTTTCTCTGTCACAGCACTGTCATCAGTGACGTCAGTCAGGGTTGTAATCGGTCACGTGAACAGCGCAGGTCTGGATAAAGCGCTGCTCGGGAATACACCATTTATTCTGGTCGGTCCAACCCTCTGTGAATGATTTTTTTTTTATTATTTTATACATTATAATATATGTGTAGGTAATTTATTTAAATCTGAACTGTAAGAAATAAACATTTATCATCAACGGGGACCTGGGTTTTATTTTCAGCGTGTACTCATATTCGACTGATCATCTTTCATTCGTCGTGATGTGAGTAGATTCTTCTTTTGTCGAATATCTTTAAAAAAAAAATACAAGCGACGCTCGCACACGTAGTTTCTGTGCTTATAGTAATTTTTGTGTTATTATTATTTTTTTAATATTATAAGTCTGAGATCCCATTTTTGTAGCTTTATGTTTGTGTGTGTTATACACTGAAGGCTAATTTTAATGTTGGATTGCTGCTTGGAACAATTAACGGCAAACATGTCATATCACTGTCCAAGAGCTTCATGCAATGCAAGCTCAGATTAATTCTTTGCGGTGAGCATCGGTTTCTGTGTGAGATTTTCTGTGTATACACTGCGCCCATTGGTTACAATGAAGTCATATGGAGGCTTATTCCATTGCCTCCCGTGTCGGTGCTCCATAAGATGGCCTCTTTAGATGTGGGCATATGAGAAACCCCCTTTATTTTTATGGTCGCTGTAGCCAGTTGTTTTTTTTTTTTTAATCTATTTGTTTAATTTTAACCATTTACTTTATGGTTAACCCAGTAGTCCTTTTGCACGTGCGATTCAAGCTTAACGTACAAAGCCCTTCAGCGTTCTCCTATTTTCAGCACCACCTTATCTCCTTCATCTTTCTGCTCTGTTTATCTTGGGCGTGTGTGGTTTCCTCATCAAGCGGCCAGGGCTCCCCCCCTGTCCAGCATAAGGAGTGCAAATGGCTGATGAGGGTGAGGGTTGTCTTCATGGCTTCATGGGGAACAGATGCTTAGTGAAATGTTGTGGTGGTTCCCTCCCTGATCACACTGCCCATCCTCCCTGCCCCCCTGCTGTTAACACAGCCCTCTAATCCCTCCACAGCCCTACTCGGACTGTCCAGCAGCCACTGCCTCTGTCTTTTGGGCCATAATTACAACAACACACAAGCAGAAGTCAGAAAGAGGGAGGATCGATTTTTCAAAGTTTAATGTCTGCCTTCTGAAAAAAACAACAACAAAAAACAAAACAAAAAAAAACAGAAAAAAACATGTTATTGGAAAGAAATATCAAAAGAGACTGGGGATAAATAATCGGTCATGTTGCTTCTGATGAAATATAAGCTCATTCTAATTTCCAAAATTGGCTTTAATGCATATCCAGCACTTAAAAATATATTTTGGTGCAAACAAAATCATGTTTGATATTTAGGGGTTTTGTCATCTGCAGAGCTTTGGCAGTTGGGACTTCTAAAATGTGAGGCAGTGCATTTTAGTTGAGAGCTATAATCAGAGTGTGCTGCATACAAATGCTACAAATGTAAAAGGAATGTTTAAAATGATGCAACAATTTTATAGGACTGATGCAAGTTTAAAAAACTCATCTTAGAACATGTTTTAGAACATAAGAAGATACACAGAAGGTGTGATGCTCTCAGATACCATGAAAAGAAAATATTAGGTTTGAGGATGCTTAAGAGGGAAATGTCAGGAACATTATGGCACAAGTGGTTAACAAATTACTGCAAAACGGATGGTTGACGGAGACTCACGCAAATAATAGTGGATGCGAATAGGGAAGTTGCTTTGCTTGCAGTAAGAGGAAATCCGCCGTGTCCTTATTTGTCCTGTTATTAAGAAATGCAGTGAATGAAGCGGTTGCAGTTTCTGTGGCGACTGTGACTTGCTCACTTCCAGTGTTTAGTAAACTCGAGACTGCCTAGAATAAGTGAGATAATACGAGAACATTTCAAAATTAAATTTCAGTCAAAATATTTGTGATGGAGTCAGTTTGATTTCTGTGTTGGGGGGGGGGGGGTTTGTCACTAGAACATGCACTTAATGATTGATGGGATGAACAATCACATACATGAAAGTGGATGATACAGGCCAGTAACCAATCTGTTTTACCATAGTCATCTCTGTGGTATTAAATATGATATCACACTGATAAAAAATAGAAAGCATTTCCAGATAAAAGGGAAACACTGTGGGCAGTCGTGTTTACTAAGAGTGTTTGTTTCCTCGTCCACAATCACATGGAAAAAAAAACATCAATTCACATAAACAGATAAAAGATATTATTGTGGCCGATTCTCCATCTGGTAAAACATGTTTCTCAGACACATCGGTCCAGGCAAAGACAAATAATCTACAGCATTCTGATTAAAGGAAACCAAAGACTGTGTATCATCACAGGAGTGAGAAATGTTCAACCTTCTGTTCTCTGCTCAGTTTTAATGTTGTTGCTATGGAGAGGATTAGATATAATTTTAGGCCTCTACTTCCTGTCGAGGGGGAGGAATAGACGCAGTAATGTCGTGGTGGTTGGAGCAGGAGATTACATCTATATTTAATCCAGAACCTTTTGAGTATTATATGACACATCTGTCTAGCTTTTAGCTGTCAGCATTTGTGTAATACCTACTGGCAGCAGGTATGTTGTGTAAGTGTTGTGCGCGATCAAAGAACAGGTGAATCAGCTGAGCAGAATTATTGTGGCCTTCGGCTTGTTAGGTCATTAGGTAAAATGGATTCGGCGCTGGATTACAAAGGATTTTGTGCCACATGAACAGCTGGCGATATGATAAAAGATGTGACACACAAATTTCTGCTTAGAAATTCTGGGGCAGGAAAGAAAGTGGTAAAAGAATCGCTTCTAGCTTTTCCAGCAGCATTATTTTGGGTCAAAGTCTGCAAACATTTCACCTGGTTTTAAACAGATTTCACCTGTAATTATATTTCATGACTTTGATTGTTCATTTGGTTAATGGGGAAAGACTTATTTTCTAAAATAGTTAGAACCTATTTAGAAAATAAGACCAAATTTAACTATCATATAGATGTTTAACAATGTAAATTATCTAACATAAGAAAAGAAGCCATCACATTCTGCCAGATAAGTAAGTAAGATTTACTTACTTATAATTCATATAACACCTCCTTTAAGGACCACAAAGTGGTTCACAACTACAATAAAATTACAAATATTAAAACACAACAATAATGTCCACTAGTTTAAGTTTCTAAAAGCCGTTAGATAATGTGAATAGTTCATTGAAAAGTAGAACCGCAGAAGCAACATAAAAACAAGACCAGCTAAGCAATAAAATAAATATACATCAGTGTTTTTCAGAATAAAAAACTTTTTTGAGAACCTGAGTAAACCGTAGATGAACACATGCTACGTTGTAAAATGCATAAGTGGCAGTGTAATGAATGCATACATATTTTTCAATAAAATAAAATTGAGTATTGAAGGAGATCTGAAAAAACAAGAAAACTTTTTGCTCTTTACACGCCGAGTCATCCCGCGTAACCATAGGGCTCAGCACAAATAACTGCGAAAAAACATCAACTACTGATGGAAAAACAATGTCGACTGGAAGACTGTCAGGATGGAGGAACCTGGTGGTGATGAGTCATCATTTCAAAAACAAGCTTATGAAACAGTGGACTGATCTTTGCTGGTAAATTATTTTAAAAGGTCTTGTGATTGAAAGTGAAAGCCAGTCAGATACCAATTTCTAAATCTTGTTCAGTAAACAACTGAATCTCTGTCATCACTCAACATGCTGCAGTATCTTGCTTCTACAAATTATCTTTTTTCCATGCTCTTGTGTTAGGAGTTAGTTTTGCACTCTGAGCCTGTAAGCAGTGCTTAGCTGTCTGTACCATCACGCAGCCACAGGGAGGAACAACACACGGGACTATTAGATTTAAAGCCAGTAGAAGCCAAAGTCCTCAGTAGATGAGATATGGCCATAGCTCCTTGTGTGCCAAGGTTCCTAACAGTGACACATCCATCACAAAGGAGTGAGACAACTTTATTCTACCTCCCACATACGCCAGTGGGGAAAATAATAGGCAGCTGTTTATCAGTTTGCTAGTGTGTGTGGACGAACTGCTGAGAGAGATAAACCAGGCTCTTCAACTGAACCACAATAAGCTGGCCCAGCACTTAGAGGGCTTCCAGGGTTCCATGCTTTGTGATAAAGCCATAACAAGCTAATTCACTGGCACGCCCTCTATTCCTTTCATTTTCATGATGTTTTTGAGCCCAAAATAAATGCTGTCTGAATATTACAGCTGTAAAAGCCCAGAAAAAACTGCTTGCCGAGCAACAACGTATCCTCTCTTCACTTCTGAGTGCTCACTTACAGTTCAATTCTAGTTTCCATATGCGCCTTTTTTCTTTTTTCTCTACAGAGGCATGTGTTCTGTTTTACATAACTAGCCATGGCATATAGCAAGGTCACTGGTTGCAAGCCCTCCCATATTTCTCGGTGAAATATGATGTTTTTGCAGCAAGGAATGTATTTTAAGTGCTTCCATGTGCTATTTCTTTGGTATGGTATGCAATTTAATGCACTGCAGGAGAAGTGTACATTTTACATGCTGCATTTTGCCTCTTTTTTCAAATCTAGTACAACAGCTAATACAGAGTAAGGACATTTAAGGGTTATCCAGTGTATAGAGTGCACTTTGTTGACCCCCCCCCCATGCACCTTCCACTTTTTTATTTTGCAGCCGACAGTGTGGGAATGGGAAATGATGGAGGATAAAGGGCCTCGTGTAGCAGACTACTTTGTGGTTGCTGGCCTCACCGACTCATCCAAGCCTCTGGAGGAGGATCTACACTTTGATGATGCTGGTCCCAAATCTGTGAAACCCAAAGCCCCTATCACGGATGTCGCTGTCGTGATACGCTCTCTGGGAGAAGAGGTACCCCCAGGCTTCACCTGTGTTGAAACTACCCCCTCAGGCCTTTCTGCAGAGCTCAATGGAGCCAGTCTAAGGGGACCACAGATCTTCTTGTGCTTTAAGCGAGGCAGAGATAAGCCTCCACTGACAGATCTCGGGTAAGAAGTAATCCTCACTTACTGACCTTTTACTCACCCAGCAGCACTAATAACTCCTCCACTTAGGGTCACTGTAATCTGCTTTAATGCACATGCTCCAGTCTGAAGTCTTGATCAGTTTTCAAAAATATAAAAAGTCACCAACACCGTCTGATATTTCAGGGTTCTGTATGAGTGGAAAGAGAAACTCAAACCCGGATGTCACATCGTTCAGACCACACCCTCAGGCCGCCCTGCAAACATCAGCAGCTCGTCCTCCCAACGCATCTACATCACCTACCGCCGTGCACCAAAGAGCCAGCCACACACCTCATTGGCTGTCACCGATGTCTGCGTTATCATCCCCGGCAAAGGGGAAACGCCCCCTCACACCTTCTGCAAGGTGGACAAGAACCTCAACAGCAGCATGGTGGGATAGAGCTCTGAAAAATAATCACTTAAACCTAGTGTGTCTGCCCACACAGCCCAGATTGTTGCTGCTATGTGATGAACTTTATCTTTCTCCGTATTTCAGTGGGGATCCTCGGTCTACCTTTGTTACAAGAAGTCTCTGGCTAAAGCAAACACAATCGCATACAAAGCAGGTAAACTGTGCAGAGTTTAGGAAGTTTAGTCATGGATTTGTGTCAGTCATTATCAGTATTCATATAAAGAATATGTTTAACATTTCTTGCATGTGTTTGTGTCCAGGTCTTTTGTGTAGGTACCCCGAAGAGGACTATGAGTCCTTTCCACTGCCAGAGTCAGTGCCTATGTTCTGCCTGCCCATGGGGGCAATGATCGAGTGCTGGCCTGCACACACCAAACACTCCCTGCCTGTTTTTTCCACATTTGTACTAACGGGAGCCTCTGGAGAAAAGGTAAAATCACCTTTGTACGTAGTTGCTTTTTTGTATTCTTTTCTTTTACTTGTTATTTTGTGTACTCACCTACTGAAGTGGCCAAAAAAACACTTCTCCATTCAGCTTACGGCCATTTCGGTGAGATCATCACCAATTAATGATTCCCCTACAATACCACACATACAAAATATCTCCCTTAATTGCTTCATTTCAGCTAGCATCTCTATCTTTAGCTCCACCTCTGTCTCTCACTGAGAATTAGGATCCCTTATGGATTAGACTGTTTATGAAGTGCAGCTGTATTTCTAAGAATACCAGACAATCTTAATCAACTTCTGAACTCTGACTGGAATCAAAAGTGGTCTAAAGGCTGTGTTTGGAATACCAAAAGCCTGTTAGCCTCTGAAAGCACTGCAGCATTAAAGATTTTTTTGTATTGTGCGGCTGAGTGTAGCTCATCTTTTGAATAATGGATGGCTCATGCACCACTTGGGCTGATGTGCAAGTTTTAAATGCTGGATGCTTCAGTGTTTACTGCTTCTTGCCTGCAACCTCTAGTCTGCAGGCTAGTCTCATGGCACTTTAGGCTAGGAATGACTTGTGTATTTATTTGGGAGAAGGAACTTCAAAGGGCGGATTTATTATGTTGAAAATTCTCTTGTGAAGCCGCCACTACATGCTCAATGAATGTGTTTCTCAAGGGACTTGTGGCTACTGTTGGGTTTGCATTAGGATAACAAGCGTGCGCATCCTTTAGATGCATTGTGCATTCTTCACGCAATTATCTTGGGGGCCCTTTGTGTGCAGGTGTACGGAGCAGCTATCCAGTTCTATGAGCCTTACCCAGAGGAGAACCTGTCTGAGCGTCAGCGCTCACAGCTCGGCCTGCCAAGCTCTGATCTCAGACCTGACGAGACCAGAAATGTTTACAGCAACAAGAGCATCTGCTTGCTCTCCCACTGGCCCTTCTTCCAGTCCTTCAGGAGCTTTCTCACCTTCCTCTACCGATACTCCATCTCTGGGCCACATTCCCTGCCTATTGAAAAGTTAGCAACTTTTACAGATTTTATCCCTTTCAAATCAGACACTTTAGCTCACAGCTTGATAAATCATACAAAAGTAAGAAGTGTTACAACTTTACTAACTGAATTGATTTTTTACTCACAGGCACATCTCTCACTTCATGCAAAATGTGCCGTTTCCCTCCACTCAGAGACCGCGCATCCTAGTCCAGGTGAGTTTATGAGAAATCACTTCAACTTTGTACGGGTGGGTTCTTTGTTAAATTTGCTCTAACTCACTAAATTTTGCTTGTGTCTTTCACAGCTGTCTCCACATGACAGCCTGATGCTGAGCCAACCTGTGTCCTCTCCGCTCCCACTCAGGTAAAGATAACAATAAATTTCAGAATTACAACATCTTGCATTTTTTGCAATCCTAATCTGAAAACTTGTGTTGTTGTTGTTGTTGTTGTTTTTTTAATTGCCGTGTGTTTTTGTGTGGTAGTGGGGGAAGCCTCTCCACGTTGCTCCTGAATCTGGGCCCCAAAAATGCTGCCACTCTGCTCGTGTTGGCTGTCACAGAGCACAAGATCCTGGTTCATTCCCTGCGCCCCGCTGTACTCACCAGTGTAACCGAGGCCCTTGTGTCTGTAAGTATTGTCTTTTTTAATCCTCTTTTTTTCCTGACAGTAAAACGAAGGTCTTTCATGGGACCATAAAAATCTTTTGTATATATTGTTTATAGTAATTTTACTTATGATCCTTTTCAGATGATTTTTCCCTTCCACTGGCCATGTCCATACATCCCTCTGTGCCCGCTGGCTCTGGCAGATGTTCTTAGTGCACCATGCCCTTTCATTGTGGGCATGGACTCCCGGTACTTTGATCTTTACGTCCCCCCGGCTGACATCACTTGTGTGGATCTGGACACCAACACCATCTCCCAGTAAGTGACCTCTTACTGCAGCCAGTCTGTGCTACTAGATGGCCACCTTCAAATCAACTCTTATGTAATGATAAGAGGTGGAATGTGAAGTATTTTTACTGTACAGAAAAAAAAACATGTTTGGATCCCACTGGTCTCCCACATCAATTCAAAAGGTATTCTGTGAGGATATCAGTGAATCCTCCCTCCCTCATATCTTTTTTGTTTCCTAACTGTCCTCCCGTGTAACAACAACCATCTGTTGTGCTTTCAGAAAAGATGACAAGAAGGCTCTTACGTGGAAAATCTTGCCCAGGAGAGCCTGCAAGCATCTTCTCAATAGTCTGAATAAGCTCTATCAGCAGCTCATTGAGGGTGAGTCCAGTCTGATGCTGTGTCATCCTCTAAGTGGTTTCATGAATAATTTTGGTTGCTTAGGCTACATGAGTCTGTTGAGTCAGCCTCTATGGGCAGCTTTACAGGAAAACTGACAGGATGCACTCACTCATTAATAAAATAGTGCAATGATTAGTTCTTTTATAGAAGAGCATATTGACCATGTATCATTCGCCATTTATGGTATTTTAACTGATCCTCACCCTTCCTCTTATTCCATATATGGTATTCTTTCATTAGTGATTTATTCAGATTATTGTTTTTATTATTCTATTTCTATTTAATTTAAAAATCGTTTAAATTATGCAAAAATGAACTGTTATGTCCTGCCTCTTATAAAATCTAGATCTTCGCTGTGGTGTTTGAACAACATGACATCATGAATCCTGGTCTAGACAGGAACAATTTGCTTGCGACATCATGCCAAGTGGTCTGTTTTTGCTAGCTTTATACCTGTTGGCAAGTCGGTCTCTGCATTTCTTTTAACTAGGACTGCTGTGAAAATCAGAGTATTATACATAATTTGATCTCACTTTTACTCCAGTCTTGAGTGCTGTACTTAACACTTCTTTCCTTGTGGAAAAAGTGTGTGGTCTGTGGTAATAATAATACTGGTGTCTGGTTAAATAACCGGTTATTTGCTATCAGGTGGTTTACAAGCGTATGGATTGTTAAAACATCAGCTGTTGTGTGCCCTCAGGTGGTCATTTAAACCATGAAGATGTGCAGATGGATCACACAGTGACCGACTGTGAGCTTGAAAGTGGAAAAAGCCTGCACACACTAGAGCTCGAGATCCAGGAGGCCTTCCTGCGCTTCATGGCTGCCATCCTGCGAGGCTACCGTTCCTATCTGTTGCCCATCACCCAAGCCCCGTCCGAGAAAACCACTGATGCCAGCTCCCTCTTTGACATCCAAGGTATGTGTCACTCTCAGCCAGTAATATTCACCATACTAAGTCACGGCAAACCATGCTGACAGGTCATGGCTCCCCTCCCTCTGTGATTCAGTGCTGTAGTAAGTCGCGGGGTTAAGGTCTGAATGCTGCTAAGCTGGCCTCAAATCAGAGCTGTAATGACTGTTGTGATTTATGTTAAGCCTCGGTGGAAATTAGGGTTGGATGACAAGTCAGAGAGGCCACTGCGATTAATAGCACAATGTCCCTGCACATCTGTGTGCTATTATGTAAGAGGAGCAGTGGAGAACAAATTGTTTCATAACACAGCATTTATTTTGCGGAAATGTTGGTTACGGCTGCATCTTTACCCCATAAATATTTTGCAAGGGCTTGACAAGTAAATGCAATGATTTAGAATCATGAGACGGATATGAATTCCCCACTTTTTAAGATTTTCAATAAATAATTTCGTTTTCTTTTTTACAGGCTTCTTGAAGAGCAGAGACCGCTCCCATCAGAGGTTTTACTCCCTCATGACCAAGACTCAAATGTTCAGTCGTTTCATAGAAGAGTGCTCCTTTGTCAGTGATAAAGATGCCAGCCTGGCTTTCTTTGATGAGTGTGTTGATAAGGTGAGGTTTACAGCTAATCTTTATTATGGATTTTCAGTGTCAGAGATGATTCATCAAAATCATTCTGCTGCGTAGGAACAAACGCTCTTTGAGCGATATTTAGTCTGGCCTCTGACTGCTGGCAGAAATTCTCTAAAAAAGAAGCAGAAACATTTAGAGGAACAATTAATCACGCTCTGTCCTCTAAATTAAGACCTTTTTTGGACTTTATTTAATTTTCAAAAAGAATGAAAAAGCAATTAACAGGAAGTAAAGGCAATAAACAAAAAGTAATTAACACTTCAGCACATCTCTTGGGCCTCTTTGTAAGATCAGCTCTAAGCTTTTCCATCAACTTTATTGTCTGCTTCTTTTTAAAGATGTTTTCTGTCTTCTTTTTGCTTCTTCTGCTGTTCTGATTTTCTGCCTTCTTGTCATTTCTTTCTTCTCCTTTGCTTGTCGTTACGGTCCCTGCCTATCAGTTATTTTCCAGTGGAGGAAAGGTAAGTTACTCAATCCTATGCTGCTGTTTAAATAAAATATTTTTAACATTTTCCCACATTGATCCCAATCAAATGATTTAATTATATACATTATATTTATGTGCACTTATTTTGAATAAATCAAGGTGGTGTAACAGAGGGCTAGAAAGAAAATGTCTTTAATGTGATGACGTGCATTAGATGTCAGAAATCTGCATTATCCTTTTTGTTGTTGTTGTTGTTGTTGAAATCCCGTGGGATGTGCTGATTATTAGTTTGTGCTAATTCTTCGTAGACTTGACAGATTTTATGAACACAAACTGACAACTTGTTTTGTCACACCCTCGCACAAAAACACTAAAACATCCGCCTCCTCTGTGCGTGTGTGTACGTGTGTGTGTGTGTGCTAGTATACTTGTGCAATCAGGAAGTCACATTTACATCCTGCTTGAAGAGTTTGAACTGTATTAATGGTCATTGTGGTTATTATTGAGAAGTGGAAGCCTTGATTCATACAGCGTCATTGCTGCTGAGGTTGACAACAAATGCGTGATTGAGAAAGAGCTCTCGGGTGTAAGAGGAAGGGCAACAAACAGAGAAACACATCAGAATTGAAGTGAGGGCAAACAGGTCAGTGAGGGTCCGGTGACTGAATCATCCACTCAACTGAGTGGAACAAACCCTGTAATCCAGTACACCGGGGAACTATTCAGCCGCTGCCATAATATTAACGTTTTTGTGAAACTCATGCCCGAGATAAGCTGGTAATCGATTCAGACAAGCCAAGTGAGTGCACATCAGCTCAGTAGGCTTTTTATAATGTCCCAGGAAACTATTCAGAGCTGATTTTCTTTAAAAAAAGGAGCATGTATGCTTTTGCTCGGCTTCTCTTTGTTCCTGCTGTTGTTCTCAGAAAGGCATGCAGGCATGCAGGCAGGCTTTGAAAGCTTCTCTCCAGACAGCAGATAAGTCCATTTGGAGCTGAAGCAAATGTGGCAGTTAAGTATCAAGTAGTGCTGCCAAAGCTGTACAGTTAAATGGTTTCATGTCCCTAGAGTAACATGGCATCAATTTTGTCCAGGTCACTGCAGCCTAGATTAATTCGGTCTTGGAGAATTCACGGGATCAAGCATTCGGTAGTGCCCTGTAGTTAACTGGAATTGGAGCAAAAGCCGTATTTCTGATGCAGGCCGGTTCATTACTGACATCTTTGTGTCCTCACTGACCCTGATATCTGATCTGAATGCTTCCAGAAAGCTTTAGCACTTGTAGATTTGTGTTTAGAGAAGAGCTAAAAGGAAAGATGAAGACAGCTGCTGAATTTGTGTTTCTCTTGCAAACCAGATGGACAGTGAGCGACCAGAGGACGCCAGACTGATCGAACTGGATGAATCGCACCGCAGCGAGCACACAGTCTACATCAACCCTCCAGAGCTGCCTCCGCCATCGCAGGGAGAGGAGCATCCTCTGTGCTATAGGTACCACACTGCAGATGAATCTCTAAATGAGAGAGGCAAGACAGGGGGTTTCTTTTTTTAAAACTCTGTCCTGTATGCTTGAGCAGCACTTTTCACTGACACTGGGTGCTGCTCCCAAAGGACAGACTCATAAACTGCTTCCATTGTTAGATTTTGTCACTGCCACAGGGCTGTGTGGTTATTTTGAGCTGTAACACATTACTTTTGGATTCTTATGTTGGTGCCTCAGGGAAGAACCAAACTGTTGTAGGAATAACTCCGCTTGCTAGCATTTATGAGCAATCCATGTCTATTTTTAGCTTATGTAACTGTATATAAGGGAGTATACATTTCTTTCTGCAGCTACTCTGCATTTCCTGTGCTAAATGCTGAGCTTCTGGAGCCTTTGGAGGGAGCAAGTCCTTCATCGGCAGGCATAGCCTCACGCCACAGCAGTCCAGCCAGCCCCACAGCCATCTTTAGACGCTCTAAACAGGTCCTTAAGAATCTTCATGTCAATTTGGTTTCTTTCATGAACAAAGATAAACCTAAATATGTTCAAATTAATGTCACATTTACTCCTGTACCTATTCTCCATAATCATGTGTAAGGATATGAATGTGAATCCAAAATGCAAATCTGGTTGTTAATAGACAATGAATCACATTTACATCTGATCTTTTTCATCTTAGGAGATCAAATCAGCTCAAAGGATGGCCAAAACGTATTCATCTATGCCTCAGATGTGGTCCAAGTGTCTGCTTCGCCACTGCTACGGCCTGTGGTTTATCTGCTTGCCAGGATTTGTTGGCAACTGCCACTCCAAGGTGCGAGCGCTGCGTACGGCTTATGATGTGCTGAGGAAAATGCAGGACAAAAAGCTGCAGGCTCCAGATGAGGTAGGAAACTGCTCTGGATAAGAAAACAATACAGATCTGCCGATATGATTCAGAAAAGATGACGCTGCACATTTTCAGTGTTAACGTGTCTTTTTTCTCCAAGGTTTGTTACCGTGTGCTGCTGCAGCTGTGTGGACAGTACAGCCAGCCAGTCCTGGCTGTGAGGGTGCTGTTTGAGATGAAGAAAGCTGGAGTTCAACCCAATGCTATCACATATGGGTACTATAACAAGGTGCGTGCTATCGGTCGTTAACAATACAACTAAGAAAATGTAAGCAATTTGCATATTGGATTGAGATGGGAGCTTAAATCTTAAAATATGTTGTATTTCTTCTCCAGGCGGTATTGGAGAGCACCTGGCCATCGACCACCAGGGGAGGTTACTTTCTATGGGGAAAGCTGAGGAACGTGCTCCTCGGTGTGCTCCAGTTCAAGCAAGCAGGAAGGAAACAACGGAACTCCCAAAGGGATCCTCATCTTTCAGGTAAGGAAAAATTAAATTCCTGATTATGTGACTGTCTGTAACAACCCAATTACATATATTTTGGTGAAAAAACAAAACAAAACATACAGATATTTTTTTCATTCAACTACAGCACTTCCACAAACATCTGGCCAAACATTTTGTATAGAGCAGTAATTCTCTGTGAATGCTTTCCTGGGCGGTTACATAGATCACACACATCATATTCTTGCCTCTAGTGAAAACTACTTTTTCCTCTTGTAAATAAAAAGCATGGATCAATCTTGTCTTGTATTAGCGGTTCAGGCTGGAGGGTATGTTGGCAAACTGAGCCCATTAGTAACATCTAAATGTTACCTAAACACCACAGCTCACCTGAGTATTGGTGCTGACCATCTTCATCCTTTTATGATCACAGTGTAACAATTTTGTGATGGATGCTTCCAGCAGGATAACACGCTGTGTCACAAATCATCTCAAATTGCTTTCTTGAACATGACAGTGAGTTTACTGTATTCAAATGGCAGCCACAGTCACCAGATCTCCATCCAACAGAGCACTGTTGGGATCTAGTGGAATGGGAGATTCTTATCATGGATGTGTAGCCAACAAATCTGCAGAAACTGTGTGATACTATCATCTCAAATAACATCTCTGAAGAATGTTTCCTTAGAACTCCGATTAAGGCAGTTCTGTAGTCAAAAGTAGAACTAGTAGTGACTGCTTTACACTCGATCCCAGTGAGGCTTTAAGATGTTTTGGACTGCATCAAATTTACAGAAAATTACTCCTGACTTCATCACTGGTGTATTTTCTTCTTAGTTACTGTAATTGCTTTATGAATTCATGCGACATAGTCTGATCCTGGTTCCCTACCTTGCTTTTTTTGAAACCTTTTACACAAAGTGAAGAGGTTTTCCTCCCTGGCAGTCAAAGTATACAGATTCCTTTTGATCTCAGTCTCAAATTCCCACAACAACCCGCAGAGACCCTCATTACCATAATGACATATTGAGTGATAGGCTTTAATGAAAAAGTAATGCTTTACACCATTTGATACGACATTTTTCCCAGCTGCACATATTTTAACTTAACGTTTTAAACGTTTAAATTCCCAAAATAAAAACACGATCATATTAAGTGCATCTTCGGTCTTGAGCAAGATTCGTTCACTTTTCTTCACTTTGAGGTAAAATAGATCAATCTTATAGCGCTGGTTGATGCTGTGGCACTCAGAACATTCCTGCGTTTGCTGCAGATGATGATGATTGCAACACAGTTCAGTGAGGGCTTATACATCGCTCATATATAGTGTGAGTGCAGCTCTGGTTTCATAATCCTGTTGGTAGTCTGTCTTTTGTGAAGCCTCTCTCATCCCCTTTCTCTCTGCTCTTATCTCCCTTTAGACGGCAGCGATCTAGACACAGTCAGCCATGGCAGTTTGGACAGCGCTAATGACTCTGCTGAGCGCAACTCCATCGACACCGACTTCACTAAAATGGACTCCAGCGATGATGGATTTAGTACAGGTAGAGAGCTACTGCCCTATGTCGTTCTCATTCCATCTATTTTACGTGCAGCCTTTTACTTTCCCTCATATCTCTCTGATTTATGGGATGTGATTGAATTAACTGCCTTAAAAGTGGCAGAACATCATGAATCTCAAACCTTAATTATTCATCTGCACTGACTTTCTCTCAGTCCTTTTACACAAACTAATATATGAAAGACTCCAGTATTAAGGTGTGATGAAAGGTTCACCGTTTGCACTGTTGGTTTTTCCCATACCTGATGTACTTGATTTATATCAGAGAGACGTTTTTGTTGTTTATTTTGATATTATGGAATTATGCCAGGTAATCAGAGCGAAAATCTCTTTAGTGGTTGTGTCGTGTCTTGTTTTTTCCTCTGTGGTTAGATGCTATGGATGGTGAGGTGCAAGGATCAAGGATAGTTTGATCCCTGATTATTTACTTAATGGTGTGAAAGCGATAGGGAATAAAGGGGATGTGTAGTCAAAGGCACTCTGCTAAATACATAGATATACAATATGTGTGCTGCATGTGCCGTATTATAGGTACCTTTCAGCATGTAAGCAAATAACAGGTGATACCTTTTGTTATTTATTTACATTTTATATCCTTTTTGTTCGGCTTGCCCGCCCTCAGCTGGTGGTAGGGTCCATTCAGGCATGGATAAGAGAAAGAAGGCGTAACGTAGATGGAGATGTGGTGGCAGTTTGTTGTGTAGCTGCTTTCTTACTCTTGCTTTTAAATATAACTTTTAAAACTTTCTGCTGCTTTTAAACCAGCCCAGTCAAAAGCATAAATAAATACATATAATAAATCTTTGAATTATGCATTAAAGGCAAATTGCATTCAAATTACATTTTAAGTGATTGGGGAAAATGCAAATGTAAAAGCCAAGAAACAAGCACTTACATAAAGTCTGCTCTGTAATATGTGGTGGTGGAGGTATGGGTGGGGTTGGGGAAAATTGTATTATGTTGGATAGCGTTAGGTAGGCATGTTTCTTTTGTAAGCTCACATCTTCGCAGCTAAGACAAGTACCAAAGCTGAAAAGACCAAAGCTTTTGCGCTAACAATATCATCTGGCACAACTTGTCTCATCAAACTACTGAAAGTGAACAAATTCTTTGAAAATACTCCAAGCACAGTGGAGAAGGTTTGTACTGTCTCCTGCTATTTGACCTTGTGAATTTAATGAAGTTTTTATAAAAATATTCTGTTCCTTTTCTGGTGCCCCTGCTTTTCTATTCTGGGTGTTTTGTGTGCTTCATGCTGAAGGGAATGTCACAAAGCGCTTGTAAGAAAAAACTCTCTGATCAGTTGTCTCATATAAAGCTTCCATGGAGACTAATAGGAACAAATTCTAATTCACTCGAGGAAGAAACAAAACACCAGTGAGAGGACATTTAAAAAGTAAGCGTCAGCGGAGTGATTTCTCCTTATCTTTTTCAGGTGAACAGTCAGACCAAGGCTATGATTCCTTGTCTAAGGAGGAAGAGAGATTGTGCAGCAGAGAGAGTGATGGCACAGCCCTGGTGGAAGACAAAGGAGTCAAGTCAAGTGAGTTATGGATTGCTTTTATGTCGTATCTTTGACACTGGGGGATTATTTCTGCAAAAAGTGACTCACAGCTCACTGCAAAATGGATGCTTTGCCTTTAAAAGCTGGTGGTATCACATCTGGCTGTGGGTGTAAAGTGGGTTTTTTTCTTGTCCATTTGCTGTTGAATTTAGGTGTTTCTCATTAAAAAAATACAATCTGCTGATGGATAAACGTGTTATGTAAGCAGATGACTTTTGCCTTGAATTTTGTTGCAAATCATGACATGCGGTGTCTGACTTTGTGTTGTTTTTCTAATTTTTCAGTCTTCATAATCAGTAGTCCTCTGTAATTGGTGTGGCATTTTGTCAGAGCCTTAATAACTTATTACTTTTGGCTTAAAATGCAATACAGCTGTATTGTAAGATAAACACATATCCCTTAAGGAACCGCAGAGCTGCCAGTTTCCCTTCCTCCTCGTCCCTGCAGCAGCTTCATGTTGGCGTGAACAGTAGAACACCAGCAACAATTCATTCAAATCTAACAGGATTTTTTAGAATAATGCAAGAGCACAATAATGCCACAGATTTCAGTGGACTAGCCAAAAACGCACAAAAATGCCTTTTAGTGTTCATTCTCAATCTAAATGTTGTTCAAAACTGCAGCGTTTGATGTGGAGGTTCCATTCTTTCTCCCAGCACCTCCAAATCAAAAGATGCTAACACAGCAATGTTTTATTTATAAAGCAGACTCTCAAGAAGTCGTTTTATTACTGCGTATAACCACTATGTACCGTTCAGCTGAATGCTTTCAAATGTGTTTTTGTCACAGGCAGTGGCCTCAGGCTGGCTTCCAGTCCATCTAGTGACACTCTTCTGAGTGGAGCTTTGCCAAAGGCAGAGAGGCCAAATTCTCTGGACTTGTCTGGTGGACAGGGAACTCTGAGGCTCAGTGTCCCCATTCTAAGTACATCAAAGCAGCTTCACCTTGCTTCTGACAGACTGCATGAAGTAGAGGAAGAGGTCACAGAGACTGATAAACAGAAACACCCAGTGGAGAGGGCCGGCGTTATCTGCAATGCCGGGACAGTGAGGAGGACAGGTATTGAGATGGGATTTGATCCCCTGTCGCTGATGGCAACAGCGACCGTACAGGAATGTGACCATGACAACAGCAGTGCATCCAACTCTAGGCGCAACCTGGCCGAGGAGATTGAAACGTACATGAATAATGGCAACAGCCCCTTGAGCAGCCGCACGCCCAGTATGGACCTGCAGAACCCCTCAAGCCCTTTGTTCCGCTCAGCCTCTTCTCCCCACTCCTCCCCGCAATCCTCAACCCTAGTTCGATCCACTACACACCTCCCACTGCCTGCCAAAACAAAGGAGAGGCTGAGGCAGTCACCATCTCTTCCTCTTGGTATTTGTAACAAAGACAGAGAGAGGCCTCCCTCTTTGGTTTCACCGTCATCACCCACTCCTTCCACTTCATCGTTCTCCATGGAAACACTGTTCACCCCAACTCTCGACATCTTCAAGAGCAGCGTTATATCAGCAGGAAAGGGTGTGGCTGAGAAAGCTAGTCGTCTCTACTCTCGTTTGTCCTCTCAAACTTCACTAACACAGGTTAGAATTTTTTTAACATATAAATAATTCATGCATATTTGGGATTACTGGCTCTAGGATGAAATCTAGTTACAGTTCTTTTTTGCCCCCTGCAGGACGCAAACTGTGACCGCATGAGTGTGTCCTCACTGACCTCAGGAGAGGCCGATTGCTCCTCGCTGCTTGATAATGACTCCTGTCTAGATCCAGATGGATTTACATCCCCACAGCATGGTAGCGTGTCCCGAGTCAGGAGAAGCCCCGTTGGGCATCATCATACTAACCTGGGCAGCCCTGGCACCCCAAACAGAGTGTTCAGACACAACTCCTTTTCTGGTTCGTTCCACATCTTTTAATAAATATTGTTGTAGTGAAGCTTTTATTTTCGTGTGTTACATTGTTATTTTACAACGTTACTGATACTTACACTGGATGATCAACAAAGTCAATTAAATCAGGTCCCTTTCCTGCTAGAAGCAGCTCTAATCTAAAAAACTCATGGCTTAAAGCTTTGTTGTTACAAGCTCATTATAACTGCAGCATTGTGCAGGTTTGCATGAAAACACTTCTTGGCAGTCTAAATTTAGAGTAAGAGTAGGCCTCAGTGATGGAAAGAGTTGGGTGTTGTTCTATTGGAAAGTAGGCCAGCAGGCGTGAGGGATGATGCAGTGTGTAGGTTTTTCTGCACCCAGCCACAGGCCCTATGCTAAACACACTTCAACATGTACACGTGCATGCACAATCACGTGCACACAAGCAGAGACACAGACTCACTAAACCTGCGGCACAAATACAAACACTCATTGCAGATTTTAATAAAGTAATTGCTGCTTTGTTTCAGCTGGACACTTTTTCTTAGTTTCATCCAGATATTTAAAGCTTTGACAGCTGTGTTCAGTCTTGGCTTTGCGTTCTGTGTCTGATTGTATAATCCTCCACTGTATCCAGGTGGTTTGGCACTTCCCTCCAAAACTCCTCACACTCCAGATTCCTCCCCCGACACCGGCCGCTTCCAACCCACTCCCAATTACACCGTAGAGGTAAGGCACCAGCACATAACAATCCCAGTCCAACTCTTGTCTGTAGGCTCGCTCAGGCAGTGTGATGGTTTCTTTCTGAACCTGACGCTTTCTTTTATAGGTGTTGATGTCTAGCTGTTCACTTTGTAAGACATGTGACTGTCTGGTGTATGATGAGGAGATAATGGCAGGATGGACGGCAAATGACTCAAACCTCAACAGCACTTGTCCTTTCTGCGGCACAGCCTTCTTGCCTTTTCTCAATGTGGAAATCAAAGATCTGAGACCGCACAGCAGGTAAAATTTACACAGCACACTATGCTTACAAAGAGAGCTCAAACACTTTGAATAGTTAAAGCCATCAATTTGGGCTATTTTCAGTTACAACATTGTGCTAGATTGTCTTTTTCTATAGTATCTTGCTAATTGTCTGGAACATTTTTTTTTCTTTTTACAAAAGAGCACTGAGGCACACAGACACAGACAAAACATCTTTTATCCCCGTGGCCCATTTAAACAGATCCACTCTCTGTCTCTCATCAGGTCGTCTAAGAAAAGCAATCCGGTTAAAGAGGAGGATACATCCCTGCCACCCAATCCCGAGGAAAAAATCTCCACAACAGACGGTGCAGCTGAGGCGTCTGCAGCTCCTGCACAGAAGCGGGAGAGCAGTGGGGGTGCTGGCCAAGCCCCAGCCTCATCCTCGTCCTCCTCCTCCTCCTGCTCCTCTGCTTCTGCTCCTGTAACAGTGCCCTACTTGAGCCCTCTGGTTCTGTGGAAGGAGCTGGAGAGCCTGTTAGTGAATGAGGGCGACCAGGCAATCTCCTCCCCAAGCGTTGTTGACCAACATCCCATTGTCTTCTGGAACCTTGTTTGGTACTTCAGAAGGCTCGACCTGCCGAGTAACCTGCCAGCTCTTATCCTGGGCTCCCAACACTGTAGCCACGAAGACCAGGTAAATATGACAGCCTGTCACCCACGCAGAATACTTTAATGATGTCATCCCGTGTGCCATCAGCAACTAGAAAAGTGAATATTGTAGCTCATTAGCTTAGCCAAGCGCTAAGGCAAGCAGAAACAGTTTGTACCAACTGGCACTTCTAAAGCTCAGAAAATTATTTGGGACTTTGGTGACTCCTAGTGTTGTTATTAAAAATCAAAACTAACAAAATATAATGCATGAAACCATAACACGACTTGTGCCTACAGAGGACAATGCAATAATGAATTCCTCTTTTTTATGTATTTTGTCCCCTTCAGACTCCTCAGATGCTGTCATCGGAGGACAGCAAGCAGGTTCTCGTGAGGATTATGTGGGACAATTTGAAGTTGCACCAAGACAAAGTTCAACCCTGCTACGTCCTGTGGAACACCCACTGTAAGTTAATACAATGTTTACTTTCACAGACTATAGTGCAATAAATTAGAAAAGGTGATATCAGGCTACCTTCAGAAAATTATTTTCCCGGTAAGGTCAGATATTTACATGCAAAAGAAACAATGCATATTAACAACTAGTAGATCATGCATAATTCAGCTCAGGAAACCTATTAATCAAGTCATCTTATCAGTGAGCCACACCTTCAGACTTCGTTTCTTCATTTCTCTCATCTGTTAATGAGAGAAATGAGATGAATGAACCTTTGATCGCAGTGATTTTAATCTCTCCCTCTTCGCAGGTGCCAACTCGCTGGTTCGCTCCGGGTTATGTGAAGAAGGCCAACTCTTCACTGTGGAGCTCCTGCAGGGTTTCGTGAGGAGCATTAAGAAGAGTGATGTGCATCAGCCCATGAGCCAGATCATTCAGCTGTTGGGGCCTGAGTTAGGTTTTAAAAGACAGAGGTAAGTAAATAAAGAGGTGTGTGATGAGTAAAATTACACCGGCAAAATCATATGAATGGAAAATCTCATTGCTTTTCTTTTCTTTTCTCTCCCAAAAAAGGAGTCTCTACAGAGAGTTATTGTTCCTTGCTCTGGTGGCTTTGGGGAAGAACAACATTAATATCAGTAAGTTCAGAGCATGGATATTTTAGTTTTTAGTTATTTTAGCAGGACTGGAAATGTCAGTCCACTGCTTTTGCCCAAATATGTAATAATGACTCTTGATGGCTTTAATGATGCCCTGACATTTTGTGTAACTCCATCAGGTGGGTTTTTTTTCTTCTTTTTTTCACATATCCTGTACAAAGTTTTGTGTAAACAGCCATCTTGGATGCAATACACTAGCCTCATTTGTACTCTGTACAAAGTATAAGATTAAAGTGTTTGAATATATCCACATAACACAGTTTTAGTACCACCTTACATAACCCAAAGCATTTCTCTGACCATCTACAATAGAACAGCTAGCTAGAAGACTGTAGATTCTTCTGCCGATATTCTCAAATGCCTGCTGTTTGTAGTTAATGGATATAAAAGATTTTATATAAAGAAAGCGTGCTGACAGATTCTTAACTTACCATTATCTCTCCTGCAGGTGCTTTCGATCGCGAGTACAAGCTGGCATACGATCGCCTCACCCCCAACCTGGTTAAACTGACACACAACTGTGACCGGCCCCCTGGAGCAGGGGTCATGGAGTGTAGAAGGACATTTGGAGAGCCTGGTTTGTGAACCTCTTGTCCCCCTTCTGTAGCTTTTTTTCCTCCCTCCAACAGTCACTGCTGCTGTTGTTGTTTTTTTGTTTGTTTCTTTGTTTGTCAAACTGCTCTTCAGACTCAGGACCAGCTCATCTGACTGAAGCATTAAGCTCTTGTAAGCACAATGGGACTGAACATAATGCAACTGCCATGAGTTTCTTGAAAACTGTCAGAGCTGAGAGACATGAAGTGACAGGCCTTGTATTTGTAAATACTTTGAGGATATTTTCTGTATAAATGTTTGCACAGTTATTACACGGTCTACTTTATGCCTCTGTTACTGTTGAAGCTGTGAATAAGTAGGTACAAGTAAGTGTAAGTTCACCTCGTCGAAATTCCTCAGTGGTCCTGGTGACCTTGTTAAGACTGTTGTTGACTGTGTGTACTTTTAGACGTTCATGTTTTTACAAAGCACTTTGATAAGATGAGCACTTGCCATTTGTTCTCATTTACATGGGGCTGTGTCTCTGCCACGCACACCTTAGTCATGGTTCTGTCTGAAATTTCCACAGGTTCAAGTTTGTAAAGGCAAATCACTTCCTCTTCATGTACACCTCATAAAGCGGACAGGTTAAACTCATATACTGAAATACACTAAACTAGGTTGTAACCTCATAAAATTATAAACCACAAAATTGTTTCTGATTCAAGAATGGAGCCAGTTAATTTATATGCACAATGTTTATTTGTTTTTGTACAATGTACCAAAAGATCCCAAAAGGGAATATTATATAATTCATTAATTTACAGTTTGGGTTTTTTTTAGGCATTATCTTTTTTTAAAGTAATGATTAAAATTTTGTGTTAAATGTGATTTTGCAAGGATGGATTTCCTTAAAAACAGTACAATCAATCAAAAGGAGATAAATGTTTTCTGTCAACATTTTCTTTTATAAAGACTTTGAGTCACAGTAATGGGTTCATAATAATGTACAGAGCATTTGACTCTAGAATTTTGTATATTTTCTTTTTGTCTTCAATGTATGGTGTCAATGTTTTAGATATTTGGACAACAGTGCACTGTTTAGTGTGACGACATACAGAGTATTGATGGATGTTTTACCCACTTATACTAACCGGTCTTGGAACAGACGGTAGTGCAGGCTTATTTGCACTGAGAATATTTAAAGATATATAGATGTCAAAGGCATTTCTTTGACATGACAAACAGCTCCGACCTGCCCTCATTCAGAAATCACTTTAAAACACAAGTGTGACAGTTCACTCTTTCACGATCAACTGACAAAAAACCTGGAGTGATGCAGCTCCACAGCTCATTGCTGGCCTTTGCAGTAACTGATGATACAATGCTGGATTATATAAGTCTGTGTGCTTGAAATAAAACACCAATCTCACAGCATGTAGACCAGTATTTTAGCCAACTTGTAAAAAAAAAAAAGGTCTGGGTAAAAAACAAAACAGTGAATGACCAAAACATAATTTTATGTCTATGTGTTGTTTACACTAAGTGTCAATTTTAACAATGTTTTCAATGTATTATTTATCATTTGTAACACAGATACCGATTTGTATGATTTTTACATAAAAAAAGAAAAGAAATGAAATTTCTTCCTTAGGTGGATGTATAGTTTGACTTCATTTATGAATAAAGACATTTATTCTATGGATGTTGTGTTTGATTTATTTTTTATTTTTTCAATGATTTTTCATGATTTTTGAAAAAAAAAGTTCAAGCAAGCTCAGGGTCCCTATCATGATTCTTACAAAATCATTTACTTATGATGATACAAAATACACATTTAGTAGCCTACGTTTTTCAAGATGTGTCCACAAACTAACACTTTTACTTGCATTTCATAGACAGTGCATAAAAAACCCATTAACATCTCTGTTAGGTCTTACACCGCAAAATCTACACTGTATTAGACAGTAGTCATGCATCTCCCCGTGTACTATGAAAATCAATTTAAAAGCTGCCATCATTTCTATAAGTGAGTATCGGGTTCTAGAAAACGCTTTATTGCTGCTGACATACCAGACACTTCACTGGTAACAATGCAGAGCACGTAGCTTTCTGAATGTTTCCTATAGATATCCAGGTCTATGCTCGTGAGATCCTTTCCCAAAAAGGTTAACAGTTCAGCAGAAAGAATTAGATGGAAACTGGGCAGATGATGATACGATCTTCCAACATAACACTGAGCACCAAGAAGATAAAGTAGAGGAGGAACATGGTGAAACCCAGCACCTTATTCATCTTCCAGTTACAGGAAGCAATGGAGATGATGACAAAGAGGAGCATGAGGAAGAGCAGCACAATGGCACAAAAGAGCCCATTGCTGCTGACAGCCACTGGACCAAAACTATGGATGGCTGAGTACAGGAGCCAAGGGACTGGGAGACTTTTAAATAAAATGATAGTGAAAAAACATAAAGAAAAGGGAGAGAAAGGAATTATTAAAGTTTGTGTTAAGCAGCTTTAAAAACGAAATTGATGACGATCCAGCTATAGAGGCTCACCCCACAGTGATGTCAAAGATGTTACTGCCCACAGAGCTAGACACAGCCATGTCTCCCAGGCCTTTACGAGCCACAATCACACTGGTAATGAGGTCAGGGATGGAGGTCCCCGCAGCCAGCATAGTCAGGCCCATAATTTCCTCTGAGATGCCAATAGTCTCACCCACCTAGGAAGATGAACAAGATTTTTAGGTGCTCAGCTTTTAGTTTACACAGATCTTTTAAGCGATACTGTGTGTCAATGCACATCAACAGGAAACAAAGCAGAGTATTTGTATCTAAAGTAACTGACCTGATGGGCCCACCACACCATGAGGTACGAGAAGATAGCAATCCATAGAATAGAGCCCAGGAAGGTGACAACAAAGAATTTTCTGGATTTCTATAGGACAAAGTGAGTTATGGAAAAGCAAAATGCAGCATGATTTAAATTACCACAGCTGATATCAGAAATATTATGGTATCTCTCACCGGGTTGCGAACATCTGGGACGGTAAGCCACAGAGGGAAAACTATGGGCAACAGGAAGAGGTAGGTTGCTTGCTTTCGACGTGTATCGGGCCATTCTAAAGACAGAGGTTCATCGTCTTTTTCATCTTCTTCTTCGTCTTTATCCTCATCATCATCCTCATCTTCACTGGACTCGTCACTTTCATCATCGCTGTCCTCTTCGTCGCTCTCAGAGTCGTCTGACTCTCCTGACCCATCATCTTTTGCTGGTACATCTTCCTGAAGTAGGAAAGATACCGCAATTAAAAACGTATGATAAAAAGAAACAAAAGTCAAACCATCCTAAGGAAGCAGGTGCCCACAAGTTGTATCATTGATCTGTGCATTGACTCTTACATAGACAGGAATCAAAGACTGACTTCTGGGCTTTTTGAAAGCCACCAGGACATGGTTGGAGAGTACCTTCTTGTCCTCTGGCTGCTCCTTCTTTTCTTCTTCTGCAGCTGGGGTTGGTTCTGACTCTTTGCTCTGCTCAGTTTTTTCCCCACCATCTGTGAAAGGAATCCCAAAGAGTTTGCTTATTAACTGCGGGCCCTTATGCAGTTATCTGGAAGACTTTAATTTCATTTAAGACTTCAGGACTGATTACAGGAAGAACTGCAGTCAATGCATTAGCTGAATTCACTCACTGTCTTCTTAGCTATATACCTTTACATTCCTTGAGTTCTCTGCATAGTTATATGCACTTGGTTTTTACATGCAATTTGACATGTCAAATATGTCAAAGAAAAAAAAAACATAAAGCTAGCATTAACAAGTAAACAAGCTTCAGTGATTTAGCATCCTAACAGATGAGTTTCGTCTTGCTAACCACCTTGGCCAACGTGTGATGCAGAGAAATGTTAAAAACGTTGTTAATACTTCCTTACATTCACAAGGAAAGCTGTGATGACGGTGGAGAGGGCTGCTCTGACCATGTTGTTTTATTACTTTTTTGCTAAAATGTTATTTGGCAAATTCCTCCACCTCCTGTCATTCTCAGTTTGTTAGCAAGTAATATTTGGTAATATAGTAGATATTCAGTTATAAAAGTAATAATATTTTAAAATTCTTCAGTCAGGAAAGAGTGCCAAAAGCTGAAGACATCCATGTAAAGTGCAGACAGACAGCAAAAATGGTATGTTTTAATCTGTTCCAGTTTAACTAGTTAAACTGTTAAAAAGTGGAATAATATGTTTGTTTGTGTATTCTGGAGGCTGGGGAATCTCTGCTTGCCTTTGTGTAAAAGTCACGCCACCGTCATACAGTATATATATATATTTTTTTAACTAGTGTGTACTAACTGTTTCCAAGGTATAAGCTAAAATATTACTACAATGGGGAAACAGTTGTTTTATTATGATAGTTGGCATATAGCGACATCTACTGATGTTGAACAAAAAACCTATTTTTTTTTTAAGTCATTTTGCACATGTCATTTTAATGCTTTGCAGACCAGCTATTGATAATGATACTAAGCAGGTGTCAGTCTCTAGTCAGTGAATGACGCTCACATCCTTCAATGTTACCTTCACTTTTGTCTTTGGCGTCTGATTTCTTTCTTGCCACGCTGTTCAGAGTTTCAGCTTTCTCCTTAAATTTCCCTACAAACACACAAAGTGGCAAAATAAAATTTGAATCACAGACGTCACACGGAGGGCCCTAAACACAGTACAAAGTGCTTTTAATTTAGATTCATTATGTGTATATTGCTGCTATATTACGGTAGTCATGAAACCCTAAAGAGAGCCTGATTGAAAATGTTGGTGGTTAAGATTTGTATTTGATTAACTTATTGCTCATCTTTTCATCAGACTGCACTTTAGATTGAGAATTACTATAAGTTAATTTAGTATTTAACTGATATTTAATTGTCATTTCCTGGAGTGGGAGGAGCTACTGACTATATGGTCAGCTACTTTCCAGGAGCATTGCATGTTAGGTCATAATGGTGAGTAGGCCACAATGGATGTACTACAGAATTGCTTTCTTAATAGTTTATTTTACTTTTTGGATAATCAGTGTTTAAGTTGAGGTTACTTGTTTTTCTTTTGCTTTATACTAAACTTCTTGCCTTAGTTTGATTGCAAATACGGCACACTAATAAATTGCTATGATGAAAAGGGGGGATAAACAAAGACTGGACTGTTCATCTGCGTCCACCACACAGCCATTCCTCACAATGAGGCTAAAATAATTATTAATATTACCAGTAGTACAGCAAAAACCACAGAAAGACAGCGTCAGCAGTCAATTTTTCAACTTCTCATATTTTGGACTAAATACACTCATCCCAAGGTACATAATAACAGAGTAGAGTATTTCTATTGATAGTGCTCCCCAGACATGAGAAAAGGTTTGATTGACTAAAAATTATTGCTTGACAGAATTACTTCTGTCACTGATGTTTCTTGGATGGATCTCAGGGTGTTTTCATGCCTGCTGTGTTTAGCCCATTTAAATCAAACTCTGGTTCATTTCCCCCCTTCATGCAGTATGTTTGTGCAGATGTGAACACAGTAACCACACCAAGAGCCTTTAGAGGAGGTGGTCTTGGTGCAAATGAACTCCTTGAAGTTTGTTTATAGTGTGAATGTGATCCGACAGTGATTCAAGCCATGGCTTGAATCACTGTCGGATCACATTCACACTAGGAGTTGAAGACTCCTAGTTGAAGACCACTAAGCAATATCAGATCGAGCGTGAGAATATTCAGCCTGCTTATTGGCCAGATGTGTCTGGGGTGGGAATAACAACAGTAAAAACAGGAAGAAGGTGTTGTGTTCTGGACTATTTTTATTCTAAATTTATCTTCATTTCATAGCTAGTTGCTAGCTCGTAAAGACCCTTGCACATCTATAGTACCTTTCTGCTTTCAGATTACAAAGCATTCATGGCTAAAGGGAATTTTCAGCTCAAACGTATAACATAGATAATCTTTGTAACCATTTTCTCAAATGTCAAATCTGGATAGGTCAGCCCATCATCACACTGTCAACCCAGCTTACATCTTCTAAATCATTGCATTTTAACTAATTTAAGGGAAAGAAAACCCCGTCATCATCAGTGTAGGGACTAACGTTATTAAGTAACACGTTACAGTAACTACGGTATTATTGTGGTAACGAGCACGGTGACTAGTTATTATGCCAAAATCAGGAACGCATTAATCGTTACTGGGATTTGGATAGGGTCGTTATTCGTTACTTCGTGTGGTGGCTATCGCAGCTTCCACAGATTCAGTAACATTAGCAAGTGGTGGAAGCCAGCAGGTGGATGAGGGAAAGGAGGAGCAGAGAACCGAGGCGGCCGCCGGTCCGAGTGTCAGGTGAACTGAACTTCAGGTAAGAAGTTATAACCTGCAGTCCATCTGGGTCAGAAATAAACCAAGTTTAGATGGAGTTTAAATGGTAAATGGCCTGTATTTGTATAGCGCTTTACTAGTCCCTAAGGACCCCAAAGCGCTTTACACAACCAGTCATCCACCCATTCACACACAGGTGATGTCAAGCTACGTTGTAGCCACAGCCACCCTGGGGCGCACTGACAGAGGTGAGGCTGCCGGACACTGGCGCCACCGGGCCCTCTGACCACCACCAGTAGGCAACGGGTGAAGTGTCTTGCCCAAGGACACAACGACCGAGACTGACCAAGCTGGGGCTCGAACCGGCAACCTTCCGATTACAAGGCGAACTCCCAACTCTTGATGAACCAGTCCAGCCCTGTATGCAGCTCATCTGCAGTCTGGTGTTACCTACATCTTCCTATTCGGAAGGCCGAATTTCTGAGTTCTGCGTACAATCGAAAGCACCACGACTGCAGTTTTTGTGTTGGATGTAAAAAGCGCACATGACGCTGTGACGTAGGCTAGAATCGTGGCGGCGGTCAACGGTGTGGGATTTCTCCAGGTGTGGGATTTCTCTCGTGGAAATATGCACATCATTTTTTCCTTTCTATTGGTAGGTGGCACAGTGCACTTGTGGCAAGTAAGCAAGCTAGAAGACTGGCAATCTTGCTGGGTATCCAGTTATGGAAGCAACACATTAACAAGAGAATTCTGAGTAAAACCAAAGTTACTTTCCCTAGTAACTAGTTACTTTGAAAGTAACGATTAACTTGAAGTAACTGAGTTACTTTTGATAGAAGTAACTAGTAATGTAACTAAGTTACTAATTTAAGTACCTTACCCAACACTGGTCATCAAGCACTAACTGACTTTTTCTAGAGTGTATTGCAGCTATACCCTGGTGATATTCTTCCTGTTCTCCTACAGGCCTCTAAATGGATCCCTCTACAGACTGAGGTAGGTATTTATCTGCTTAGTATCAATCTGGACTTAGTGCTGCCTTCATGTGGGACACTTTGCTAATCCATTTTAGAATGAGAAGGACATAGTACTCAGACAGCTATTATAAAAGCACTTGGTACACAGTTATCAGTCATCAAACAGTATTCACAGCTATCAAATAGTACTCACCATTACCTATAGGGTCTAATGTATGAATCATGAGTTGGAAGATGGTGTTTCTCATTGTGCTGTTGTGTAAAGAAGCAGAACTCCCACCTCGCTGAAGGGATGGCTTCAACTGGGGAAAGAGACAGCTGAGGTCATGATAACTAGTCACTGTACAGATAATAGCACATCACTGTTAAACATGCAATAGTGGATATAGTGGCTGTTTTTTTTTTTCTTAACTAGTGCAGGGAGCTAGCACTTGTCTTAATTATTTACAAAATAAGACTGTGAGTGTGAAGGGTATAAAGAATTTTTTTGTGACTTTCTTCTTGCAGTTTATTGGTTGGTGAATTGATTTTTACCTTTAAACGATTCTTGTCCTCTGGAGCAGGAGGGGCATTATCCTCACCGTTTCCATTAGTCTGTGTGCAACAATGTTTTGTTCAGTGATGATCATTCAGCGGCAGAGATAAAACAAAGTTCTTTCTGGTAGATTTTATATTAGTGCTATAATTTAATGCATTACTAGTTCACTCATTGCACACGCTGCCTGACTTGATGATGTCAGATATATATATTTTTTAAATGCAGAGGATGACAGTATTTTTATTGTATCCATTATCCCCATAAAATAATTATTAATGATTCTAAATGATATGAAATAGCATTTTCAACAAGGAATAAAATGTTCTCTTTTTGGGAGTCCCACCCTCAAAAACCCTGAGTATGAACAAACCCTTAAACCCTTTACTTGGTGTAAGTTAAGCCTCAGTCACACTGTTTTGGTTTGGACACGCTATACATGGATGCTAAAGGAGCTATAACTCTGGAAAGCATTCATTTGCTGCAGCTGATTAGCTTTGGGGTGTTTTTGTTTTTATAAAAAGCTACGTATATATCATGTGACGAAACTGCTTTCTAGTTGCTAATAATAATCCCTACAAAAACCTCTACTAGTTAAATATCTTAAAATCTGCTGATTTATGTCTCTCCAGCAGGAATGCATTAATACCTAGCTAGTATGCCTAGCTCTTCAAAAGTTTCATTAGGTTGTTTTCTGTTACCAGTAGTTTATGGGTTTGTGTGAAAATGGAGAAAACTTTTCAATATAGATATCAGACAACAGACTTATTAGTTGTCTGACTGAGGATAAGAGCTTTGATGAATTCTTTAATAGGAGATCTTACCTTGTCAGGTTCCTCTACAGCAATAACTTTGACAATGCTCTTGTGTTTGTGGAGTTGGGTCTTGAATGCACGCTCTATTTGCACATTAAACTTCATGAAAATGACATAGACAGTGTAACAAGCCACCAGCATCATGCTCTCCCACCACATTATGACATTATCCAGGAAGAAGATAATTAGAAAGATGAGGCCAAGTATGTAGAATGACACATCTCTGAATAGAGGCCACCAGGTCAGATGGAGAATCTCCCGAGAAAACAAAGCACACATTCCAATCACAAACAAAATGTTGAAAACTGCTGAGCCCACAATTGTGCCAATACCCACGTTGCTGTGGGCAATGAAGACTCCTATCAAAGAGGTAAAAAGCTCAGGGGCAGAACCTCCGGCGGCCATGAAGGTGGCGCCAGCCACATCATCAGAGATTGCCAACTTGTTTGTGATTACCCCGAGAGCAGGAACAAAAAACTCATCACACACAATTGCAAGTGACACAAACATGTACATCATCCCAATAATGTGAAGGGTCACCCAGCCACGTCTGCGATCTTCGATTGAAAAAATGTCCTCTGGGTAATCACCCTTCATATGTGGCGCTTCACCCGGAAAGGCTGGTGGGACGGTAGTTGTAGGAGGAGCTGGCGTGGGTGTCTCCGGAAGTTCAGGTGCCACATAGATGCAATGCACAAGAGTCCGATTTGTTGTTGGGAATAATGGCGATTCAGTAGTGGTAGATGTTGTGGATACTGAAGTTGTAGTTGCATTATGGACATCATACGTTGTGTTTCTTTGCTCAGTTTGCTCTAAATCATATGCTGTAGTTAGAGCCTTTCCCAGATCTGCAATCTCCTCAACCCCCTCTGCTGAACCTTCCCCACTATCCTGTGCAATTTGAGGCATTGCCAAAGGCTCGTACAGTCTAGTGCTGATGGTCAGCTGGTAGAGGGTACAGAGGAAAACCCCAGAGAGGAGAAAAAGAACTCGGCTCAGCTGCAGTCGCTTCCTTCTGGTACAATACATTTTTCTCCAGCAGCAGTGTTGCTTTTGGCTAGGTTGAAATAAGGTGCATAAATAAAATTTGGTGGAGTCCAGTTCTCTCCCCAGAAGACCATGGGGTGGCAGAATTCAAAACTCCAGTGATGTGACTCATTTCACATCTTCAAATCCATGGAATACCCAGTCTATAGTACAGTAAAGGAAAAACAGGGATAAAATTGCATTTGGAAAAGATATTAATAGTATACACGTATCTCAAGGCATTTGGACTATTCATAACTAAAATGTATCCATTATTATGTGTCATAGTATTATCATGGGGAAAACAATTATTTGTTTGCTCACTTACAACAAAATTAAATCTGTTTTTTTATGGTAGTTTTAGTTTAACAAAGAGAGACAGAATATCAAACAAAACACATTATATAAAGGTTATAAAGTCATTTGCATGTCACTGAGCGAAATAAAGATTTGATACTTCTGTTCTTAAATAGTTATGTGCATGAAGCACAATCGTCCACATAATCAGTTTCTTCCATTCCAACCTCTGCATTCCCACAGGCTAAAGAGTAAAGTGCTGTCAAAGAATGTCAGGAGCAAGATTACAGACCTGCACAAGGCAGGGACGGGCTACAAGACCATCAGCAAAAAGCTTGGTGGGAAGGTGACAACACTTGATGTGACTATTAGGAAATGTAAGACACAGAAAATGACCCTCAATCACCCTCTGTGTGGAGCTTCAAAGTAACTCTAATAAGGAAGCCACATGTATAGGCTCATGTGAAGTTTGCCAGTAAAGATCTAAACAATTTAAAGAAAGCTTGGGATAAATTGCTGTGGTCAGATGAAATAAACATCAAGATCTTTGACCTCAACTCGACTCACCTTGGTGGAAACACGGTGGTGGAAACATTATGTTTTGGGTACAGGAGAGATCCTCTCATTGAGGGACAAAAGGACGGGGCTGCGTACCACAAAATCTTGGACAAGAATGTCCTTGCCTCAGCTAGAGCACTGAAGAGAGGTTGTGGATGGGTCTTCCAGCATGACAATGATCCAAAACATACAAGGCAACTAAAGAGTGGCTAATTTGTTCTATGTCATTTTTTTCTGGAGTTTTTGTTGATATTGTGTGTCTCTCCATTGAAAAAAAAAAAACAACCATAAATATCAGAGACTGTTTATTTCTTTGAAAACGAGAAAACAAACAAATTCAGCAGATCATCAAATTATTATTTTCCCCACTGTATTCATAGATCCATTTATAAAGTGTTACAGTTACTTTCTTTGCATAATGCTGGTTTCTGCACAACATGAAAGACTAGAGTTGTGATGCAAAATTTAAAGCAAGGAGCCAATCTAATTGCTTTATCCAAAGAGAACAAAAAGGTTCAGACTTACCAGAGAATAACATCTTGCAAAATCATAAGTGCAAACATATCCAAACACAGGTTTCCACTGTCAGCTATTGTGGCACAAACAAACTGTTGCAGTGGCCAGTGTTATGTATGTAGGACACAGAACAACTCTTCACAATGGATCAGCATAATACCTAATACCTGAAGTCTTCTAAGAGGATTATGTGCGTTACCGCACTCTCACTTGTGAGTATACCTTAGTAATATTCAGTTTAATGCAAAATAAGTGTTTGTTTTGTCTAATGGTATTTTGACACCACAGTGTTTAGAGAAAAAAACTTTGATGACATAGTGAAACGTATTATACTGGTATGTCTACCTTTAAACTTCATATTAAAACATATAAGTACCATATCAATGTGCATAACTGATAAAGTGACGCGTTCCTTGATGGATTGCTGTTCCGGTGTTTCCAGCATAGGAATATGAAATAGTAGTGCATCTTAAAACACTGTTGCAAGGGCGAATGCCATATTCTGAAAACTAGCCAACCATTAGCCTCAGACTGTTTGCAGCTTTCAGTGGTGACTTGATCAGTGATGTCACGTGTACTGTATGTATGATTAATGCTCCCCTAGTGTAGGTGAATGCATTTCCATGAGTGAACGCAGCTTTAGCACTGACTCCTCCCATACCTGCTTCCTAATCGTGGGTTGATAATATAATGCACCTGAAGCCTTTGTTTACGTCCCACTCTAACCGTATATGCACTATATGCTTGCTATCTATCTTGCAGCAAAAGAGGAGGTATCACTTGGATCAAATAAATATGTATTTGGAAAGATGTTCTTGTAAAATTAAACTTTGGTTTTTGGTTTAATTTTAAAATGTGTGCTGAAATTTGGTTAATAGTTTATTGTGGGGTGTATGATTGTGTACCTGCCAACAGGGGTAGGCAACTCCAGGCCTCGAGGGCCGGTGTCCTGCAGGTTTTAGATGTGTCCTTGATCCAACACAGCTAATTCAAATTGTTAAATTACCTCCTCAACATGTCTTGACGTTCTCCAGAGGCCTGGTAATGAACTAATCATTTGATTCAGGTGTGTTGACCAAGGGTGATATCTAAAACCTGCAGGACTCCAGCACTCGAGGCCAGGAGTTGCCTACCCCTGATGTACAACAAGGTTAATTGCAACATAAAACCATAAATATTTTACATACTGTTAGAGATGCATCACAAAATTTAAACTAACTGGAAAACATACTAATGGGTATAAAATCAACATCATAGGTGAAAAGCTTCTTATGTACTGATCAGTTATTATGATTATTTGCTTCTGTTTTTTAGTTTTCTTAAACTATTTATTATCTGTGTTTCTGTAACTAACAATGTGAAGCTATTGCTTATGCCTAAACACTAAGGATTTAAAAGAAACCCTTTTTCAGAATAACTGTGTAGTCCCATGTGTTCCTGTGATTTATATGATTTGTGTCTTAGTCTTTTATTTACCCGGGTAAAATGCTAATTGAGATTTTAATCTCTTTTCCAAGAGAGACATGGCCTAGAGACCAGCAGAGGTTACAACATACACATCACATAACAATATTCAGTACAGACAAGTGGGCACAATCTATATACTCTATATGAATCTATGTGAAACATACACAATAATACACATAAACAATAGTTACACTGACCAAAACAGCTATTCTGTTGCTCCTTTAAAATAGACTCAACTATTGTAACCCAACTTGTGTAAATTGTAAATAATAAACAGATCAAGATCTTTTTTTATAACACCCTCACAATTTTAATTAGTGTCAGGGGGACACTGCATTGGCTTTCAATGTTCTTTTTTTTAAATTTCAGGTTTGTGGTTATTTTTCTCAGGAAATCATCTTTCATGCATCAAGCCTTTGTTCTCTAGTTTCTTTAAAGTCACTGACTTTATGAAATGTATATGAACCCTTTCAACAAGCCTACTTGGGCTTACAAACAGGATGTCAGTGCGCAGGATAGAAGGCCTTTGTATTTTGTTGGGCGTAATATAGGGCCCCTGACGTCACAGTCACACCATCACTGGGGATTTTCTTTTTTCAGAAAAGACTATTTATACATTTTCCGAGCGGATGTCTGATTATTTAGTTTTTTTTATTTACACGGCTGTCTATATGCTTGATAACTGCATAGTTTTGTCCAATGAATAAAACATTTCTATGGTCACACACTGTAACTCATTAGTAAGTAGAGATCGGGAGAATTCAGGATAATCCAAAGAAATGAGTAACGATACAGCAATTAATGAGCGGTGAGAGTCGGAAAAGCCAGGTTGAATTGGTAAGTTTTCAAGCATGCTTTAAAGGATTGAATGGAGTCAGAGGCACGAACGGTAGCAGGAAGACTATTCCAGATGTTTGGTGCTACAGAGGCAAAGGCACGATCATCCCTAGTCTTCAAACGGTGCCTAGGCTGGGCCAGAAGTAACTGACCAGATGATCAAAAAGAACGGCTGGGAGTATAGAGACTGAGGAGGTCGGTGAGATAGTCAGGTGAAAGGTTGTTTAGGCATTTAAAAGTAAGCAGCAGAACTTTAAAATCAATACGCAATTTAATAGGCAGCCAATGTAAATCAGAGAGCACTGGAGTAATGGAGGCAAACTTTCTAGTTCCGGTTAGGAGACGAGCCGCAGCATTCTGAACAAGCTCTAATCGTTGGAGGTGAGCGAGTTGAAGTCCAGAGTAGAGAGAGTTATATTAATCTAATCTGGGGGTCGCAAAGGCATGTATACGTTTTTCAAGATCTTTGTATCAAACGTTTGACCTTGGAAAATTGGCACAAAAGCCAGATTTAACCACAGAGGAAACCTGTTTATCCAGCTTAAATGAACTATCCAGGAAAACACCTAGATTACTTACAGTATCTGTAAGAATAATAATAATAACAATAAATCAAAAAGAAGAATCTGATTATCACCTTTTTGCGAACATCGGGCAGCCTGAGCAGGTAGATGGCTTGCTCCCACCATGAGTCAGGCCACTGTAAAGACAATGGCTCCTCTGTTTTTTCATCTTGATCCTCCTCCACTCTGTTTTCATCAGCTCTGGCTTTGTTGTCATCATTTCCTTCAGGTAGATTCTCCTAGGAAGCAGTTCATTAATCATGACTGGCAACAGTACCTAATATGTACCATGATTTCTGTCTTTTTTTAATAACAACTAGACCACTGTTTGAGACAATCTTCTTATCAACTGACTGATCCTTCTCCTCGTGTTTTTAATCATCTTATGCTACAGACTATACAATGCTGCAACTTTACAGACAGTATAATTTCAATTTTTGACATAGTTGCAACTACATACTGTATGTGTCTAACTGGTAACTTTTTAATGTTTCTGTGAACGCCTGGCATTCATGTTATCCTTGTGTTAATTCTTTTAATTCTTTAAATAGATGCAAAACATACTTACAGACACATCTGAATGAACTACACTCTGTAGTTTTGTTCCCAATCATACACTAAAATTGTAACACATCACTGGTGTAGATACCATCTGGGGTTAAATGGGTTTTTAAATCAAAGCAGTCATTACAAACCAGTTAACAGTGACCAATAAATGAGGTTTATGTGTGAAACTACATTTATGATGATATTGTCAGTTAAGGATTGTTGTGGACACGGTTGAAATCATTAAATTAATGGGTTTTAAACAAGATAATACAGATTTTAGGCTCTTGAAAATTACATAAATACCAAACAGTAGATTCAATTCTTGTCTGATTCAACATAAGACCTCTGAAAAGGAGAGCTTACCTTGTCAGGTTCCTCTGCAGCAATAGCTTTAAAAATGCTCTTGTGTTTGTGGAGTTTGGTCTTGAGTTTGTGCTCTATATGCACGTTAAACTTCATGAAAATGACATAGAGAGTTTAACAAGCCACCAGCATCATGCTCTCCCACCACATTATGACATTGTCCAGGAAGAAGATGATCAGTACGATGAGGTCAAATATGTAGAATGACATATTTCTTAATAGAGGCCACCAGGACAGGTGGAGAACTTGCTGAGAAAACAAAGCACACAATCCAATCACAAAAGAAACACTGAAAACTGCTGAGCCTGCAACTGTGCCAAAAGTTGTCATGGGTGATGAAGACTCCTATTAAGAAACCCAAAAGCTTTGGGGTGGATATTCCAGCAGCCATGAAGGTGGCTCCTACCACATCATAGGAGATGGCTAACTTGTCCCTGATTACCCTGAGAGCAGGAACAAAGAATTCATCACACAAGATCGCCAGCAGCACAAACATGTAAATGATCCCAATGAGGTGAAGGATCACCCAGCCAAAAGATATCTAGAGGATAATGAGCATGAAGGATGGTCGGTGCAGGAGGAGCTGGAGCTGCTGTAGATATTTCTTTTGGAAGCTTAGAGGCTGCAGAGATAAACCCTTTTGTGACTTGCAGTAATAGAGACTCAGTAGTGGTGGGTATGTTGGAATCTGAGGTTGTTTCCACATCATCTACCACATGCGTCTGATCTTGGGGATCATAATCATGCTTTGCATTGAGAGATTCCACCTCAAGTATCTTTGTTAATTTCCCCCTGAAATCCTCTCCGTTCTGAGGCAAACCTGGTCTGGCACTGACAGTCAGCTGACAGAGGGAACAGAGGAGAGTCCCAAAGAGGGAAAAAAAAAAAAAGAAGCTTTATCAGCCGCAGTCGTTTTCCTCTTGTACAATTCATTTTTGAAAAATCAATCAAAAAAATTCCCAACTTCCCACTTCCACTTCAAAACCTAAAAAAAAAAAAAGGTTCTTCAAAAAGTTTAGGAACTGTTTTGCAATTACAACTCAAATACAGCACCAGATAAGGATATTTTCAGAGGTTCTGTTCTATTCAGATAATCAAGACAAATATTATAATTTTTAATCATAGTGGCAGACATCTAAGGAATGTTCAAGTTATAGGATATGACGCTGGAAAAGTCTTCATCGTAAACATTATAACCTACTTTAGGTCCGACTAATAGGATTATGTGTAGCGTCTCATCTTAAACTAATCATCAAAGCAGAGTCCAGAAAGCCTAAAATACATTTAAAAATATTTAAACTGTGAAAATGTATTTTGAAAATGTGGGTAGATACCTTGAAACGCGTCCACCAAATCTTTACTGGTCAGGGCTTTAAAGTGGGCGTTGCTTATCGGCCCGTCTTTTGTGCAAAACAAGTCGCCAAAAGACTTGTTTTGCACAAAGACTTTTTATCATCTCTAGATGATAAAAAGTTATGTCTGCAGCCAGATCATTATTATTATCATCATTATCATTATTATTACTATTATTGTTGTTGTTATGGGTTTTGTTTTGTTTTTTATCTCCCGGGAACTATCCGCTGATGTGTACACTAATGTCAGCCCGGACGGAAGTGCTGGTGCACAGTACACCATAACCATTGTTTAGTTAGCGTAAAAACTGAAAGGCGCGTAGGTTTTAGTAATTTTTTTCCTGATACCGCTTCTTTACTTTGTATCTTAGGTTTTGGATCGTTATAATGTAATTTTGGTTAAATGGCAGCTGGAACATTTCATTCGTTTGCCGTAGCGTTACATAATGCTAATGTAAATTAGCCGAAAAACTAGCCAACATTAGCTAACAGTTCGGATGTTACCATATGTCCCTTCTTCTTTATCTTTACTGACGGCGCCTGTGTATTTGGTTGTTCTAGCTAAATACGCCTCAGCGACGACAACGCAGTGGGAGCATTGCAGCGGACTTCTGTTTTCATATTTGGGATCTGTAAGCGGTGAGCATGCCTACTGTGGTGTTAATGGACGTGTCTCTGTCCATGACACGACCAGTGTCATTGGATGGCATCGAAGAGTTTCAGAGGAAGAACCTGGCTGTCCACGGACTCAATATGTTGTTTGAACACATGGCCTCAAACTACCGCTTGGAGTTCACGTCGCTGATGGCCTTTTCTTCCCTGTGGGAACTCCTGGTACCTTTCACCAGAGACTACAATGCATTGCAGGTAAAGTGTGCTCATGTGACATATCTGTCTGAAAAGTCAAAGTATATTTTTTTTCCTTGAAAAGCGGTCTGATTTTGGGATTACCGTATGTTTTTTTCCTGCACAGGAGGCTCTGAGCAACCTGGAAGACTATGACAAAACCTGTGTTGAAGCAGCTCTAAATGGAGTTAGTAATGTAGTACAGCAGGAGTGGGGTAGTGCCTGCCCCTGTCAGGTATTTGGCTAACACTTTATTCAGTATCGCCACACCTCTGTATTTATTGGATTTATTTATTGCTTATTATTGGTCGAATAGCTTTTGTTGTGATATTTTGATACCATGATAGCATTTACAGGATATTGTTTTATAGTGATATCATACATGAAACTGTTACTCAATAAGGCCCATTTACTAGTTGTTTTTCTATTTCTCTCTGACCCAAGAATTAATGTGTAAGACTCACAGGCTGGTACCCCAAGGTCGAAAACACCACAGAGACCAGACCACTTCCTTACTCCCATCCTCCCTTTTTCTTTATCTCTTAGAAAAGGCTCGTTAAAGGCCAGGTGGTTTGTTTCAGAATTCACTAATGAAAGAACTCTGTATTCTATGTCTAGGAGTGTGTTTTGCTGGGATGATCATAAATTGTAGCTGAACTGATAAACTACACAAAGGATACTTCTCTACTCACAAGGCAGGAAGACGTTTCCTTATTTGGTCTGTACCGGTTTGAACTGGGAAAGCTGACACACGAACCTTTTTTTCTCTATATAAGCTGTTGTATACTTAATAAACCTTTGAGTCGATTGGGAAGGCAACCTAAAGCAGTCTCTGTTTTCTTGTTCTCCCAAGCTGCTCCCGAGCTCGTACTAACATGCTGAATGGCATACCTGAGTGTTACTTTAAATAATTAGGAATCTTAGAAGGAAAGGACAGAACTCTGCTTATCGCTCGTGCCTTGGAGGGAAAACCGGGATGGACATTTTTTTCCTTCAGCTTTCCTGCAGTGATCTGAACCATATGTTCATATACTGAGTTATGTTTATGTACTTCTTCCATATGTCCTGTAGGTGGTGCTGGTTACTGATGGATCCCTTGGTATTGGGAAGGGGTCTTTACGCCACTCCCTCCAAACACTGAAACAACGTGGGGATGACAAGAAATTTCCTCTTCCTTTCCCTTTTCCTACCAAACTGTTCATCATGTGTATTGCCAATGCAGAGGAGGTATTGAGCCATCCTTACAGTTACATGATACCAGAAGCAGCTATCAAAAACACAATTCAGGGTCATATTGCCTGTGTTAGACACCTGTAAATCACACATTTCTGTGAACATTTTAGGATGACAGCAGTATGACAGTTGCTTTCTACCTTCACAGACTCAAACTATAGTTTTCCAGCACATAAAACATTTTGGCTTCCAACAAAGAGGCTGTCACTTCACAAAGCTGTTATTTAAAAAATAAATTTGAATACATTTTATTTTTCAAATGGCAAAAAAATAACATAAAATGTATAAACTTATAAGTATAAGTGAAATAGCACAGTCTTTTTGTGTTGACTATTTGCACACTAATCATGGTTATAAATAGTCACCAAGTTTGAGTCGGGGAAAACCCTGCATGTTATTAAATATCAGGTATTCATCAAATCACTTTTATTGTCACATCACATGTGCAGGTACACTGGTACAGTACATGTGAGTGAAATGTTTTATCGTCATGAAATTTGTAGATGAGGTGACCTTTGATTAAAGGTTTAAGATGATTTCTCTGTCAGCATTTCAGAATCGACAGACAAAAATTTGCTATAGATAACCTCACAACACTTATCAGTTAAAGTTTTTGTGCTATTGCATCCCAAGTGCCCAGGAAGTTTCTCATGGAGATTTTTTTAGGAGGAGGACCACACCTCATTCACTCCCTGTCCTATGACTATTGTATGGCTACTTCCTTCACTCAGGTTCTTAGTTCTCATTTTCATACATGGGAATCTGCGAGGCCCAGGAGCAACCACCAGTCTTCCCCATACCACAGTCTCAGCCCTAGATCTATATTTATTCCATCTGTCAGTACCTTTCAGGAAGCACGATCAATCTAATTGAGAATGTGGAAATTGCCATTAAATTGCAAATATGTAAAAGTTTAACTTAATCTAGCTAAATAGCCCAGCTTTGAAAAATTAGACCCACTGTCTTGTGTAATTTCAGTTACAGATGACTGATGCCATGGACAACCTGGAGGAATTACTTTGCCTTAGTGGAGGGGATGGGCAAATCTTTACTATGGAGGGACCGCTTTGCATGAAGAGTGTACAGACCATGTTTGGGTACTACTGTAACTGTTTAGATTATTCACAAAAAACATCTTAACCTCTTTCATATGTTTAGTAAGGGCATCTTTGGTCATATTCTATATCTGCATGTCCCCAGGAAGCTGATCGATCTTGTATACTCTCCCTTCCACGCGGTTTTGCACTGTGGGAATCTATCCTCAGATGTTCAGGTCTTCCCTCGACCTGAGCCTGTCGTGATGGATGAAGAGGTGGAGCCTATGCCCCGGACTGTTAGTACAGGTACTGGCTTCAGATTTTATGATTAGTTTAATTTAAGGAGGTCATGAAACATTACATGCATAAAAGCTAATTTACATCATGGAACCCTACTTTAAAAAACTGACATAGATGTAACTGTGAAGCAGGATTTAAGAAATAAGTGCTGAAGTTTTATTCTGTCAGTACGGACCATGACAACATGTGGTTGGCTGGTGGCAGCTTGTAGACTTACATTATTTTACGTTGGCTAACTAGTGAGAGAATCAATAACTCTAAGGAAAATAAAGACACTAAAACTGAAAATCCGTTTAAGGGGATCATTTTTGTGCTGGGCTAAGAAACTTAGCTGATTGCATGAGCTGATTGTGCCGCACAGTACAGCTGGTTAGAGGAGGAAAAATCAGTTTCTGACTTCATCCTGTCGGTCTGGTGATTCAAACAGTCTGTCCTCTACACTGTTCTTATTTAAGTAAACTTTAAGCACTTCTTTCACAGACAGTGTTACACCTATGTCAGTTTTTGAGAGCAGACCTTCACGATGTAAACTGGCCTTTATATGTTTAGTGTTTCGTATCCTCTTTAAATTCTTCATTTTTTTTAAACAAATCTTTCTCTTGTATGCCTTTCAGATTTGGAGATTGTGGGTTTCATTGAAATTGCTGACATTGCAAGTCCTCCTGTCATATCCAGACACTTGGTATTACCTATTGCTGTAAACAAAGGTTGGTTTTAATACTTTTGCTATGTTCCAGTTATAGAGAAATGCAGATTGGTGACATATTAGCTTTGCAGCTTGTGCACATCTCCTCGTATTTAGATGTAAACACTCAAATGTTCAAGCAGCTTTATGTTAACTAACTTAAGAAAGAAAGAAAAAAGAACTTTAGAGTTTGCTGTTGCAGAACAAATCAATTTTAGTAAATAAGGTTGATAACGAACGAATCAGGAAATGCCTCAGACTATAAGAAACCAACAAAAATAGGAAGGAAGAGCAAAGCTGCTGGGAAATCCCTTGAGGTTCGAGCTTCCTTTATTTGTCATGCACACTAATTTATTTCAGTACTTCTTTAAAAAATTGCTCTCATTCTGTAATGTAAAAGATTAAAACTAACATTAATAGAAGAGATGAGAAAAAAGTAAGTAAAATTGTCTAACACAGTCTAACAGCAGAAATGAAACCAAGTATTTTTTTCTGATTAATAAAGAATAGCAAATATTTATGATTTAGTTTATTATGTGTACTTGGTTTTAGATGTGGATGAAGTTGGTACGGGAACCACAGATGAGCTTGAGGAGGAACCTTCTGCCAGTCAGATGGCAGGCAAAAGTCCCAATTTTTGTGTACTTTTACATGGAAGTCTGAAGGTTGAAGGCATGGTGGCGCTGGTCCAGCTGGGGTGAGATGCAGCAGAGCTGTTATATAAACTCTTTTATATTAACCTGCACCATAAAGACTGCTATATTATGCAAACAAATTGTATATGTAGTTTGCTTTTTTGCCCCTCAGGCCGGAGTGGTACGGCATCTTGTACTCCCAGGCAGACAGCAAGAAGAAATCAAACTTGATGATGTCTCTTTTTGATCCCGGTCCGGAGCCTCTGCCCTGGCTGGGCAAGATATCACATTTGGGACCAATCTCAGGTGACTTTTTTTTTTTTAATCTCTCCACCATGCCAAGTTTCATTGCAGATGAGGGTCAAATGAGTAAATATGAAGAGCTCTGTGTTTACAAAAGATTATATGGGGTTTCTAAGTGCACTGTCTTTAAAAAAATTTTTTCTTTTTTCCCCCAGTGGCTTAAATGAATCCGGAAACCATTTTAGGGATATTCTGAAACTCTGTGTTTTATTTAACATGTGACACAATGACCCATGCACAAGTATTCCTAAAGAACAACAGACTGTGGACACGATCAAGTAGTTAATACTTTACCTGGGTTTCTCACGTGTCTCATGATGCAGTGTATTGACTGACCTCACTATGTTGTCCCGTGACCTTTCTCATGTCACAGAAGCGGCTGATAATCCCTACGGAGAGGATGACAGTAAAAGTCCATTTCCTGTACAACCACAGGTGAAACGTAGCTATGCCCAGAATGTGACCGTGTGGATTAAGGCCAGTGGACTACAGGTGAAGTAAAATTACTGCGTGAGAGTATTTTTCTCTTGAAAGTTTGGAGAAAAGACAAACATTTCATACATTTCTGTCAGTGATAAATTTATCTAATTATATTCTTTTAATGAACTGCTTTCTGTGTTTAAAAAAACCCAGAAAGCGATTAATTTCTGACATTTCTGTGTAAGAAGAAGGAAAAAAGGCTTATTTGCGAAATTGTCAAAATAGCTTCAGATTAATTTCTTGCAATTGACTAATGAGTTACTTGGCTTCTCAGAGGCTGCTCTGTTCACTGCCTCTACAGTGGGCTCAGCAAGTCTCTACTTTGTTTGAACTCTCTTCAGCAGAGCTTGGTTAATATTTATTGAAATTCTTGTTCCTGTGATTAATAATTACTCCAGGAATTTCTGGTATTTGATTTTGTCAATATTGTCGCCATCAAACAAATATTGATTCTTCAGGTCAGTCCAAGTCTGTCATTCAGAGTAATCTTTACGTGACCAACTATGTAATCTTATATTAGTGAATCTTAAAAAAACAAAGGAAAATGTCATCAAAAGGTTTTTCGTTTTTGTAGTTTATTCAATAATCATTACACACGAAGTGAAATATTTCCTAAAAATATGACGAAATATTTACTATTTGATATAAATCTTGAGGCTTGTGGTTTATAGCTCATTTAAAAACGGAAATCCAGTGTCTCAGATTATTAAAATGCTTCCTAAGTTTAATCAAAAAAAGATTGACAATAAAGAAATGTCCACCTACTGTAAAGTTCATGTAAACACTCAGCACTTAGTTTGAGTGCTTTTATTATTTATCAAGGCGGCGTGGCATGGAGATGATCTGCACTGAAGCCCAGGTTGCTTTGATAGATAGATGGCCGATAGTGCAGCTTGTCTGTGTTTCTCATCTTCCTGACATTATCTCACAGATTCTCTTTGGCATTTAGATCAGATTAGTTGGCTAACTAGTCATGCACAGTAATAACATTGTCAGCAAACCATTTGCTCATAGATTTAGCAATGTGTGCTTACTCCTGCTGAAAAAGGGAAATCTGCATCTCACTGAAGCTTATCAGAAGATCTGCGCATAGAGTACTCTAAAATCATCTTGTAGATGGCTGTTAACTCTGTACTTAACAAAACGGTGAACCAACAATTTCCAATACAGATCAACTAATAAATATTCTACTAATTGAGATACTGGATTTCAGGTTTTCAAGCCGTAATCACTAAAATGAATATTGGTCAAAACATTTAAGGGGCCTTTTGATTCATTGACTCGTTTTTTTATGCTGTCATTGTACAGACTGATGTCCAGAAGATCCTGAGGAATGCCAGGAAACTGCCAGATAAAACTCAGACCTTCTATAAGGTAAGATTAGCTGGAGTGGCTCTAAACTATAATTTTTAAAGCTATGTTTGTTTTTTTTCCAAAAATGAAATGTTATTTTTTCATTTTGATTCTGACAGGAGCTGAACCGTCTACGTAAGGCTGCTTTGGCTTTTGGTTTCTGGGAGCTCCTGAAGGGAGTTGCCGATCTGCTGGAGAGAGAGTGCACCATGCTGCCAGACTCAGCACATCCTGATGCTGCTTTCCAGCTCTCCCACGCTGCACAGCAGCTTAAACTGGCCAGCACTGGTGACTCCCAGTATGCTGCTTTTGATCACAACATTGTTCCCATGCACACGGATTTCTCAAGTTGAGCTGCATCCGAATTTGTATGAATGAACTCAAAATATCATAGGCTCAGCCTGCGTGGACCAATGTGCTGCAGTGTTGCATACACCCTGTAAAGACGTTCACGGGATTATTTTACGAAGTCATCTTTGGGATTCAGTGTTGTTTTGTTTTTATAAATGTTCCTTTGTAGGAATCTTTTGACACAATAACCACATTAAAATTAGGTTTTTATTCATTGTCAAATAACTGCCACATTTACAGAACAGAGTAAACGGCTATTAATGTTGGCATTCGTAATTCAAGTGCAAATAATAAAAAAGCAGCCAGAAAAAACCTGTTACAATTTAACATTGCTCCTTGAAGGTTGTTGTTGAGCACAATGGACACTTTTTTTTTTTTAAAGCAGTCTGGTTATTTGTCCCTGAGCTTTGTGGAATGGCTTGGAATTGTGAAATTATAACCAAGGGCTTGTCATGTGGAATGATGACTTGTTTTCTTTATACATATGGCAGTGACTGAATATGAAATGATAACAGGGTTTTCTTATCAGTGCTTCTCAAAATAGCGCTGCGTGGGAGAAAAACAAGACTAAGAGCGGGGGGGGCGCACTATCACACAGGTGCTATGGAAATGTACCGGTATGTGTGTGCAAACTTGGTCACCAATAAGTTTGCTCGATGCAGTATTTCTGTACTCATTGCACATCTATTGTGTTAATAATAGCCATAAAGGAAGTCATTTTAGTTTTTATATGGACAGGCTGTCAAAAATTGAGTTGATAGTAAATTTGACATAAGGATGATGATTATTAAAAACAAAGGTCGAGGAATAAGCAGGCAGCAAAGGTGTTCAAGGAATGCTGTTGGTGTTGAGTCTCAATTTGCTTTCCTCTTTTTGGTCCGGAAGCGCCTCTTCCTCTGCTTGTAAAGGTGGCTAAAGTTGATAAAAAGTCCTTTTGTGGGGGGGAGGGGGAACCAAGATTAATATCAGAGCAGCAGTGGTTAAGTTAGAATATATGTGTCATGTGAGAGACAGTTCATGTGGGGACTTACCCAAAAACATGAGAACAAGATAAATGTACAGGAAGTAAGAGAAGCTGACAGAGGTGCCAATCACTTTAGTCAGAGGAATGCTGAAGAGTTTAGATTCATCAAAGATGGGGATGGACTGGATCACTGCAAGAGCTACGTGGGATTGAGAGATAAGAGTATATATAATAGAGTCTATAAACATGTTTGCATGTTTTTTTATATCAAATTTTGTTTAAAAAAAAAAAAAAAGCCTACCTTCAGCTAAAACACCAAGTGGATACAGTGGCATCCAGACAGTATACCGCAGCCAAGTGAGGGTTTTCCACTCTGTATTGAAACAGCCCAGCATGTAAAAGGGATACCTGAAAAAGGATGAGCATGTTGGTTAAGGAAAAAAAAAAAGTCATGCTCCAAATAAAATTACACAAAGTTGCATCCACAGTTACACATTCTTATAAAATTATAGCTCAGATGCGACTGCTACTTGCCTGTTTCAAGGCTGAAATGTGAATAAAATCTAACAAAAAACTAACTGTTCCAAACATTTGCAAAGCTCTAAATCTTATCCAATTTTAGTTTTATTTAAATACAACTGGCTAAAGCTGTACTATATATCACTAGATGACTGTTTACTGTAAACAATAGGAAAATGCATACTTGCCTAAAAATCTCAATAGCACTCCACAGATAGAAAACAAAGAACACAACTGGCTTGTGGTGCATTTCCTCCGGACTACCAAAAATGATGAAGAGGATAAAATTCCTTCCGACCACCTAGTGCACAAACAAAAGATGTGTATTGGTGCTCAATCTGTAACTTTAGGAAACTTGAACTCAGGCAAAAAAACAAAACATCCCATACCTGTATAAGAGTTGGTATAACACCTGTCTTGACTACACCAAAAGCAGCATTCAGGACCTCTACTAATGCCAGGATCTGGCAGAAGAACATCACATCCGAAATTGTGTGAAATGTGTCATAGAGGGAATCTGAAAAGAGTTTTGAACGGACATGTTTTAACCAGTTTTCTGTGAAGTAAGTGACACTTTCAGCTTCTCCTGTGTAATATATTTTCACACCTATGCCAATGATAAACAGGCGCACTGTCATGTTGATAAAGATCCATGAAAAACCAAGAAACTGGACCAGGTTGTACACAATCAAGAACACAGTTTTCAGGCTGACGAACCCTGAAATATTTCAAAGAAATTGGAAAATTGTATCAGCAGTTTTCCCATCAAAGCCATCTGATAAAACAGAATGTTCAAGTGCAATATATTATCTGCACCCACCTTCTTCTTTTTGTCTTGAAGCCTTCAGCCTGTTCTTTTTCTCCTCCTTTTAAAAGTATTTTAAAAAATGAAAATAGTAGAGTCTTTAATCAATTATTTTAGTCATACTGACATTTTTTAATCTTTATCTGCGAGTGTCATCTAGTAACAATTGTCAAATGCCAAGTTGTACTCTTACCTTTTCTCTGATTTCCATCTCAGCGTCTGACTCGTCCAGCCAGCGATCAAAGTCCGGTGCCAGGAAGACAGGTTTACGCTCCCGGAGAGTCAGCCTTTCCCACCAACCTCGCTGTATTTTGTGCACTGTAATGTTCACCTGCCGCTGTGTGGACTTGTAGCTGACCTACAGGTTCACGCAATGAGCACAAACAGGAAAACCAAAGAAAGGAAAGGAAAAGATTTAAGAGCAATCTTAAAGTTATTCTGTCTATAGATATATTTCTGATCCCACAAGATAAATTATAGAATTACTCAGCATACCTGTGGCTTTACTGGTAAGAGGAACTCCAAGCTGAACTTGTACTCATTTTGTCCTTTTGCACCATGCCCCTGGGCTACAAACAGGATATCACAATTGAAATGCCACAAAAATATTTTTAAAAATATGTCTTTAATCACCAAATGCAAATGAAATCCGTGAATCCATGTCACCTGAAAAGTGAAGGACATTTTCATCCACGTGGACGTCAATATTCTGCAAAAACACAGGCAAAGGATAAGCATACTTCCTCGCTAGATCAATAATTTTTTTACTTCCTGTTAACAGAAACCCGAAACAAAGATATTAATCTTATGTTACAATATTACCGTGACAAACAATATAGCAAAACACGTAGGATATTTAATTACCAGGTAAAATAAGTGGTAAAAAAGTCTCTAACCTGAATCTTCTGTTACATGATCAGAAATAGAGTTAAGTGCTATAAGAAGAAGAAGAAAACGAGTGCTGAGAAGCCCTCCTGTAGCATGTAGTATGGGATGATGTGATATCTACAGGTGTAACAACACCTGTCCCTCACACATAACCCCACGAGCGCCGCGTGAACAATGCTACCACACCCACCCACCCCGCCTTCCGAGTAGTTCCAACGGGTATTTTTAGGACTTTTCACCCATGTGATTAACTGTTAACGCAAATATTCTTAAAATCAACAGGTTTTAAAAACAGGTTCGAACAGGTTGTGTGGCTTTAGACGTACTACATAATGAACGAAGGGCCTCAACAGAGAGCTTTGTATGGATCAGTTATCAGATAAGAGATCTCAGTTCTCATACAGTATGCAAATAGTACAGCTATCCAGCAGGATAACGTTTACAGGAACCTTTCGTCTGTATTTGCATTGCTTCCCATTTACCACCAGAGGCCCAAAAACAAGGTTTTTAAAAAAAAAGAAAAAAAAAGAAAGAAAGAAAACAAGTCAGAACCATGCTAAAGCGTTTTGCCCGTGACAAGCAACTGCAGGAGGTACTCTCACCTGAACATCTGTCAGCTCAACTCGCAGGTAAATGTCTTCATGGCGTTGAGCCCAATAAACAAGAGGTGTGAGTGCCATTATTGCGTTTTTGATCAGTTTTTTTAATCGGGCAAACAATGAATGAACGCTCCACGCTTCATGCTAGCTGCCCTGGAAGGACTTTAGCAATTACCCAGAATATTCTTCGAACGTGCGCGCTCTCCACTGATCAGTGCTGAGACGCGCTCGTGCAGGAGGCACAAACGTTAGACGTGCTCTTCCCTGATTGGCTAAGTGAATATTTACGGAAGTGTCACAGGAACGCGACAGGTTGTCTAATTTTTCTTTTGGCAGTATGCTGACAGGCAGCAAGACGACCATATGTCAAGTTTAAAAACTGATTTGTTGAAAACTTCCGGGACATTTAATGTCCTTGTTGGAGTGACAGGAAGCGTCGCAGCCTTGAAACTGCCTCTTTTGGTCTCCCAGCTTCTTGAACTCTCCGGGGTGAGCTGCTTCATATTAGTTAATGTTTGCATATCATGAATGTTTCTATTTTCCCCGTACATGGTTAGCAAATAATAGCACAAGCATCTATATACATTTATTGTTTATCTAAGTGGCATAATACGCATAAGCTCACCTGTACCGCAAGATGGGGATGTTAGGCAGCATCGCTACAAGCGCAGTATATTCTAGTTATTAAATAAACAGAGCAAATCTGAGCCAGCAATATCTGCCTGTTAATTAAAAACCACAACGGTCGTCCATGAAAATAGAGAAAACGACATTTGAAGACGTAAATGTTAAACGGGGATAATATATGACAGTGTTGGTATTAGTGTGGGAAAGGTTTTGCAATATACTAAATAAAGTGTGTTAGGACTTTTGTAGTAAACAGGGTGATGAAGCTATGCGTTTGCATAGCAATGCAAATAGTTTTAAATTGTATGTGTAATAGCTAATACCTGTAGAGAGAAATATTTGGCCTGTCAAACTAAGAATAATTGCTTCATTTGAGTTTAACATGCGAGAATATGCATGGATGCACATCCCATGGAGCAGAGAGACATAATGCCCCAATCAGTCAATTTAATTTCCAACAAAATGATGTGGGATCACGGATGTCACTGGAAGCAGTAATGTCTTGTAAACATCATTCTTTTTTTAATTAAACAGTCAGTTGTAGGAAAATCTTCTCTGTAACAACTAGTATGACGTATTTATTTACTTGAGAAAGAATGAACACTTCACCTGCTCAAGCCCTGCTAATTATAAAACAATTGATGAATTAATTCAAGCATACTAGTGGTAGTGGTAGTTGTTTAAAAAATACTCTATAATAATGTAAAAACTTAGAGTAAACAGAAATTCATACCTATGTAGACTCTATCTGCACTCACTTGCTACTTTGTTAGGTACACCAATTAAGCTGCTTTTTAATGCAAATATCTATTTAGCCAATCCCATGGCAGCAACTCAAGCATTTAGGCATGTAGACATGGTCAAGATTACCTGCTTAACTTCATCTGAACATCCGAATGGCAATGAAAGATGATTTAAGTGACTTTGAACGTGGCATGTTTGTGGGCCGCAAACAGGTTGTTCTGAGTATTTCAGGAACTGCTGATCTACTGGTATTTTCCCACTCAATCATCTCTAGGGTTTACAGAGAATAGCCCAAAAAAGAGAAAATGTCCAGTGAATGGCAGCTTTCTGGGTGAAAATGCCTTTGTGACGTCCAGGGTTAGAGGAGAGTAATTCAAAATCCTCATGTTACAACCATGGTACTAGAAGAGTATCTCTCGATGCACAACTCATCGAACCTTAGCCAAAACCCCACCCTGTGCCATGCCTGTCAGCTAGACATTGAAAAATGAGGCTACAGTTCATACAGACTCACCAAAATTGGACAGAAGAAGTTTGGAAAAATGTTCAAATGGTAGGGTGGGAAATTGGTATAAAGATCATAAAACATGGATCCATCCTGCCATGTCTCAATTGTTCAGGCTGAAGGTGGTGTTATGTTGTGGGGGATATTGTCTTGGCACACTCCAGGCCTCTTAGTACATTTAAGTCATCATTTAAATATGTCTATCATTTATGACCACAGAGTACTCATCTTCTGATGGCTGCTTCCTGCAGGATAACATGCCATAAAGCTCAAATCATGTTAAACTGGTTTGTGAACATGACAGTGAATCCATTGTACACAAGTGGCTTTCAGGCATCCACAGTCATCAGATCTCAATTTTAAATGGGATGTGGTGGAAAAGGAAATTCATACTACTGATGTGTGTCTCCCCCTTATCTATCTATCTCCCCCTTATCTATCTATCTATCTATCTATCTATCTATCTATCTATCTATCTATCTATCTATCTATCTATCTATCTATCTATCTATCTATCTATCTAT
>NW_005187436.1:3427738-3455062 GCF_000239375.1 Pundamilia nyererei | reverse complement strand
GAGATTAATATTCACACATGCCATGGAGCCAGTGACTTATTTTACTACACCCATCTTGGACTTTGTCTTTATTTATTTATTTATTTATTTATTGTAGCTCATACATTTGCCATTATATATTTTTTATACTCCAGGTGTCTTCACCTGGAGTATAAAAACTCATGCACGTCTATATGATTGGACTACTTTTTGCAGTCAGGGGAAATTCCCCCCTGATGGCAGTTTAAAAAAAATGCCTCTTTAAGGATAAATGTGGGTTACGTCCTCCTTTTATATATAGTATATAGCAGGAGCAAACACTACTTGAACTGCGCAGGCAAGAAACGTGACAGTAGTGAGTAAATCATATGACATCAGGGGTCCAAAGGTGAATAAGGAGAGTGGCATGTAACAGTGATTAGACCAGGTGACACACAGCATCACAGGCAGATAAAACAAGAGGTCAAATCTCACCTTTAAAAAAAATAGTTTCAAAGGCTAGTTTTTCTACCTTCTTCCTTAACACAAATTCTCCTTCACCAGTTGTGTTGATTTCAGTGTCCTGTGGCTGTAAAAAGTACACTATGTACCAGCACACTGTGACTATTAGCTGCTATAGGTAAACAGACCTTATTCCAAATCACATGCCACATGCTTCCTTTTTTTCTGATAAGGTGACTTATCCCAAGGATGATTTTAGATTAAAGTGGCTCGTGAATTGCTCTTAATTACCAGGCACAGTAGCCAGCTGTGTGTGAGGTCATATCAACCTGCTTAGTGCTCACTGTTAAACTGTGTCACATAACTTGACATAGTAAGTTACCTACGAGAGGCATATTTTAGTTCCTTTCCAAAGACACTGTACTTAAGAGATAACTGTGGTACAAAGGGATTATCCAAGAACATCTAAAACTGCCTCCTTCCCTTTTTTGTATCAAGGACTTGTTTTTCATTCTGTCATGTGGCTAAGCAAAGTATTAAGAGACTTGGACAAACTATGTGAACATCTTACCAGTGTTTAGACTTACTAGGATGACATGGCATGTCTTACAACGCAGGTAGTTTCAAGAATAACCCAGCACTCAAACTCACCACAAGATAAAAATGAATAGGCCTTGATGGAAAATGCTACACGTATTTGACACCATTTTCTGTGGCTCTGGTAGAAGCTACTTTTTGTGTTGCGTGTGTTGTTGTGATCAACCATGCACTCTAAAGCAGTAGACTGTTATAGCATAAATAGCAACCAAGTGAAATGTATAGATCGTACAAGTTCTAAAGTTGGCATCACATACTTGTAGTTCATGTGCTTTAAGACTTATGGTGCGATTTGTAAATGCAAAAACTTGTGTTGCATGGTCTATTTTTGTATAAGGTGCTACCATTTTATCTACTTAACTCTTCACAACTTCCGTTCATTTCATTTTTCTTCCCCGTTGATACAATTTGTTGTTTTTTGCTAACTGGAGCTTATCTCCTAAAATGCTTGGATGGCTGGATACCAATGCTGACAGCACTGCTGATACTTAGCGTTCATATTTAACATGCTGTGTGAGGCTGCTGCATCTGCTAAATCTATATCTGTAGCAGGTGTGTCGACTACTTTATTCTGAGAAATTATTTCTGGAAAAAACACTGTCCACAGCTGCAGTGTCCACCTTTAATATAACCTAATATATATAACTATAGTCCATGGTAAGTATTGATTATCCTGCTTCTAGTTACCCTAGGCTGCTGTTTATTAAGCTGTGTTTTCAGCTAAGTCAAAAGAAGTTTCCTATTAACATCCACTAAGAGTACAGGAAAGTATAAATAAGCACAGAAAGTGCTACCGGTAATATAAGGAACTGAAAGTAGTAATTTTAATGACTTAGTCTTATAGCAAGTGCAAAGAAAGTTGGACAGAAGACAAAAGGCTGGAAATAGATTCAGTGGGAACAACTTCCCTTCACAGTGTTTTTCAAGGATATCTAACACTGGACTTTTTAATGTCATGTTTACGTCTTGGCTTTGTAAACCACTTTCTGTGTAGTGGAAAAGTAATGAAGTGTCACCTAGATTGTATAACTCAGTTTAAGACATTGATTGATACTATGTTAATTCATACAGTTGACCTTGGTACATTAATCTAATGACTAATCATTTTTATTGGCACAAACATGTGCAGATGTACACATGGATACAGTTAAAGCTTCAAAATTCTAATCAATTCATCTATTTTGGAGATGTGCTGCATAAAGTGTTATAAAAGAATAAATAAAATGGTGGAGCTGTGCCGATGAGTTTTGTTGCTAATAGTGCTGTCTTTTTGATTCATCGGTGGGGTTTGGCTCAGATTTATATGCAAACAGCTTGAGTGTAGTGTAGTGTATTTATGAATGTGAAGAATGTGCATGAGCATTTGCATTGCAATCGTGTACATGTCTTCTTTGTATTTTCCTTCAGGCACTGACTGATTTATAGTTTTCTGTAGAAGACATTTGTATAGCTCATAATTCTTTGTTTTTCCATAGGTAAAGGTGCCATGGCAGAAGTATCGACAATTGTCAGTCTTGTCAAAGAGTATCTTCAGAAACCAGATGAGTCATCTTTGGAGGCATGAACGTCATATTGTACATCCAAGCAAACACAAAAGGCCAAAGAAAAACAAACACTATGCCTTGTTGTTGGATTTGTCAAACTGCCACGGTCCAACACACCCATGGTAAACTCATTTACTTGCTTTCACCTGTTTTACTTCATAAATTCACTTCTTAGAATGTGTGGGTGTCTCCAGAACATCATGACTGGCATCTCTATAAATCCTCTTTTGGTATTGTTAAACCTGTTGGGGCACAGCAGCTTTACATTTCAAAGACGTGCATTGACTTTTTCAACATTAATTCCCATCATATCACCTCTGGAGCCTGATCATCCCAGAGGTTAAAAACAAAAAAGTTGGTAGTGTGAGACGTTAATTTTTAGCTGTCACCATCAGTTTTTTGAGGTACATTTTAAACAGTTTTGTGTTGTTTTTTTTGTATATTTATTTTGTTTAGATAGTAACACATTATTTGGTATCCCAAGTAACATAAAAGATAAGGTAGCAACAGCTGCATCTCTCAGAGATGACATGAAAGTGCGTTTTGTATTATGCATTTTTTTCCTGACTTGAACAGACAGTTTGAGCCTGTTTACGATGTGCTCGACTTGTTTTTCCTGGAAAGGCTTTCCTCTGAATTTACCTTTGTTTATTCTTTTTGTTTAATGTTAGCTGACGTATTCAGATATAGATATAAGGATAATGAAAACTGCGACATGCCACATTACTGTTTGCTAAGTACCTCCCTAAATGAACATCTAATAATATACCTGTTAAAAAGGCCATATTTATACTCCAAGCTGTAAAATGTGTGATTATACATTTTGTTTATTTGCTAAAGGAACTGAAATTTTTGTCATTATTAAAGGTAAAGAGACAAAAGTGCAACAAGTTAAAATTTCAGTCATGTATTCCCATCAGATTCATGAAAGCCGTTGTAATTTGGGGTTTTCTATGGGTTTTAATTAGTTCTTTGAAGTGTCCTTTTTCCAGGATCGATTATTGAGCATAATCAATCATATCAGACATACAGGATGTGCCTTTAATGACTTAAAAAAAAACAACAAGAATTGGGTGCATGATCATTTCTAACTCTGGTTGTTTTCCTTTTAAGCATAGTCCACACATTTTCATTAGGGTCGGGGAAGGTGATTCCTGAAGCTTGCTTTATCTATTCCAAAACCAGGTTTAGTTTTTGGATTGTTGTCCTGTCCAGCTCTTGATTTGAGAAAAAGTTGACGAATTTGGAGGTAGTCCTCCTCCTTTAATATTCTGCCAGTATTGCTGGAAGCAAAACAGCCCCAGAGCATGCTGCTACCACCACCATGCTTGACAGTTGCTACAGTGTTTGTCCATTTGAAAGCCACACCTGTGCTCCTCCAAACATACCTCTTTATTGTCTCAATCTTTGTCACATCTTTGACCATAAAACTTTTTTCCAGAAGGCTTGTTCACATGTGGACAGCTGCAAATATCAGTCGAGCTTAAAGGTGTTGCTTTTGGAGGAGTAGCGTCTTTCTTGGTTGGCACCCTCTCAGTCACTAAAAGTTGTAATCAGTCGCTAATGACGAGTTATTAGACCTTGGCTTTGTCGACCTAAGACACTGTAGAACCTTCAGCACCAATTATTAAAAAATGTAAGTAAGTGCATGTATATGTTTGAGCCTGCATTTATATTTTGACCCTGTGTGGATAAGAGACAATCCAAAATGAATTCTTGTTTTTTTGTTTTTTAAAGTCACTGAAGATGAATGGTGAACAATCATTCCACTCTGGGAATTTTTAAAATAATAAAAAGCCCAAAATTACCATGACATTCATGCCCATGGTGTGTATATGTAAGCTTGGTTGTTCATATGTGTGTGTATATAAAATAAATGATAAAATATAATGCTGATTCAGACTGCACTTCTCTGTTCTGGGCTCTGTATGATATTAGTGAGAGATCCTTTAGATGGTCATATGGGGAACCATGACAAAAGGAAAAATATAGAATTGCAAATGAGTATAAAAGCATTGCATGAAACAAAAAGTCATTAAATCCATGTTCTGGCCATGTCATACATTATAGCAGGGGGTGTCAAACTCAAATGCACAGTGGGCCAAAATTCAAAACTGGAACAAAGTCGCGGGCTAACATTAATATTTATTTTAAAATAAAATCTTCCTCCAGATATAAAAATGAATCTTTTCTTATGGACTCAAACAAGTTTTGCTGAAAAACTGAATTTGGAACAAGCAAAGCTTAATACTAAACAATGTATATATTAGCTGTATAATACCAGTAGGCCAGCTCTAATAGTAATTTGGTATGGCTTCGCGGGCCAAATGTAATTAGGCTGCGGGCCAAATTTGGCCTGCGGGCCAGAGTTTGACACCTATGCATTATAGTGTGAACAACATCCTTCTTATTTAATTCTATAGATGCTGTCCTGGTGCCTCTGGGATTAATTATCTGACACAAGGCAACAGAAACTCTTTTCCCACCAGGCAGTTTGACAGACTGGTTTTACTGCAGAACCACATAAAATAAAACTGTCATGATACGGAAATGCTTGACTTGGTAAGAACGATACATCCTCATTTTGTTTGTGCATTTTTGGAAATTTTCTTGATGTTTGCTTTAAGATGGTTTGAGCTTTTTAGAACAACTTCCCCAAATGCTTTTACAAGATGTCCAAAGGGCAAGAGTGACGAAACCCATGGATCGCATTAGTGTAAGACATGTTTATCTTTGTGAAAGCCCTCTATCTCCTAACAAAGTGAAACATCCAGGTCTGGATTGTGTCCAGAGAAAACAGACGGTACACAACTGTCTTACTTGTAATAAACTGAAAGTGCACCTGGCAGGTGGCAGTTGTCTGGAGTAGTGTTATGTTGGGACAAGTAGGCCTACCCCCCATTTAAGAGATCAGGATACTTTGTATTGCAATCTAAGTCAGCCACGTCATGCTGTACATTATGTTTATCATTTTATGTTTTGTTTTTTTCCCCCCCTATGATAGGGATCTATGGTGTTATTTTGAACTGCTCAAATTTTCCTGGTCACACAGCACTAGGAAGTCTCTTTATTTCCTTGTCATCAAACTGAACTTGTCTCTTTAGCATTAATACCTCCCGTCTCTGCTGAAGAGAAACCCTCTCTTCTAATTTGCAGCTGCATGCTGCATGTTTTGTGTGTGTGCATTTTTGTTCTGTTTATCTTAACTTTTCTAGGCTGTGTAGAGGGTAATATTTTATCGTACTTTTTTCCTGCTTCCTCCAAATCCAGTTGGACTGGAGAGAAATTTGGCTTGCAAATAACTGAGGGGATTGTTACTGTTGAGCTGTCGAGGTTGCAGCACATGGAGCGATGTGAATGGCTCCCCAAATGAAAAGCATCCTTCCCTGAGCCATAACCTGTCCTGCTGCTATTGGCTGCTGGCTGATTCTGTTAATGAGGCTAGAGAAATATTACATCAGCCATTCTGACAAGGGGAGTGTCATCCTGGCCTTGATATCACTGTGGGGGAGCATGCAGCTTGCAGGTGTGCTTAATGGGAATGAACAGTGTGTTCTAAGAACTGGGTGCATATCATGAAAACTTCAGATAGGTGATATGAAATGGCCAAAGTTGCACTTGCAAAAACAGTTTTTTTTCCCAGCTGCCAGTTTAACACATGCTTAACTAAAGATAGCTCCCAAATATCACAATCAATTGAACCTATTGTGTTATTTGCAAGAATTCACCGTCTGAAACCGAGGAGTTTCTGTAAGTACACACAATACCGTCAGCAGGAAAGTGACTCTGCAACATACCGGCTCATCACATGACAGTGTGTTGTCATATTTCAGCAGTGATGAACAGTTAAACCCTAGCTGTATCAGTTACTTAAAAGATTAGTCAACTAACTGGTATTAGTACAATTTTAGTTCAAAGCAAGCTCAAACCTTTTAAAATGAATCAGTACTTCCCTTCATATAATAGCAGCCATATTTATTCAGATAGACATCTACAAACATGAGACAAAAGTAGACAAACTAGCATGCAAGAATAACAAGTCCGCAAATCTTAAAACCAGAAGGATCAGAAACGGGAGCAATTTCAAAACATCAGATAGTGAGGTTTTAAAATGTCCTCGGGCTGTAAAAATACGTTTGCAGTTCATTGAGTTTAAAAGGTCCAATGTACCTAAGCCATATTTATTTCTTGCTGGGAGTGTATATGTGGGACATGTTTAAGCATAACCTTAAACATTTAACTTTACCACAGTTATATTAACTGTAGACACAATCATAACTTCAGTTACTTTAATCCTGTTACTATTAAAATGTGGATTCATTTTTGTAGTTTTCTACTGAAAGCTGAGTGTTGTCTTTGCTGTGATGTATCAGAATTATACAGGTTAACTGTCTCATTAGGAGAAAAAATATCATTTGAACATCATATGACTCCTGCAACAAATTTCCTGTCAACACACTATAGGGTGAGGCTGTGTGTCAATATGTATGCACTTTCACTAACACATCTGAGACGAGTGTCTGATGCAACCCAAGCAGTCTCTAGGCTCAGTGTGTGTTTGTGACCTCTGGGAATGTTTAAGCGTGTTTCATCAGAAACTGCATCCTGAGAGATCACCTGCTCTGCTCCCTGTGTCACCACAGCTTGCTTTACCCACTCTGAGATGCTTAAAAGTGGTAAACACCATGCACATTCACTCAGGAGTGTGTTTTATGTGCATAAATAATATTTTGTATTATTTATGCACACTTTCCTACACTTTACACACAGATAAATTTATAGATGTACATCTTATGTCAATCACAGTGTGTGGTGGCTTTAGAATTTACTCTAAAAGCTCTCTTACAGACCACAAACCTGGAAAGGCTGTAATCTGTGTATATAATCTGACTTGGACTAGTTAAGAATTAGTCAGCATTTCCCACACGCTTCTGGATTTGAGTCAACCACGCACTGCTGGTGCATTTATTGCTTTCTTTGTATGCCTTCTTTCATCTGGGATACAACCCTTTTGTAAAGAAAATGTGACCCATGTTGGTAAAGCCTTCACTGAAATTCTCTATCTTAAAACATTCATATCTGTATATGTATGCATATTTAAAACAGGGAGGTCTCACACAGGGAAATGCCCACTACAAATGCAAAACTGCAGATTCCATTGCGAGTTAATTTGTGCGGAGCTATCCGTTATAAAGGGGCAGCCGTTTGGGCCTCTTTAAATAAAAACATGATCAAATCAATCAGTATCTTTTCATCCTGTGCAATCATTTACAGACTTGGCTCCCAGCAGTTGTTCTAAAAGTGTCTAAGTTATTTCTGACCTACTTATAAACATGCTTGTCATGTCTAGCTTTACATGTCTATCACATGTCTCAAAGCTATGTACTGTATATGTTTAATATTCCCTTTTTTGTTGCCTTGTATGTTGGATGATGTGTGAGTTGCCTTGATGGCTTGTGTTGGTTACCCCAGAGCTGTAATGCCATAGTAACAGGAAATGGGAAGATCTGAGGAATTATCCATGGGGGTGAATCATTCCTCACATCAGGTATAAAGATGCTCCTTGATGAGCATCTTTGTACCTGTGAAACCCCCCTTGGACTTGTGGAAGCAACCAACTTGTCTAGACTAAACTGTGGCACCCCCATGGGACACATAAATTAGACTTTGGCTCACAGGTGAGGGGGGACATGATGCAAGTGCAACAAGACATGTACTCATCCAGATGTCAAGTCAGTGGAGAGTGTAAGAATTTAGGTGTGCAATATATAATAGAAATTTATTATATTATAAAACATTTGATTAGATTGAAAGGTGAAATGCCAGTCATGAGTAATGACAAGAAATTTTAAAAAAAAAGTCTGCCCGGGGTAATGGCTGACCTGAATTTAACTTTGGTCAATTATAGTAAACCATTAACTTTATTAGGATGAGATCGACACATGCAATCCTCTGCCATAAACGCTTCTTTTAGGTGCAGCTATTTACATATATTGGATTCTCTTTGTGTCAAGTCATATATTTATTTTAATTTCTGAGAATACATGCATCCTGCCATAATAAGTCTAATCGGAGAGCAGTTTATTTTGACATTAGTGGGATGTCTTTAAACCAGTTTTATTGTTGCAGATATATTTAAATGTGTATGTTCCCAACCTTAGGCGTCTTCTGTGCCACTACACGGTTGAGTATGCAGTGACTAGTTCACGTAACCGTAGAGGTGCTGTGGGATAATGACTTGCATACAAGTCAACACAAAGATAAAGAACGGGGAATTATAAACACGTGATTTCCTTTATTGCTCCGAGACTGGCATGTCCGATTCTGACACTCAGGCATGGGAACCGGGCAAAGGCGCGAAGGTGAGAAAGAGTCAACCTGACAAACGTGTGTTATCTGACAGGGAGTGAAAAGGGGCAAAAAAACCCGACTCTTAAATTAATTTCGGCGGTAGCAGCAGACAGTTGGCAGCCGGACAAAAAGTCACTGAAAGCGAGAAAACATGACATGTGAAGAAAACAAGCCGTGGATAGAGGGAGGGTGTGACTCCGCCTATTGATCAAAGACCATCCTCCTTCCTTTTGTCTTTTCTTCAGTTTGTTAACTTCTCTAAAAGCCTCGTGGACTTCGGGCCAGCAGCGCAGCAGTTTTTTTTAGTAGGCTGTGCTGTCGCTTCATTTGGTGGGATTGACGCATCTGGACTGATCCACTCCACGGGCGGCGGAGAGATTTGCCCACTCTTTTCTTAGAAGTTTCATGGAGTCTTTGTGGAAATCATTGATTACACGGGTGAGGTAAGGAGAGTTGTTCGCAGTTTAAAGTAACTGACGACTGATTGTGATGCAGAAGTGCGTAAAGTCAGAAAAGCAGGACCGGTGAACCTTTTAGTAAAGCTGTCAGAGTGCGTCAAAGAAGGTGGAACTATTTCATACAGTCGAGATCGATTTATGCATCCTCTGATTGTGTGTGTGTGCGTGTGTGTGTGTGCGTGCGTGCGTGCGTGTGTGTGTGTTTGGAACTTAGTTTGGTTTTAGTTTTGCCGTGGTTTACGAGGCTTTCGCGGCTGTATGGAAATGACTCGCTCTGTGAGCGAAAGTCAAGCTCTTACGCCCGTCTTATTTCCATATTATTTGCGTCCTATTAAATTTGGCAGGCTGCTCTTCTCGGCAGGTCTCGTACTTTCACATTTTGGCTGAGAAGCAAATATATGTGCATCGTAAGCTACAGCTCACGAGGATGTCAAGAGAAGCTGAGAAGAAACTTTTTTTTCCTCCTCGTTCAAGTTCCGTTTTTTAATGTTTGGACGTGAGCCGCTTTCATTGGTTAAGTCTAAGACATATTGGAGGAAATTGATTTTTTTTTTATGTCACACCAACTTGCGGAGATCTTTCAACATATCCTAACCCGAGAGACTAATTGGTGATCAGATAAATGATTAATGATTGCTAGACTGGACTGAAGTAAGCTTTTACCTTTTCACTCTTCTCTCGCGTGGTTTTAAGCCACGGGCGTTTTGTTTTCGAAAGTTACGCTCTCCATCACCCTTGCCCTACAGATCATGGGAGTGGGAGGACACACAAAGGCGCATGCACACAGGCAGACACAAATTTTAGAGTGCGGTTTTTAGTCCGTTGAAAACAGCTCTGCGCAGTTTCCTCCATGCACATAAACCGCGTTTCTCCTCGCCATATACAGATAAGCCGTCACACCACTTGTGTGAAAGGTGTCAACAGGATGAGAAGATAAGATCTCAGTGCTGTGCTGTCATTAGACTGGAGAGGGTCACTGTGCGGGATTAAAGAAAAAAAAAAGTCGTTTACTTCTCTAAACCTCACCAAGAGTTTCAGTTATTCTCAGAACGTCTTATCATTTTTTTTTTGCATTTACAGATTGTGCTGGCAGATGTTGTATTTGCTAAACCTCTACACTTTAACTGTTGAGCCAAATTTCCACGCGTAGTCGGCAAGCGAGTGCAAATAAACCTTGGTATAATTTATAATTTATCTCCTCTATGACCTCATCGGTGCCTGCAAATGCTTGCATGGCAGATCACGTGACGACGTTATCTTCTTTTCATCTGCTCCAAGAAGCCAGACTGCGTTGCGATCCACACGTTGCTATGTATCTGTTATCTGTTATGTCTGTATCTTAAAAATGGGATGGGATGCATCTAGCATCTTACTCAAGTGAAGGTTTTGTATTCCACATTTAAACAAACCCCCCCACCCAAAGAAACAAAACAAAAAACAAACTCTCAATCATTTACTTCCAAACTGGAGGCGGGCTTCCTGTTCTGCTTTCCAATTTTTACACTTGCAGAACCTTCCTTGGTGAAAATGTGCTGTACTTCTTACGCTCAGCTTTACACTTACTAAAAGAGAGTGAAGTGAAAATATCAAGAATGTGCAAAAATACTTTTTTCTTAGGAAAAAAAAGGTATGTGTGTGTGTGTGTGGGGGGGGATTCTGATACTGCACTGTGGCTAGTGTTTATCACTTTGTGGATTACACATTGTCATTGCAGATCATTTTTCACTGTTCATTTACCTGCTGAGCCCCAAAGTCTTGTTTGGATGTTACTCTTAACTTTCATTTAAAAAAGCTGATAGGAGGAACTGTTAGCTGACTAGTTTCAGTGTCAGGCGTTACCAAAAAGAGTTTTTAGTCATTAAAAGCTAATCAGCAAATTCCTATAAATGGGAGTCAGATGCAAAACAGCACTGAAGAAGTATAACAAAGAAGTACCTACGGTATGACCAGAGGGCTGTGGTAATAAAATGCAGAACAGCAACAACTCCACTTGTTTTGTCTGAGAATGTAAACACGAGATGAGAAGTGCATGCCAGATCAGGCGATAAGTCCTACTTCGACAAAAGCGAGCCTAGCCTTTTTGATACGATCACAGTGACACATTGACATTTGAAGTAAGCCATGGTAAAACCATAACACATTATATGTGACTCACAGAAATGACAACAGTTGTGCTACAGTGTAGTTCTCATTTTTACAGATGGCCTTGAAGTTGAGACTGCTCTCGGTCACACCTGGATATTATGTTACCACAAGTAACAGTTGGAGTGGAGGTGGTACAGGGAGAGCCAGTCGGTTTGGCGCATCGTGTGTCAACTATCTCTTTGGCAGTTTGTGGAAAACCTTTCTCAAACCTGAGATTTCTCCTTGTACAAGAATTAAATTGTAACTCATTGTAGGAACCATTTATTAGCCGTGTGTGCTTTTTTTACTTTACAAGGTCAAAAGGAATGACTTACAAATAATTTGGTCCAGTTATTATTTGTCTTAAAACTGTGATTTTATGTGGTTATGCAATTATGTGTAATGTGAAGGAGTGGCATGGAAACTATGTTTAGGGCTGCAGTAGGAAGACGTGATGAAATAGCGATGAATGTACACCAAAGATTATTAAGTATCTACATGTTGTGCTCGCATATGAATTACTGAAGCCTTTTTACAATAAACCCTGAAGACTCTTCGTGTTTATTTACACCAGTGACCTGTGTGGTGATGGTCTGAGGCCGTCTGGCCTGGGTGGGGATTTTCTCTTCCACGTGATCCCCACACATTCCTCAGATAGTAACTTATTTTTCACATGCAGGACTCTTATTCCACCATTTATGTGCGTGAGTGTGATATGTGAGATAAACCTCAATTTATTTTTTTTTTAAAGTCACTTCAGTTCTTATCTCATGATTCTGCTACTAAGCATTTATTTTTCCATAACACACTTCGCTGCTATATCTGATGTCAACATAGTCGGATTGATTCCAGTGTTAAACAAACTTTTGATAGTTTTTCAGTGAGAAATGCCACAATCTAATTGTTTTTGGGTTTTTTTGGCAGGTCCGGAGCAATATTGATGAATCATCATAACAAGGCTACTACATGATGAGCAACCAGTCAATGCAAACCCTCACTGATGCAGTGTTACGAGCCAAGATGCCATTATTTGACCGGACGATAGCATCTGCAGGACTGTCAAAACCGCAAAATATGTCTGGTTTCCTGGGCAAGCAGGCGCTGCCGTGCCATGGGGCCTTCTTTGCTTATGACCCGAGAGGAAAAGAGGGAGCGGGATTCACTTCTCCTTGGAAGAACTCAAAGACATCTCTGCTGAACGACCGGAGTACTATGAGTCACCTCTCTGGCATGGAGGGAAACCATCTGATTTACAGACACGACAGCAATTCTTCAGAGGAAACTCAGTCTTCTGCTACGCGTCACACCCCGGTAAAACAGGGCTTTATGAGGTACAAGAAAAGTCCTGAGATCAGCAGTCCTACAGTTGCAGCGTCGTTGCCTATTAGAAAACAAAAAACTGGAGGTGAGACTTCATCACCCCCATCTGAAAACTCTGTTTACTTAGCGATTCCCAGGCCGGTTTACGGACATAATCCCTGCTGTAATGAACTGGGTTGCATGTTAGGACAACGCTACAGTGTGGAACATAGCTCTCCAAGGATACCAAACACTGTATATGAGCGTGACTGGATGCAAACTGATGCTCACTACGCTGAAAAACCATCTGTTGAAAGGAAAGGACAAGAAATGGGGCTTCAACAGAGAGTCTTACAGTTTGAACACAGCACAGATACACTGAAGAGGCTGACTGTGGACTCATACAGCCCTGTTAGAGGAAGAACTTTGCCTGCTGTGATTGAACCGCACTACAGCAGTTACCCCTGCACCTCAACTCGTCCACTGTTTGGTTCTTTAAGTGAGCATAGCCAGCCTTTACAGACTTCCCCCAGAGGCTACCCCAGCCTTTACCCCTCCCACCCTACATATGAGCATATGACCTCAGAGGTTTATCAGGAACGTTCTCCCATGTCCAAATATGGCCAACTAGCGCAGCACCAAGTGTTTTACTACCCCCAGGCAAATGTGGAGGTAGAAAACAGAACCCAGTGTAAAGATAGTGGCAGTAAGCAGAGAGAAGATGTTGCTGTTATTCATAAACACACAAGCTCAAACCCTCGGGAGCATTACATAGTGCCTCAGTCGCTTCATGCTGAAATTCCTTTGCCTTTGTCTAGCACTGAAATGTTGCCAAATCATTCTTTTATGCGGGGTTTGAACTATCCATGCTATGCTGTTCCAAGACTTCATTTAAATCCAAGCCAAATCAGAGCCCCCCTAAAAAGGCAACATGCATCACCTACTTTTCATCCTAGCCACAAAAATGTTTCGCCATCCAGCCAACATATGGATCACCCCATGGTGTCCGCCAGCAGTTTACAAAAGGACAAACCCAAGCACCCCGGCCTTCATGTTGACCACCTACCCATTTCCTCACCGTTCCTACCTGTGACTCAAACCAGCCCTGCCAGACGTGTGAGCAAGCCAGGTGTCTCACCATCAGTTATAGAAATGAGAGGATTCTTCCCCCCTCTCAACCGCCTGCATATGGACTCCCCCATCCTTCCACCACTTGGCTTGAATGTGGACAGAGCAGTGGACTATTCCTCCTGTGAATCTCAAGTCCCTTGCCCGACTCAGCCAAAAAACGTTCCAGTTTCCCCAGCCGTGTGGCGACCTCAGTCACCGAATCGGAGTTCAAATCGGATCCACACAGACGTGCCTAAGAGTGCAAATGTCCACAAAAGTATCGATTCTCCTGCTGTCGAAACAAGAAGCAAACATAAAAGCTCTGTGTCCAGTCCAGAAACCGCTGTTAATAAACAGTGTCTAAAGAGGAGCATTTCCCATTCATCTTCACCTGTCAAAATAAAAGAGGAGGATAAGGATTTATATGAAGTGGAATGGACCAGGAAGAGACAAAAGTTGAAAACTGAGATTATCCGAGAAGGAAATAAGAATGACTCTCCCCCTATGCCAGTTATTGACACTGTTTTCAGTTTGGCACCTTACCAAGGATATCTGCAGACCTCGGGAGGGATCTCTGGAGCTGGAGCATCAGGGAAAGCCTGTCAGTCCTCTGAGCAGCATGAAGTTAAATCCAAGCCAGACAAAGAAAAAAAACAAGATCAAGCTAAACAGGAGCCTGTTGTGTGTCTAGTTTTTAAAGAAACTCGCACTAATACTTCAAAAGAGAAAAGTGCTGCAGAAGCTGTTGAACCCAAAAATATTAAAGTAGAAAACCTAGATAAATCAGATATCAGCAGCTCTACAGATGACAGCATTTGTCCCAACCACAGCAGCAAAATGGAAGTCAAAAAAGAGCCCACAGAGACTGCTTCACCTGATGATGGACCTATTTTCTTAAAAAAGACAATTGAACCTGAAGAACATGAAACTAAGCCATCTAGAGCAGCTGAAAATAAGACTTCAGATGAGTCCAAACCTGCTGAGATGACTGCACAGACAAACATGACTTCTGAAGGTGACACAAAAGCAACACAACACAAAGAGGAGCTCATCCTTCCCCCCAAACCCACGACTCCACTGCCTGGGAGCAAACTAAATTTCAAAAACATTCCCCCTCAGTGTCTTAAACTTTCCACCTATAAGATTATTATCCCTAATGGCAAGAATTATTTCCCTGTTCCACGACCACAGAAGCCGACTGCACAGCCAGCAGCTGAGTTCATACCAAACCATGATATCCAAACGCCCGCCCGCAAGCATTTCCTTGAGCTGCACCAGTCATTCTGTAAGCTTGTGTCCAAATCTGTGTCGACTTCTTCAGAGCAGGACCTTAAAAAGTGGTTGTCCCAACTGAAAATAACCGAATCGGTGTCTCACGTGACCAAAGTCCAGAAAGTTTCCTGCCTGCTGGGGGTAAAAGCCAGAGAGGCTTGGCTCAACGAGGAGATGAAATCGGCACTTGACACGGTCCTCGACAGGTTAAGAGAGTACTCGATCCAGGAACGCTGTCCTTTTCCGCACGTCATGCGGACGGGAGCAGTGTTTCTCCCCATGCTGGTGGTCAAGGAGCAGCTGTTTCCTATGGTCCACGGCAGCTTCATTGACCAGGTCCTGCAGGAGCACAAAGTCGAGCTGCGACCCACCACGCTCTCTGAAGAGAAGATCCTCATCCAGCTTCATAAACGAGCCTGCTCCTCCAGACTCAGGAGACTGATGTCCCTCAAACACCTGCCCGACGTCTATGCCGACGCGGTCAACCTTCTGTATTATGTCTGCGTCTGCAAACAGCTGGGTGAGTGTACATTCAACACAGACATACCGAGACAAACCACCATGGTTGCTACAGTTACAACACTGTAGCCCTTTAAACCATTAACACCCCCTCCCCCCCACAGGTTTTGCAGTGAGTCCTCCATGTGCTAATTTCCCCGCAGCACCGGACACAACTGTGTGAAGAAATGTCTATAAGGCCAATGGCTTTAAAAATATTTTACAAGTAATTTAATATTTATGTGAATTAGCTAAGAAACAAAAAAATCTAAAGTATTCATATAAGATATAATATATCATCTCAGTGATTAGCGCAAACTATGTTCCTACTTGTAAAAAGATTTGTAATTTCTTATTATTAATTATGATGATTCATTTTGCTTGGTTTTATGAAAATCCCTGTTTCCTTAGTATAACTTTGATAGCATTCTAGGAGATCCCTTTCAGTACACGATGTGAACTGAACTTTTAGATATCATTATAAAGCATCATATTTCCTTCAAAGAATATTTTCTGCATTAATTGGCCCTTTTTGTAAGTAACCAATCAAAACAGAAGAACTATTCAATATAAAATCCATTTATTTTTTACAGAATCAACCTCATCTGACGTCCAAAAGAGAGTCCAGGTATTTTTTTCCTGTTGTCCCTCAATCTCACTACTCTTTTGCTTTTTTCCTGGTTTAGAAAGTGGGAATTTTTTCTTCTAACCTTCAGTAACAAATCACAAGAAGCTGAATGATTACACTGTGGGTGGGTTGAGGGGGAAAGGCGCTAAGCTGGGCTGCTTGGGGACATATGAATTTGTTGCCTACTTACAGCACTGTAGCTGAAACGGCGTAAGGCAGGCTGGTGGATGACATTATGAGGGGAAGGAAGTGAGAGGCCGCTACACACAAGAGGGATTAAGTGTGGCACTTTTTTTTTTTTTTAGGTCAGAGATCTTTTCAGAAGATGGTGACTTCATCCTTTGTTGTACCATCTCTAACTAACCCACATCTACACTGCATACAAGTTGCATTAGGCAGTTTCTGAGAATGAGTGTGTAATGTCCAAAGAACAGGACAATAGTATAACACCAGTCAAATCTCATGAAAAAAAAAACTTCTTCCTTCCTCACCTGCCTGGCTGTGTTCTCCACCCTCTGCATTTCTGATAAGAATGCTTCAATCTTGTCACAAATATAAACTGATCAGACAGACCCTTAAAACCAAGTTCCAAATATCGAACAGGTGCTCCCTGAACAGTTCTGACCCATTCCATCTCCGGGTGTCTTACAGTTTCTGGGACCAGGACGTGGGTTATCTAGATTGCAGGGTAGGTGTTGAGACTGGGTTAACATATCTGGGTTAAAAAAAAATCCAAATACTAATACAAACTTAAATCCCTTTCCCAGTCGTTTTAATGCTGTGGCTGATTAGTGTATACTTTCAGACTTCATCGTCATCACATTCAAGTATTCATGAAATGTTGCACATACTAAATAATAACAGTGCTCTCTCATTATAGGTGGGAAAAAAATGTTACATACATTAACTAAGTTAATCAACTTTATTTGAATTAAATATTTATGTAGTTAGTTGAAAATACAAAGATTATAGCATATCAATAGAGTCGTCCTTTTTAAAAAAAAAAAAATTATTGTTGCCTTTTATTTTGTCTGTCAACAGCTTCGATTGTATTTGCTTCCTGAACCTACTGAACTTGGCCTAATTGAACTGCTGTTCACTGCTGACATAGGTTCACATGGTTTTGGAGCACTTGACTCTAGTGTCTGAACATTTCTGTTGCCCTCTTCTTGCCTCACTGCTGTTTTATCCGTGACTGATAGCACCCCTCGCAGCAGCTGACTTTTTCCCAGCCTTTGTGTTTATTCCCACAGCCTTCTCTTCTCATAGCCATCTTTGCTGTAAGGGTGTTTCGTGGTGGAGGATCATGATGTGCAAAAGCTGAAATCCTTAGGTTTAGGTGTGAAATAAGCTCTTTAGGAAACCAAGTATTTTATATTTCCTTGTCAGAAATCCTGAAAGTCTGTTTCTGACTTGCTTCTCACTTGTAACTGTTTCCCTGATCACTGCATAAATTCCTTTGCCTCTAATCTTCCCACTTTGTGAGGAAGCAGAATCCTATATTTATTTGCGATATTTCAGCATTTGTTTTGAGCTCTCTTTTTGCCATTTTCCCTGTGTTGCAGGATTAGATATGGACTCCGATCACAGGGAACAAGATGGAAGCTGTGAAGCATCTAACAGCGGGAGGGTTCCTGTATTTTCTGACACCACTGCCTCCGCAGCCTCGCACTCAGAGTTGCAACCACAGAGATGTTCAGAGGATGAGGAAACACAATTGCATTTGAACAGGAATAAAACTAAAAGAAGAGTAAAGAGCCGTTCGAGGCGTACGTTTCTAGAAAACAGGTTGTCAGATGAGGAAGAGAGAGGGGATACGGACAAGGTTGTAGCTGAAAGCACTGTCAACACAACTGCAAAGAAAAACTGCAGTGCCCATGAGCCCCAGGAGAGTGATAATAAAGAGGCTGATTATATGGCTTCAGAGCAGAATCCATATATTTCATGGATGTGTCCTTTAACACTGGACGAGCTATCCCCATTCCCGAGTGACGCAGAAACTGAGGGATCTTCCAGCAGGTGGCACGTTGGTCAGTCCTCACCATCAGCCAAATCTAAGGAAAACTCTAAGAATTGTTCAGGAGTCATTGTTAAACTGAGGAAGATACTTAGTGAAGGTCTAAAGAGAAAAAAAACTCGATACCAAGCAGTGTCAGAGTCGGAGACATCTGCTGATGCTTCCATCTCACAGACTGATGACGGGGAGAGTGTGATCGGTGAGGCTGACGTTCACAGGAGGACACCCAAAACAAAGCACAGGTGGGAGAGAACAGGAAGCTTCTCTCATGCTTTAAGACCCCTTGGCAGCTCTTCTAAAAGAAAACATAGATCACTTTTGAAGATCAAATACTGTCCCTACTTGTCTGCCTGTCACAGCGCCGAACACAGGAGGCGATGGGTCCTGCGTTCAGCTGTGCAGAGGGCTCAGAGGGCCATGAGGTTCTGCTACCCCGAGTTGGTGGGAAAGAGGATCCGCCATCTGTACGAGGAAGTTGACAAATCAGAGGTGTGGTACAGAGGGGAGGTGCTGCGCATCCACGAGGCTCACCCCAACCCCCTTAAGACCATATTTGAGGTCAGGTATGACAGCGAGCCAGAGTGGAAGTACTACCTCGAGCTTCTCATAGACTATAAAAAAGGCTGGCTCAAAATTGAAGACTAGTTTCCAGGCACGTACACACAATGCTATGACACCTCTGTGAGCGCAACGACAGCTGAGCATTTTTTTTTTCTTAACTCACTTACGAAAGGTTCCTCGAGAATGAAGGTGAACTGGATTCTTTTTTTTTTCTACTTCTTTTTATATAAAATAATGAAGTCACCTAAAAATTGCCTGTTATGTAAGCACAAAGTTGTGCTTTCTTTAGTGATGGGCTATGTTCAGTGTTTAGCTCATTTTTTATTTTTTTTTACATTCTTATCATTTATGCGGTAACTTTATTTTAATAAATTAAATTTTGATGACATGAAAGAAATCACTGCCTCACTGTGCCCCTTTACTTTTATAAACTGCGAGCATCAGTGGAGTATTTTTTTTTTAAGTCATCCTGACCTTTCTTTTGAAACAGTGCAGCAGAGGGAAATTAGTGGCTTGGCGTAGTTTGAATGAGCATTACTTTCAAGCACCGTACTGTACCGTAATGCGGTGCCAGTCACATATAGCATTAATGCAGAAAACTGATCTTGACCCTGATGATGCCTTATTGTAAGTAATGTAAAGACCGGTGATGAATTAAATGGAAAAACTTTGACCCTTATAGTGACGCAAATTTACACTGCAAATCAATGCAAAGTTGCTCTGAGCCGCCACCTTTACCCATTTCTGTTCAGATGGAAATGTCTCTTTCAAGATGACAGTGCCCCTGTACACAGGGAACAAGGGTTTCACTGAGTGGCTGATGAGAATGATGTAAATAATATATACTATGGATGCGCTCTTGGATGCTCCCTCAACCACCATCAGCAAAATACCAAATGAGTGAAAGCACTAAAGTCAAAACACTGAATAACTTTGAGAAGCTTGGTCCAGTCCATTCAGTAGAGGAAGCTCCTTTAATTTTTCAACCCTTTGTAGTTTTTGTGTTGAAACTGCTCGGGTTTCAAAAACACAAGCCGAGTGTGCTGTATACAGTCAGTGTGAAACTTATGACTGAACCTCAAATCGTGGTTTCATTTTGTATGATTTTCCTACTTCTGCAGACTGAATTAAAACATTTGTCTCACCATCGTGTTTTGTCACTTCTCAACTCTAAATATTCAAGAGAAGGGAAAAAAACAATGTTAAGACTTCTTGTAAAGCTATAATGTGTTCCTAAACGAATGAATTGAAACCTGATTAGAGCAGGATGATTATGTTAGTTTGAGTCATACTGTTAGAATCCTCAAAGAACAGGCCAAGGAGAACGAGCGGAAGCAATCTTCCACATCAGCTTATTAATCAACCATACACCCAGAGTGATGCTGAAAAGCTAGTTTGTGTATTTATTACTTCTAGGCTGGACTATTATAATTCATTATTATCAGGCTCTCCTAAAAACTCAATGAAAAGCCTTCAGTTCATCCAAAATGCTGCAGTGAGAGCGTGCATATTTCTGCCATATTGGCTTCTCTTCATTGGCTCGACCGGTAAATCCAGAATTGAATTTAAAATCCTCCTCACATACAAGGTCAAGCAGCATCTTATCTTAAAGAACTCATAGTACTATATCATGCCAACAGAGCATTTTGCTCTCAGACTGCTGGTTTACTTGTGGTTCCTAAAATATTCCAGAGTAGAATGGGAGGCAGAGCCTTAAGTTTTCAAACTCCTCTTCTGTCGAATCAGCTCCCAATTCAGATTCAGGTGACAGACACCCTCTCTGCTTTTATGATTAGGCTTAAAACTTCCCTTTTTGCTAAAAACAATTTCAACGCTTAGTTACTTTGCAATAGGCTTAAAGTTGCTGGGGGCTTCCCATGACACACTGAGCATTTCTTCTTAACTCTGTCCTTATACACCATTTTCATTTAATCACTAGTTATGAATTTTGGGTCCTCTCTTCCTCCCCTCACCCCCAACCAGTTGTGTCAGATGACTGCTTTTTCCCCAAGCCTGATTTTGCCCAGAGTTTCTTCCTGTTAAAAGGGAGTTTTTCCTTCCCACTATCTCCAAGTGCTTGCTCAAAAGGGGTGTTTGATTGTTAAGGTTCTTATGTCTTACTGTTGGATCTTTAACTTGTACAAAGCACCTTGAGACAAATGTTATTGTTTGGTGCTAAATATGGATGAGCTGTCAAAAATAATGCGTTCTGTGTCACACCTTCCATTTTAACACCGTGCATTTGACGTTGAAACTCACAATTAGTAATCATGTTTGTCAGAACTGGTGTCTTTGTCCCCATCATGTGGCTGAAAATGTAACTCTTACATTCACACTATACTGTTAAAAATGCTCTTTATTTTAAAAATGCAATTCCAGGGATGGACTTGGTTTATACCAGTGACAGTACAACAGTGGAAGTCTTCATAATGACACACTTTCAAAACACCTCAGACAGTTAAATGAGTGGTGCTGCAGAAATAAAATTGCCCCCCCCCCCAAAAAAAACAAAACAAAAAAATGTTTCTAACATTTTGCACTTTAATATTTTCATGTAAAACAACTAACTCCACCCCCAAACATTTTTTACACTACCAAGACATCTTTAATAGTGCAAATTGAAGATATTTATAAAACTATTAAAAGTCTTTTGGATGTCAATTTAATGTGAGTAGCTGCTTCTGTTACTCCATCCGTTAAGCTGAGATGTTCATGAACTACTAGCAGACACAATGAAAACCCTAGAGAGCACATTAGCCTAATGAGCAAAGCTACAGCTGGTGTTACTGCAAGACAGCTTGGAGAAAACAGCCCATCTTTTATCCATTCACCTTGTGTCATCATAAGTTTGGGATTTGAGAGAATTAAAATGACATAAAAACAAAACAAAACCACCTGATTGCTATATAACACTCTGAATAAACTAAAAAAAAAGTTAAAATTATTATTTAAAAGTTATCAAATTAATTCCATGTCATTTTGGAAGACACTCTGGCAAGGTCTGCAGAACACAACACTGCTTTAAAAAAAAAAAAAAAAAAAAAAAAAAAGGGGGGGGGGGGGGGGAATTAGTGACTCATGGATGTTAAGGTAATTAAGATGAGAGAAAACCTACTCTAATGACTCACACAGTACTCCAAAAAATTAGATTTGTCATGACATTTATTCAAATAAACAATACAGTTTATAATTTGCTAGGATAAAATAATGCGTTTGAACACATAAGAAGCATTTGGGAAAGAATTCCCCAAAGATCTGAAACTGGGGCAAAGGATGTGTTTCAGTGATGGCTGACACTTTGGTGTCATCTTCAGACTCGTATCACTGCCTGTATAATCGCGTCCCCTCCAGTCAGTCTTTCTGAAGACTGCCATATTTCAGAGAACAGATGAACAAGCATTTACAAGCAGAGAGCTTGACAACCAGAGCAACCACCGCATAGAGCAATGCAAAATCTTGAGGGGAACTGACATTTCAATGCCAAAACCTCAACACACGTGCGAGAGGGGAAAAAAAAAAAAAAAACACACAACAAAAAAAAAAATGCAGTCTTTAATGAAAAAGCATAACAGCTTTACAAAACACTCCTACAACCTTTAGAAGTTTGTCCCATCTCCCTCAGCTCCTTAAGGATCAGATGTCCATCTGTGTAGCTCAATTAAAGCAATGTTCAGTCTCACTGCAAGGCAAGAGAGCTCCTGAATGGAGATGATGCCACTACCACCTCCATTCCAATATTCCCTGCAAGAGTGATGCAGATGCCTGACCCTGTTTGACAGTGATCGAGCCCAATTAGCAGCAGTGCAACGCCGCGCTGTCAGTACATTCCATTACCCTCTTTCAATTCTCAAGGTGCAAGCTGAGCTACCTCAAGCCACGTCAGGAAAGAGGGGAGAAAAAAAAAAAAAAGGAGTGAATGTCACTCAGTTTGGCTCTTGCAAATAATTAGTAATGTTCTTAAATGTTAAACACCTCCAAAAACAACTAGGGGGGTACAACAAAAGGTTAGCATAGAGAGACACTGGGCCGGTGCGTTCTACCTCACCTCTGACCTGTAAAACTTTATCCTGCTCCTCTGTGCACTTTCACTGAGTCCTTTATGTGATTACCTGGAAACTAAAGCCAATTCTGTCAGTCTCCATGTTGAGTTACTGGTTAGGTATAACTTATGACTGCTCTGAAGGGACTGCAGATGACAGGACGAATATCTTATTGCCAAAGACCTCCAAACATCAACAGTCTGTGGAGAGTAGACAGACTCAACCTACATGGCAAAAGCACGGTAAAGAATAAATATTTGAAAATTATGCAAACACGTGCCACTCCTGCTCTTGAACTTCCATGCATATGGACTATTTACAAATTGAAAAATACAGACTCGCTATTTTGTTCTTTTTATGTTTTTTTTCTTCCTTTTTTTCCCCCCCTGAAATGTATTTGCCCCTTTGCAATCAGCCTATCAACATTCAGCCACTCAGACAAGGATCTTTACCACATATTGCAGACATGGCCAGGACAATTAAAGCTGTGTTGAAAACATTTTCACACTGATGGGAAAACAAAAGTCAAAATCAAAACAGAGTAAAAGATTCACAAGCAAAAAAAAACAAAAACAAACAAAAAACATGAGGAAAACAAGTTCAGGGGAGGTATTACAATACAAGCCAAAAGGATGTATTTGTTTAATATGGATCTTCTGCTTGTTCAACCCTCCACTCTGTTGCTAACAATACTGTAGTACACATTTTTTTATTACTCTACCCTTTATTTAAATATAATTTACTTTGAAGATTTTGTTAAACAAATCCAGAAAAAAAATGATGCAAAAGTGGTTGGTTTGCCAAAGGAGAGGCGGCAGAAGGCCTGTGCTGCCCTGTTAAATTGCATCAGCGCTCTAGTTTGTCAAGATACTCAAGAGTCCGTTGCATTGGGACGTGTTCTCAATCCTCAATGTACTCCCACAGGTCCTTCTCATAGCCTTCATGCACGTGCTGTAGCAGCACTCTTCGCCTGCTCTCACAGTATCTACAGACACAGGACAAATTTTAAGCTCCAAAACACACAAAGTCAGCCATGGCATGCACCAGTGCAGTTCTTCCTTCACTGACCTGTACTTGTCTTGTACTTTTTGCTTGATGTCCTGCAAGGAATCCTGGGAGATGTCCCTCTCTAGGTAGCCTGACAGCACCTCGGTGGCATTTTCCAGGTCTGCCTGGTTGTTCTGATGAGTGATAATTGCATTATAATCAGATAAGCAACGTTCCACTATATAATAGAGCTAAAGGAACAAATGTCTAATCTATGAGAATTTCTAATAAAGTAGTTAAAAAAAAAACCAAAAAAAAAAAAACAGCTCTTCAGCACTTAGTTCATCCATGAAGATCAAAACTGTGTGAATGAAAGAGGGGGAGAGACGAACACAGCTTCCACAAAAGTCGAAAGCTAAAAGGTGTTACATCTGGGGTTGGTGAGGTGTCCAGTTTCGTTCGTATGCCATGTTGGATTCATTCATGCCCGCTGCAAATAATGCTACCAAAATTTTCCAGCACGATAGTAAATATCTCATATAAAAAAGGTACAATCACACTAGTGTATCTGAGCCAAAAACTGCCCTACCTCAAAAATAATGGACTGGTTGTTCTTCTTGAGGTAGAAGGCGAAGACATAAGTGAACATGAGTGTGGAGCGGCACTGGCACAGCACATCCACAGCCTTCTTCAGAAACTGCACCTCAATCCAGGACATGTTGTGCTGCTGCATTTCCTCCATCTTCTGCTTGACCTGAGCATAGAGCTTGTGCTCAAAGCGCAGACTCTGCATGTGGTTCATGTAGCGGTTGCAGTAGAACAGGTACCGCTGCAAGGCTGCCCTGGAGCGCTGCACACACACATACACACACAGCATGGACTTCCTTTATTGTGAGCACGCTCATCTTTACTTATAATAGACTGTCACTCTACTTTCTCGATGGGCACTGGAATATCAGAGACATATACTGAAATGTCTCAACTGTTTGTCAGGTCTGAATCATCATGTAATTATCAGCTTGCTGTACAATTCTTTATAAAACGATATCCAATATACAGATATATTTTAGTTATTGTAAACTATAGAAATGCCATGTTATTTATTTAATCATGGTTTTTCTCCTTCAAGAATAACTGTAATTCATTTTTAGATGTAAGCGTTAACTGGAACATAAACCATGCTTGGTACAACAGTTGAGGCTACTTGATTTTATACATCTGGCAAATAGAAGAACGTACAAAAATTTTGAAGCTTCAATATAATTGATTACCTCTTGAGCATCTCTGGCTGCCTTGGCATCATCTTCATTGTAGCGATTGCAGTTGTACCTGAAATATTAAAAATATATAACTGAGATGAAAAGAGTAATGTTCTTCTCTCTGATAAGCTATACTATGTGTGTTTAAGGTGGTCAAATTCACATTCATATGGCACTCTAACACAGAAAATCTGAATTTTAATCTCTACATCTTTTAGGGCCATTAAAAAAAAACCCAAACAAGTGATGATGGAGGAAGTAAGAAACCTGAGCTGTCATTTAAGTGTAGCGAAAAACAACAACAACAACAACAACAAAAAAAAGGTGGAAAAAGTCATCCTCTGTTCTGACATTTCCAGCAGACACTAAAACAAAAGACTCCACATAACAAGCATGTGAGCTAGTGATTCTCACCAGGCTGAGCCGTGTGGTTCCCATGGACCCAGACAGACCCAGCAGAACTCAGCTTTGCAGTTCTGGTTTCGACAAACCATATGATTGCAGCCACCATCTTTCTCAATGGTCACGTGGCATTTTGGACATTCCTGTGAATGAAATTACATTAATTTTATTTAAAAACAGTAATTCAAGGAAATGATTCATGCTATAGACTGAGAAAAAGGCTGCAGAAACAAACGAAGCAACAATGGGCAAGGCCCTGTAAAACTAATTCATAGATATGCACTGATGATTGTAAACATTAATTGTCAACAACTGTCAGGTCTGTAAGGTGTGCACACTTTATGACAGGTTATGAGCACACAAATATGTGACAAAAATATAGGGACTTCAACATTGTTTAATCCTATTTAAACTTAATACATAACATGAGAGAGAAAAAAACCCTCAGAATCCACACCTTGGTATTTGCTGCAATCCAGTTTGAAGTTTCACTGTCATCATCACATTTTTTAATCCATTTTCTCAGCCACTGCAAACACGTTAAAATAGAAGGACATGGATTCATGTATTGAATGCTAATCTTAATATTTTTCTTAAGTAGAAGCTGAATCCAAAGCATAATTTTTCTCTAAGGTAAGAAAATAATCTCCATTTCGCGCACCTTACACTTCACAGGATCATGCCAATTTTCTCCACAGTTGAAGCTGAAACAAAGGGAGCAATATCAAACACATTATTCAAAAACTGCAAATAAATTTACAAGAAAGGTTTTAAAATAATAAAAAATTCTCTCTTACCAGAATTGGCGTCCACACTTGCACCTCACTGGCTTGGCATCTGGGTACTGGACTTTGACAACATGATGGCAGTCTGGTGCAGGGCACCACTTTAACAGTCGATTGCACTAAAATGAGTAATGAGACAAATTAGACTCAGAGGGCAGAAATAAGATTTTTGCTTTTCAAAGTAGTACACATATTCAGATTCACAAGACTTTATGTATCCCCAAGGGGCAATTAAGAGACAACCCAGCAGCTCACATTACGGATCAAAGTTTGATATTCAATCTCGAAATACTGTCAAGAAGAAGAAAAAAAGATCTCTTACCTCTACAAAACTATTTGTAATTAAATGCTGGTACTTCAACTTCACTTTTGAATCTGTTATGAGGCGCCTGTGGAAGCAGTCAAATAATATATTAGCCATCATTACAAAACATGGGTGAGATCATCAAAAGATAGCATATTTTCTTGCGTAACGCTAAGTATTACTGTAAGCTGACATGTGAATATTATCTCATTATGAAGCAACATTCCGAAATAGAAAAGTACAAGTTCATATGCAAACTGTATTTGAATGCATGGCCTAAACTGATTACTGAAAATACAGTAAGGTCTCTTGGTAGCTGGTAATATCAGAATGTAGGTTAAGACAATTACTGTCAGCTTAAGAGCTGGTACAAGAGATTAGCGTCCGTGCTTATTCAGGTATATTTCTTTGGACTTTACACTGAACGTGAACAAAGCACAAAAAGGGTCAACTTCAAAGCCTTGTACTGATAGGTTTCTTTTACAAGGCAAAACAACAGGAAGAAATCCTTTTAACATATGGTTTCTATTCATACCAATATGTTAAAAATAAAAAGGAATCAATAAAGGATGTCTATATGAATTTAACTATATGACTCAAATGTGTGTATTTATAATTTTTACAAGCTTCTGGCTACAACTGCAAAATTAAACAGAATGCATTACATG